>NW_027642001.1:0-211163 GCF_032717465.1 Coenobita brevimanus | reverse complement strand
CAGAGGACAGATAGACAAAATGGGACAGGACAAGATAAACTTCCTTGGTACTGATAAGTGAGATAAAAGAGTGGACAGGGGTACAGATTGAAGACACGAATATCCAGATAGGGGAAGGGACAGGGTTACATCTGGCAGAGTAAGGAACAGGTGTGAGGAGGAGAAGGGAGGCAGGAGTAGAGAGAGTAGGAAAGAAAGGAAGCAGTGGGGAAGAGGTAAAGAGAGAGAGGAGTGAAGAACTAAGGAGGGAGAGGAAAGAGGGGGAGGAGAGGTGGGGGAGAAGTAAGGGAGAAAGGAAAATGTGAGGGTGAGGTAAACGAGAAAAGGGGAACAGGAAGGATAGGCAAAAAGGAGGATGAAGCAGGAGGGAAAGAGGAGAGATATATTGACAGAGTAAGGGTAAATACAGGTGGTGTGGGGGAACTAGGGAGGGAGAGGTAAGGGGAGAGGGAGAAGAAGAGAAGGGGGAGGATAGGACGTATGGAGAGAGGAGATGTGTGAAACGAGCGAGAGGTGTAAGGGGAGAGAGGAGGAAGAGAAGGGGGAGGATAGACGTAAAGCGGAGAGAGATGTGTGGAAACGAGTAGAGGTAAGGAGGAAGAGGAATAGGGGGATGGTAGTAAGAGTGGAGGCAGGCATCTAGTGACAGCAGAGTTTATAGTGCCCTGTTGAGATGTTTATCCAGACCCATGACCCCCTAAAAAAAGTGCAGAGGAGAGGGGCGGTCATAGATGAGGAAATAACTGAATCGGGAATATTAATGAACGACGTAAAGATTCTGAGCGACTGGGAAAGTGCACCAGGACAGAGAATGATGGAACTCTAGTTTTGAGTGTGAGAAGTGGGCCACGGTATAGTCAAGCACATACTCTCCTAATTTCCACTGCAGCTTTCCAAGTTTAAGTATGCGTTACCGGTACCGAACGTTTCATGTATGTCTTCATCAAAGTTTTTTTTTTTTTTTTTTTTTTTTTTTTTTTTTTTTAGCTAAATGCTGTAACAGTAGACTCACCACTGTTATCAAACATAATTATTCAAGCGATTGGGTATCCTCAGGATTCAGTTTTTTCTTTTATTAGCTTCCGCCCAAGGAGGTTATGTTTTCACCCCTGTCTCGTTTGTTTGTTGGTTTGTGACCAAAGATTACACAAAAACTACTGGACAGATTTCCTGTCGAAGCTTGGTAGAAGAATGGGCCTTGGCCCAGAATAGACTCCATTAAATTTTGGTGCGGCTCCGTATAAAGGTGCGGATCCAGGAATTTGTTTTTCACTTTCTTTAACATTGCGAAATAGGGCGTTTTTCGACATTTTCGTAATTTTTTCAGTGAATGTTGCATGGATCTTGATGAAAAAAAATCAGGCATATGTAGGATGTTGGTATCTACGAATTTGTACAGTTTGGAGCGGATCCATATAAAATTCCGGATCTTGCGGATTTAAATATAGTTTTATAGGGGGGTTGTTGGGCCTTGGCGGAGCTATGCGCTCGACTGAGTGCCATTCTAGTTTTTCATGTTATATTCCTGACTAATGTTCCGAGCTGTGCTGTACATGTAGCCCATCCACTCATGCTGATGATTCCATCCTTCATGTTTACATCCACCATCTCTGATCGGGATTCTCTGATTATTAGTTCAGTGCTGTTGTGGAGTGGGAGGAGTGTGATAGTGTGACATTCCTTGTGTCCTAACCGCTTCCTTTATTGTTTTCCATTCCCCTTTTACACACACACACACACACACACACACACACACACACACACACACACACACAGCCTATATAGATAGATAGATAGTTAGATATGGAGATAGGTAAATAGATATAGATAGATAAATAGCTAGATAAATTGATAGATTGATAGATATACAGATATTTCGTCTTTACTTTCCTTGTACTTCCCTCCATCATTTTTACAAAATTCTTTGCAGCTCCCACTTCTCATGAGTTAATTCTTATTTCCTTCTCCACCCTACACTCTCTCTCTCTCTCTCTCTCTGCACCACGGTACGATTTTACTCCATTATAACCGATCTGTAAATATATCCTGCCCAGAATATTTTCCTCTATGTCCACACGATCAGTATCAGTCAAATTTAAGTTCCCTATTGAACAAACTTTAACCTTTTCCGTCCAGCGTTGTGTTTTTAGTTACTTTCACTACCACTAGTGTTATATTGACCTCGGGAAAGCTCACTTTTGCTGAACGGGTTAACAAAAGCTTTATCTAATCCATCTACGTGTAAGTCTGATGAAGTCGTCTGCAGATAACAACTGTATATAGAACATCAATGAACTGAAGGGTTAAAGGAGGTAAAATAAGGACCCAGTGTAGGTTTTCTGTCCAAGTCTCTAATGCAAGAGTTAACCGATACTCCCAGTCCTTTATCATATATGCAACAGGTCAGCTTTGAAACTCTTCCTTTGTCTGTATTTCTCTCTGCCTGTGACCTCCAGTTTTCCAAACTTCATATATTCAGGCTTCTCGAAATGAAAAGATCTTGAATTTGGCTATTTTATTTTCAGGAAACATTCTTGTTCCCATTTAGTCCTTGGTTTCTTCTTCCTTGCATAAGAAAACTAAAGAGCTGAAGGGATTTGTTTGTAGTTTAATGACTGTAGCTATGTATAACTAATATCAACATGACTTTAAAAGCTTTAACATTTTGATCTAGATTACTTTGTTTAACTCTTGGTATATCCAAAAGATCTTTAATTGGCACGGGGTACACCTTTCTGTTGCTGTTGTTTTCGTTGTTGATGGTGCTGTGTGTGTGTGTGTGTGTGTGTGTGTGTGTGTGTGTGTGTGTGTGTGTGCGCGTGTGTGTGTGTGTGTGTTTAGCACAGGCATTATGGTTATGAGTGAGTGGAAGCATGTGGATAAGTGTTGATGTAATATATAAAGTTTTACAAAATTACTAAACTAAGATTAATAAAGTAACTTTTTAAATTGACAATGATTATTTATTAGAACTTTTCTTACTTACTTTTGTCGTTGTCTTTCTCATGCGAAAGTATCAGTACTTCTTGTCAAATTGAGAAAACGACCAGAACCAGATTTTTAAAAATAAGTAATAAATAGTTTAGGCAGTTTTTAAAATGGTAGAGGGACGTCGGATAATAATACATTAAAAGTACACACACACACACACACACACACACACACACACACACACACACATATATATATATATATATATATATATATATATATATATATATATATATATATATATATATATTTGGAGTCTGTGGTACAGTGGTAAACTGTGCATTTTCGTACACTGAAGAACGAGGGTTCGCGCCCCGCCAGGGTAATAAACTTTGGAAGCGTTCTTCTGGCCACGTACTGCATTGGCGGACACAAGGGGTGCTGTGGCTGAACCAGTGTCGCTTACTATAAAGTATACTTGCACCCAGTCGTCTTGCGTGGGCCGATTGCACTTGGTTCACAGACTACACACACATATCCAAAGCCACTCCAACACTACAATTACACTTACAAGCACTTCCCACCCTACATACAATCTCTGCTAGACAGCCTAAGCCACTTGGTAGAGATACATTGGCTGTACTGTCCCCACTTCGGTAGGGATAGGCCGGTCCTGCAGTGGACACTCAAACGGCTGATATATATATATATATATATATATATATATATATAGTTTCCAAATATTGTATTTATTGGTTTAAGGCAAGCTATAAAGAGAATGGAAAACACAAGGTGTTAAGCAAAGTGGTAAATGTATACAAATTAAAAAGGAAAATGAATATACTGACATCGTATCCATCTCACCAGTCGCCTTATACGACTGATAATTGACAGGTAACATATCCCTCTAACTCTCCCGCTGTGCATGACCTCCTCACCTCTAACCATACCCCTGCCCTGACCCCGCCCACTGCCTTCGCCTCTTATCACTACCCTGTCCTCTTTCCCCATGCCGCTCCTTCCCACCTATGCATGCCCACCCATACCCACGCCATGCCTTGCCCCTTCCTGCATCTTTTAACATATTGCCCTTCCCTGCCCTACTCTGCCTTCCTTTCCCTCACCAGTCCATCTAACGATGCACTTTTACCTCCCAGCCCATAACCATCACCTGCCCTGCCCCTCCCTGATTATTATTTGTCATGGTCCTACTCTGTCATTCTCTCTCTCTCACATCCCCAGTTCTGTTTCCCAACCCTTACTCATACCTTGCCTTACCCCCACCCTTTATCTTTTAGCTCATCCCCTTATTCAGCCTTCCTTTCCTTAGTCTCTCCTAAAGGCTTAAATGCCCCACATGTTATCCCATCAGTACCCATACCATAGCCTGCCTCTCCCTGCTTCTTTTTATTCATACTTCAACTCTTGCCTGCCCCACCTTCCTTTATTTCATATCTCCTCTTAACCCTGGATAGGCATAATTTTTTTTAGTAACATCACAGGCATACCTGGGTATTATTTTCCCAGCCGTGGAAGAAAAAAAAAAGTTCTAATCAATATTTATTCATGAAACTTGGTGTGAGTGTGGAAATAACCTCTTGTTCACACTGATATAAGTATTAAAGATTTTTTAATGAGAGGTAGAAATGTAAAAAAATAATCCTAAGATCAATTAAAAAAAAAAAAGTTCGAGAGATGACAGAAAAATATATAGGCCTACAAGAGTAAAAACATTTTTTTGTTCTTACTCCTTGCCTGCATCCTCAAAACCTCCCAAACACAGGCTGCTAGCTTCTCTTTTATCAGAAAACCATAAGTGAAAAATGCTACTCACACAATAGGCATAGCCAGATGATAATCACCCGACCACTGTAAACAATCAATGAAGACCGATGTGTAGCGCGTTACCCACCCACTTAACACCAAGTCTCAATGCACAATGCAGCTACTAAGAGAGAGAATGTTCTTGAAATGAAGGAACCATGTGTTTAATACAGTGTTGCAATATCACCGGGTGACTTTCACCCAGGTATGCCTGTCAGGAATAATGTCCAGTCTTCCTTACCCCACTCTTAAACACTGTCCCTTCCCTGGTTTGACTTGTCCACTGCTGCCCAACTCACCACCTCTCCCTTTCTGCCATGCCTCTGCTGCCTTCACATATTAAATCGTTACCGTGCCTTACTCTACCTTTCCCTGCCATCTACCGCCCCACCTCTACTAACCTTCACTTCTGCCTAATCCTGTCCCTTCTCTGCTCTGTTCTGCCATATTCTTCCGTACTCTTCCCACTATTTTCTATCCTGCTTCCCTCCAAGTCTTATCCTCGCCCTGCCTTCAGCCTTCTTCCCTTCATGCTCTTCTTTTGCTTCCCAGCCACCAAACACGTACATCCTTATCAGTTTTATTTCTCATTTCTCACACGCCCTCAGTGCTTTATTATTCTTAAAGTTTTCTTTCCATTCCTTCCATCCCTTATTTCACCCATTCTGTATAGCCTTTTCCTCCCTTTCTCCATCTCTTCCCCGTATGCCTTCCCCTTATTGTTGAATTCCACTCCTTTTATATTTTGTTCTTATCACTGTTTCACACCTTTCTGTACATTGTTTTTGTCTCTTTTATTACTGTCATTTATATCCTCCTCATCCTGCCAACACTTTATCCCCTGCCTACCTCCCCTTCTGCCTCCTTGTCTCCTCGTGTTACTCCGCCAGTGCCTGCCTGTCTCTTTGCCTGCTAAATTGTCTGTCCACTTATCTAATAGTAGTTGTTCCTACCTGATTACTGTCTCTTTACTTCCGTTTCTATCCTCGTACACATAGACACACACAAAAAAACAAACATGAGCACAAGAAAAAACACAAATACGGCGACATACAAACAGAATATTACACATTGTTAAATATATTGTAAACATTCAGACGCTCTTTGGGAATGCTAGCTGTTGTTTAAATGTTTTTGTAGGTCTTCAGTATTAATAATCTTTGTCTTCCCTTAAGTATCACTCTGCACCCACCCTGTACCGTAACTAAAAAATATTTCCTTTTGTTTTTCGTCATCACTTGTGTGTGTAAAGTGCATGTGTTGGTGGTAATTTAGGGGAATTTAGTGGGGGTTTATAATGGCAGGATGGGGGGAGTTGGGGTGGCAGGGGAAGGAAGGTGGAGGTGGTGGTGGTGCGAGATGGGGAGATACTGTGGTATTGATGGCAGGATGGGTGGTGGTAGTGGTAGTGGGGAGATAGTGGGGGTGTTCATGGAAGGACTGGGGGTGTAAGGGTGGCAGGGGAAGGGTGATGATGGTGGTAGTGGTGGTGGTGGGAGATGGGGAGGTAATGGGAGTGTTAATGGTAGGGTGGGTGGCAAGGGAAGGTGGTGGTGCTTTTAATGGGAAATGGGGAGATAGTGGAGATGTTACTGGCAGGATTGCGGGAGTAAGGGTAGTGCGGGGGAAGGATGGTGATGGTGGGGGATGAGGAGATAATGTGTTAAGGCAGGAAGGGGGGAGGGAGGTCAGGATGTTAGAGGAAGGGTGGTGGTATTAATGGTGGTGGTGGTGGGAGATGGGGAGATAGGGGTGATCATGGTAGGATGGGGGAGTGGATGGTGGCAGGAGAAGGGTAATGGTAGGAGGATAGTATGGATGAACAGGCTTAATGGGATAACTATAGAGGCAGTGGTGATGAAAATGGAAGGGAAGGAAGGGATTGTGGTGATGACTGTTGTAGTGGTGAGAATGCTGGTAGATGGAATTATGTATACTGAATTATAAAGTATTCCTGAAAAATGACAAAGTGGCGGTAAGAGAGACAATGTGTGACAATATCCTTATAAGTGTGTACTATATGCTCTAAAGCACAGCTATCACCGCCACCATCAGCGATTTCTCAATGTGAGTCACTCCCTTAATCTGAACAATCTGTGCACTCACTCATTGACTCAGAACGATAATGAGACGAATAACTATTTGCAGTTGGGATAATAAACATACAAAGCTGAGTTTAGTCTCCGTTTGGTATTATATAAAATAAAACGATAGGTTGTGACTTTAAAAACTATATTGTCTGCTACAAGATGACAAAAAACAGTAAAGCTGAGTCAAAAAGTATCATTGATATTTTAAGTCACATAAAAGCAGAGGAATTTTGAGTGACTTAAGAAATTATTATTATTTTTTTTTCTGAAAGGTATATTATTACCAGAAGCAAGAAATCAGTATGAAAGCAGCAATAAATGGGGAGGCGTTCAGTAAGTATTAATAAGACAAGAAGAAAACTCGCGAACAGTACAAGAAGAAAAAGAAAAGGGATTAGAAGGAGGAGGACGTGGGAGTTTAGGACAAGGAGAAAACAGAATGAAATAGTAATGTCTTTACTTTAGGACAAGGAGAAAACAGAATGAAATAGTAATGTCTTTACTTTAGGACAAGGAGAAAACAGAATGAAATAGTAATGTCTTTACTTTAGGACAAGGAGAAAACAGAATGAAATAGTAATGTCTTTACTGTAGGGCAGTAGTGTCGGACAGAAGAGCACACACTTTGATTTCTTATAATACTCCTTGCCGCTATCTCCATCCCCCTCTGTATCTCTTAATTTATACCTCCATTCTCTCACCCCACCAGCTCTCGCTTTCCATCTCCGTCTCCTTTCCAGATCTTTCTCTCCATCCCCCTCACCCCTCCTTGTCTTCCACGACCAATACCCCTGCACCCTTCATCCAGCCGTCCTTCTAGCTGCCTCTGGCAGAAAAGACAGTGAAGCAAAGCCGATGTGCTGGTCAGAGTACAGCGGTTTGTGTGTGTGTGTGTGTGTGTGTGTGTGTGTGTGTGTGTGTGTGAGAGAGAGAGAGAGAGAGAGAGAGAGAGAGAGAGAGAGAGACAGACCTAATATACGACAGTGGATACAGTGTGATAAGCACCACGATCATATGCTGAGGTACCGGTAAGCTACCGTACCCATCAGTTATTGTCACACATTGTTCTCTACCCTCACATTTAATCCCTAGACAAATAGACGCCACTCCTGAGATGCACAAAATCACCTTGCAGTAGGAAAAAATATAAAAAAGCAGATATAACCACCACAACCGCCATTTATTGTCTTCCATTATTCTTTATTGTCATGTTTGGCAAATCTCAGACAGGCTCTAGAGTACCTTTCAAAAGTCCTTGTGCAGAAGACGACGGAACGAGTAGTTTGTATAAGATATCAGGTGGCAGTGTAATAATTTTGTGTAGGTGTAGCAGTGTACAGTTCGTTAGTATGAGGTGTGGGAGTTTGTATATTTGCAGTATTAAGAGTTGACAGTTTAAAGTCTAGCAGCAGGGCTATGAAGTATCTGTATAGCCTGTATGCTATGCTGTACGAGTACATCACTTTTCAAACATCATGCTTGATGGTATGATAGATAAACTGTTCTCTTATTTTGCACTGAACAATGGTCAAGTATGGCAAACAATAACCTACTTTGGTGATACTCCTGTAACCCACGTGTGTGTGTGTGTGTGTGTGTGTGTGTGTGTGTGTGTGTGTGTGTGTGCACGCATTGGTTCTTGATTATTTTTCAGCTTATGTACATCAAGGTAAATTTGTTGTGGTCCTCTTGACTAGAATGCTAAGCTGAGTTTGGTTAGTTACCGTATTAATTTTGCTGTTATTAGACAAAGTTAGTTTAGGTGTTGTTACGAAACAGAGAAAGATAATGTACACTTTAAGTGAGAATACTAAAAATCACTACTGTCCCGTAAAGTTCCAGGTTCAAAACAAAAGAGTTAGGTAAAATTACAAGTTAAAGTTTAATGCTCAAACTAACAACAAAACATTCAGGACTCATAAGGATAATGTAATGGCAAAAAACAGGTTAAATATATGGTTAACTGCAATAGCCTCTATTAACACGAAATTAGCAAGAGTAAATTTATCTAAGTCAGCCCTGATAAAATGAAAATACACCGGGTAATGCTCAGTTAATGCAAGATAAATTATTACAGATACAAAATAATATTAAAACTGATGGACATAAAGATCCCTACATGAATTACAAAAACTTCACTAGGCCTACAAATTAAACTTATGCTACACAGTACAAGAAAAATGCAACAACAGTTATACTCAAATTACACAGCTGCTAGATGGTTGGAGACTTCCGGAGCACTCGCAACAATAACTGTACAGGGGAGGACAGAGATGTGAACAAAATGAGGAGTAGATCTAAGTGGCAATGATGCAGAGACTGAGCTCATTATATAGGGGCCAGCAGAGCTTGATACAACTTGTAAGAAGGACGCGCAAATGAAGCCATGGGGACAAAGAGCTGATAATCCCGCACTGAATAACAGAAAGGACGACTTACTCTACTATAACGGTAGAAGGGGGGGACTGAGGCAGAACACGCTCGTGATCAAACATGCAGCATACTGTGCATTAAAATTACACAAAGGATGATGAAATCATAGGCTATGTAACAGTGTATATGATTGATACTAGTCTATTTTAGATTAAATTAGGCTTAGTCAAGACCAAGTTACGAGTAGACGGACCTAGGTTAGCGTGGGTAATTTAAGTTTTATTTGGTACTACTAGAGAGTAGAGGTGGAAGAGAAGTGGGGGAAGGTGGTGGTGGGGGAGGGAGGGGGGGGGCAGGTATTGGAGAACTGGAGAGCCGGCGGTGGGAGAGAGGAACGGGAGAGGAAGAGGGTGGGAAAAGGAGAGGAAAAGGAGGAGGAGGAGGCAGGGTAAGATAGGGAGAGAGGGAGGAAGGGGTAGGTTTAGGGTTGTTGGAGTGAAGAGTAGAGGGAGCGAAGGGGATTACGGAATGTGTGTGTGTGTGTGTGTGTGTGTGTTGTAAAATTGTCGTGCCTAGTGAGGTGTTCAGTCTGTGTGAGTCTTTCCACACCTGTGCGTTTTCGTACACTGGAGAACGAGGGTTCTCGCCCTGCCAGGGCGTTCTTCCACTCACGTACTGCTTTGGCGGACATAAGGGGCGCTGTGATTGAACCATATTATAAAGTATGCTTGTACCCAGTCGGTTTGCACTGGCCGATTACACTTGGTTCACAGACTACACATACATCCAAAGCCACTCCAACACTATAATTACACTTACAAGCCCCGAGTCCGAATTCTCCCCAGTTTACGGTAATTCGGAGAGAGTTTAAGTAATCCTTCTACCAGCGAGAGAGAGAGAGAGAGAGAGAGAGAGAGAGAGAGAGAGAGAGAGAGAAGCAGCAGCAGCGAAAAAAAAAAAAGCATAAATACGCCGCGGTTGTGAGTATCGGTTATGTCTGAGTCGGTTACGTTAGATTCGGTTCTGACAGAGTCTGATACGTCGGGTCAGTTTTTTCTGAGTCGGTTATGTCATTCAGGTCATCGTGGTGTCCAAGGCACAGTCCATATCACAGTCCAAGTTCATAGCCAGGGTCGTCATCCAGGGTCGTCATCGTGGTGTCCAAGGCACAGTCCATATCACAGTCCAAGTTCATAGCCAGGGTCGTCATCCAGGGTCGTCATCGTGGTGTCCAAGGCACAGTCCATATCACAGTCCAAGTTCATAGCCAGGGTCGTCATCGTGGTGTCCAAGGCACAGTCCATATCACAGTCCAAGTTCATAGCCAGGGTCGTCATCGTGGTGTCCAAGGCACAGTCCATATCACAGTCCAAGTTCATAGCCAGGGTCGTCATCGTGGTGTCCAAGGCACAGTCCATATCACAGTCCAAGTTCATAGCCAGGGTCGTCATCGTGGTGTCCAAGGCACAGTCCATATCACAGTCCAAGTTCATTGCCAGGGTCGTCATCGTGGTGTCTAAGGCACAGTCCATATCACAGTCCAAGTTCATAGCCAGGGTCGTCATCCAGGGTCGTCATCGTGGTGTCCAAGGCACAGTCCATATCACAGTCCAAGTTCATAGCCAGGGTCGTCATCCAGGGTCGTCATCGTGGTGTCCAAGGCACAGTCCATATCACAGTCCAAGTTCATAGCCAGGGTCGTCATCCAGGGTCGTCATCGTGATGTCCAAGGCACAGTCCATATCACAGTCCAAGTTCATAGCCAGGGTCGTCATCGTGGTGTCCAAGGCACAGTCCATATCACAGTCCAAGTTCATAGCCAGGGTCGTCATCGTGGTGTCCAAGGCACAGTCCATATCACAGTCCAAGTTCATAGCCAGGGTCGCCATCGTGGTGTCCAAGGCACAGTCCATATCACAGTCCAAGTTCATAGCCAGGGTCGTCATCGTGGTGTCCAAGGCACAGTCCATATCACAGTCCAAGTTCATGGCCAGGGTCGTCATCGTGGTGTCCAAGGCACAGTCCATATCACAGTCCAAGTTCATAGCCAGGGTCGTCATCCAGGGTCGTCATCGTGATGTCCAAGGCACAGTCCATATCACAGTCCAAGTTCATAGCCAGGGTCGTCATCGTGGTGTCCAAGGCACAGTCCATATCACAGTCCAAGTTCATAGCCAGGGTCGTCATCGTGGTGTCCAAGGCACAGTCCATATCACAGTCCAAGTTCATAGCCAGGGTCGTCATCGTGATGTCCAAGGCACAGTCCATATCACAGTCCAAGTTCATAGCCAGGGTCGTCATCGTGGTGTCCAAGGCACAGTCCATATCACAGTCCAAGTTCATAGCCAGGGTCGTCATCGTGGTGTCCAAGGCACAGTCCATATCACAGTCCAAGTTCATAGCCAGGGTCGTCATCGTGGTGTCCAAGGCACAGTCCATATCACAGTCCAAGTTCATAGCCAGGGTCGTCATCGTGGTGTCCAAGGCACAGTCCATATCACCAAGGTTGGGGTCAATTAATTTTTATCAATTCAATTAAATTCCAATTCAACGTAAAATGTGAATTATTCAATTCAGTTCAATTCCAATTCATTTAGAAAAATAAATGTTCAATTCCAATTCAATTCAATTCATAAGCTTCTAAGTCAATTCAATTCAATTCCAATTAATTTAATAATACTTTTCAATTCCAGTTCAATTCAATAATACGTTTTCAATTCCAGTTCAATTCAATTTATAAGCCTGTCAATTCCAATTGAAGGTACTTATTTAAATCTTATGCCACCCAGGTACTCCCAGTAATATCAAGAGGAAAAATAAAACTGTTTATTCATTCACATATCTATTTTCCAAAAATTTGTCACCAACTTCAAGGTTACATACTGTATATTGTTAATATTAGATCTCAATTTTCATGTTTAACAAAGAACTTCCTTTAAATCAACAACACTGTTGCAAGTCGCAATACTATCCAATATCCTTAACATAAAACTTACTTCTGTTTTTTGGAACAAAAATTAGAATTTCAAAACTGGCCCTGGAAAAATGTTACTCAGAATTACATCTGATCATCATCAATTCTTCAAATTTTTTGTCACCTAAATTGCACCTTTCAGGCCTGAAAAGCTTGCCAGCAACAGAAAACAGTCTTTCAACAGGAGCCGATGTAGCAGGAATGGCTAGGTACTTTGTTGCAAGTATAGTGAGGATGGGAAGCTCACTTTGTTTGGCCTTCCAGTAGCCAAGGGGATCACTGTCTTCTTGTATACATGGTTGGCTGAGGTAGAGTGAAACCTCGGTTTCTGATGGTCTTGCTGTTGGTGCAGAGGACCGGTTCACCAAAGCAAAGAATTTGTTCCTTTTCATCGGTGGTGGTTCTTCAGGGGCAGTAGATGAAGAAGCCCCACACCCACTGCATGCTGCATTCAGTGCATTGTATTTCCTAGTCAGAAGGTCACGAATGTCTTCGACTTCATTGTCATGGCACCAATCCAGCTTGTAACGTGGGTCTAAGGTGGCAGCTAGCTGGAAATCCTCCATGGACTCAAACTTACTCAGGCGAGTTTCTGTAGAGGCCTGCAGTGTAGAAACAAGTTTGCACTTATGCACTTCATGAAGATTAGCTAAAGCAGCCCGAAGGCCACGGACACTGTTAATTACCAAACTACATGTCACCATGTTTTGTCCCTGAATCTGATCTGTTACGTACTCAAATGGCTCAAGTATATCACAAAGCTCTTTTATGGTGTTCAGCTCATACTGTTTCAACTTGTAAGGAGTGTCAAGTTTGTCCCACACATCAGATGAAACACGTAGCACTGACCTTATCATCATCAGCTGGCTATTCCAGCGTGTACATGTTGCCATCTGGAGCTTTAATTCATTTGATAGAACTTCTGTAGCAGTTGTTGATTTCCTACAAAAACTAACTAGCTTTGCTACTTTTGTCAGAAATTGCTTGATCTGACTATTGTTCTCCAAGCCATCTTTTACCACAAGCTGCAAAGTATGAGCAAAGCATGGACTGCGATTTGGGGGTAGATATTCATACACTGTAGACTTCGTAGGTGCTGTATCATCAGATGGAAGGGTATCTCAGACATTGACACCAAAATCATCACCATCGTCATCATCTTTAAGTTGCTCCATTGGGAAAAGAGTAAATGCCTTCACCATATTTGCTGCGTTATCTGTAACAATGGTAGTTACCTTACTCCCAACATTATAGAGGGCCATTGTTTCTTGATAAAGCTATAGATATTTTCTGAAGTATGGGCGCCTTTAAAGCGACGGCATGCCAGCATAACACTATTCATGTTGTAGTCAAGTATGAAATGACCAGTTACACCTATAAAGGACCTCATATCCCTACTGGACCACAAATCAACTGTCACACATAAACTCTGGGCTTTCTGTAACTTGGTCTTCAACCGGGACTGAACACTGTTTGACTTTTGTAGTAGAAGTACACTACTCTGATGCTTACGACTAGGCATTGAAAACTTTGGCTCTGCAGTCACCATGAGCATGCGGAATCGCTCACTATCAACCAGGGATAGAGGAAGGAAATCATGTGCAATAAAGTTCACAATACAGTTAGTAAGTTCAATCTGCCGTGAGTTGGTGGATGTCCACTTGCTTCCTTTGGTACTGCCTTTCATGAAGTTAACCATTGAGGGCTGTTGTGGATCTGCTGGTGGAATATCGAGCTTTTCATAGATTTCTGAGTGGTTCTTCTGAAAAGAAAAACAAGGGAAAATAAATTATTTAGTTTTACAAGGCTCTGAACAAAACTTCCCACCCATGTACAGAGTTTACATATAAGACTGTTAGGTGGCTTGACTGATATAAAAATGGAAATTAATCCATAGAGCTAAGCCATATTACTATGTAACCTCGCTAGAATTACAGGAGACTGCTACACTACTTCCCTCCAAAGGTGGCCATTGGCCAGCGATGGATTCGAACTACCGACCATCAGATCAGTAGCCAAGCGCTCCACCAGCCGAGCTACCCAGAGCCCCAGCTCGGTTGGTAGAGCGTTTGGTGACTGACCTGATGGTAATAGTTCAAAATCTGCTCGGTTGGTTGAGCACTCAGCAACTGATCTGATGGTCGGCAGTCCGAATCCACTACTGGCCACAGTATATTTTATAAAAAAAAAACTGTTTTTCCTTTTTCTTTTTTTTATACAACTAATACATATCTTACAACAAATAACTCTGTCTCAATCTGTTTTGGTTCAGCTTTTAAAGAGTTAGGCTAGGTTAGATAGGTACAGTACCAAAACCAAAAGCACACAAAAGAGGCTACATTACAGCATATTTTATTGAAAACCAGTTTTTCCTGTTTTCTTTTTTATACAGCTAATACATGCCTTACAACTAATAACCCTATCTCAACCTGTTTTGGTTCAGCTTCTAAGAGGTTAAGTTAGGCTAATTAGGTACCAGTACATTACCAAACCCAAAGGCACAAAAAGACAATATTACAGTATATTTTAACAAACACCTGTCTTTCCTTTTCTTTTTCATACAGCTAATACATACCTTACAACTAATAACCCTATTTCAGCCTGTTTTTGTTCAGCTTTCAAGAGGTTAGGCTAGGTTCTAGTTATCACAATACCAAACCCAAAAGCACAAAAAGATATTACAATACAGTATAGTTTATGAATGACTGCAACTGCACTAATAACTATAAATATCAAATGTGTTGACTTAAACCAAATAAACAAATACTGTAAGTACTAAGTACACTGAAAAAGTGTAAAGAAAGAGGGTAATAAAATCTCTCTCTCTCTCTCTCTCTCTCTCTCTCTCTCTCTCTCTCTCTCTCTCTCTCTCTCTCATACAGTAGTAGCCATAGTGTACTGAATATATAAAGAAATTCTTCTTAATTTCTTCTGTCTAAAATACTAATCAGGTACTACTAAAGTAACCAAATGCTCACCTCTAAATGCCTCCTGAAGTTTGATGTTGCTTTGGTAGATCCACCAACAGGCTGGTTACAGTGACGGCAAACAGCTTTAAGGTTTCCTGGTTTGCATTCACTAGAACTAGAAGGCATGTTGAAATGGCTATGTACATTTGATTTTAGTGGCATTTTTGTCACAGGATTTGTTTTTTAAAGCAGAGTAAGCCACTTATCATAGACCAGCTGCCAGTGGTTTCCACCACACTACTGAACTTTGCACGCTGGCCAACAGGGTATGGCAGGTTAGGCAGGACATGTACTGGACATGTACACACCAGCTCATCCAGGCAAACTGACAGGATTCAAACCTGCCATTCTTGAACATGACATCATACAAATTTTTTTTAAAATAATTGTAGAGACAATTATAAGGAAAAGAACACATTCTTAAATAGCCTATATTATTAAAACATAGGCTATATGTAAAGAACATAGTTTAAGTTTACCAGGCCTACTGTGATATGATTACATGAATAATGTTGCCAAACATCACAATATAATTGAAATAAAGCTATGTTATGCATACATTGTTGGCACTTGCCAAGTTGCCAGTAAACTATACAGTATTTTATAATGTCTGATCACAATATTTATTTTTTAGTAACATCAATCAATTCATATCAGTTCATTGCTATTAATTGGTATCAATTCATATCAATTCATGCTATTAATTGGTATCAATTCCAATTCAATTCTGTTTATTTCGATATCAATTCCAAATCAATTCATTTATTTTGAAAATATTTTTTTTCAATTCAGTTCAATTCCAATTCATTTCATAATTGACCCCATCCCTGCATATCACAGTCCAAGTTCATAGCCAGGGTCGTCATCGTGGTGTCCAAGGCACAGTCCATATCACAGTCCAAGTTCATAGCCAGGGTCGTCATCGTGGTGTCCAAGGCACAGTCCATATCACAGTCCAAGTTCATAGCCAGGGTCGTCATCGTGGTGTCCAAGGCACAGTCCATATCACAGTCCAAGTTCATAGCCAGGGTCGTCATCGTGATGTCCAAGGCACAGTCCATATCACAGTCCAAGTTCATAGCCAGGGTCGTCATCGTGGTGTCCAAGGCACAGTCCATATCACAGTCCAAGTTCATAGCCAGGGTCGTCATCGTGGTGTCCAAGGCACAGTCCATATCACAGTCCAAGTTCATAGCCAGGGTCGTCATCGTGGTGTCCAAGGCACAGTCCATATCACAGTCCAAGTTCATAGCCAGGGTCGTCATCCAGGGTCGTCATCGTGGTGTCCAAGGCACAGTCCATATCACAGTCCAAGTTCATAGGCAGGGTCGTCATCAGGGCACCTCAGCTGTCACCTGGTTAAGGGCAGCAACTGGGAGGGGAGGGAAGGGGGAGGGGAGGGCAGATCCATGATTCATGACGCACCCAGGTCCCGGACCCTGGAATGATGTCACTCCTCATTTCATTGGATTTACAGCAAGGGGATGGGAGGGGAGGAGAGGGGTGGGTAGGGGAGGGCAGATCCATGATTCATGACCCACCCAGGTCCCGGATCCTGGTGTGATGTCACTCCTCATTTCACTGCAGGGGGAAGGGAGGGGAGGAGAGGGGGAGGAAGGAGGTAAGGAAGGGAACATGATCACTCACACACACGTCACATCCCGGATCACGGCCTGTCTCCCGTTCCGTGATTCGTGGCACACCGAGGTTCCGGGCCCCAGATGACACCACTCCTCACTTCCCGGAAAGGTCAAGCTTTCCCCGTTCCGCGACCACACACACGTACAAATATACATACACACACACACACACATACAAATATACTTTTACAAATATACATACACACACACACACACACATAGTACACACTCACATATATACATACACACACACACACCGCCCAGCCGCTCTTGCCTTGTGCGGATACAGGCAGCTTCACCTGTGCGTCGGAGACTCGATCTCGCCCGCCACGGTTGGATCAGCAAACCCTTACCGACTCGGCTGTCGCAACTGGACAAAGAAAAGATTTTTGGAACTTCTACTGTACAATCCGAACAGCATTTTCCGGTCATACCTTCCTGTTCAACATCAGTGTACACTGAAATTACGCTTATTGTTGTTGCTGAAGAATATAAACGATTAATATGCGTGTTGTAGTAAAAAAAAAAAATGTAAAAGGTTTGGTTAGCATACATTGCACTAATCACTTCTGGTTAAGCTCTTGGGTTCAGGAAGCCTTTGTACACATCATCAAGGGAAATACGTTGTTAAAAATCACTGGTATTAGAGACAAATCCTTGGTAAAATACGGGGCATAAACATTTTCTCGTATATATTCAATTGTACTCGTGCTTACTCGTCCAAATTTTATGGTGCCGGCTTTCTCACAGCACTGTTTTCTTTTTCAAATGTTTCTTCGTTGAATGATATATATAATGATGAACATTAAAGTTATAATGTTCAGATTTTCTAAGCGAGGTATAAAGAGAAGAATAAGTTCATACTGGAGGGGAGGCAAAATTACGGCAATGTATGAACATGAGAAAAGTATTATATTATTCAACGAAGAAACATCTGTATACTAAATTTATTCTGTCATAAATGCAATATTATCGTAAATGAACTAATTACCAGGAGTAAATATTTATGCGTTATTAATATCCTTGGCTGGTTTCCTGGATATTTATGATATATAAACATCCTTTCAATTGATTCTGTGTAGCGAGTCTTGCTAAACTCGATGGCATCAGCTAATATTAAATGCTCTACTTAACACCCGAGTTGATGACTACGTAGTCCCTTCCACAGCTTGTAAATAAAGTGACTCAGGAGTCAGGATCATTAACTCGAAAACTCTGGAGTCTCCCTAACATCTCTACATTAACGAATTATATGTTTTTCTGCACCTTACTATATTTAGGTATGTTGTTTGTATATTTCCCATATCAAAAGGTTTTACTTGAATGTAGTAGAAGATTCTTGTTGGCACAGAAGCATATCTTCCCCAGCAATTTGCTCTTCATGTCGCTCCGTATTATTTCGTATGGTAGACAGCGCGTCTTTGAACTCTACCGGCAATCTTTGAGGACCATTTGTATGGTGAAAAATAAACATGTATACGTATTATTCTACGAAGTTTTGCCTAGATTTTTTTTTTTTTTTTTTTTGTTAATGATTAGAAAGAAATCTACCGTAGTGCACCAGAGTTGCAAAGCTAATGTTAAACACTGAACGCAATAACATTATCGTTCGTGCATATCATACTAGTGTTACCTTGACATCCAACACAGCAGTAGTATCAGCATTACTTATTTACATGTTCTGTATTTCGTGAGCCATGGACGTAAAGCTATGGTGCTAATATTATGTGGCTAACAAGAAAGTATCAAATCCCTGAACGACCACTGATAGAGACATGATTGAGTCTTTGCAACCCTGTTCACAAGGCGTAATGTAGATGCCTAAGTCTGGGCCAGGAGTACGAACACTGCAGGCTGCAAGTAGATTGGATGTTGGTTTTTGAGCATGACCTCACTGATAGTTGTCGTTCAAGTGTTGATCGTTCAGTTACAATGTTCTACACAAATAATCATACACTTGATACATACATGCAGTACTACCAGCCAAAAACAACGGGTTAGTCAGACATTCGAAAGGAGTCGACTATACAGAGTTTGTGTTGGTCCAGGCTAGGACACAGCTCACTGTATTAAGTTCAGGGCCTGTATCTCAGCAGTCTTACACTTGTTTTTGTTCTTATTTCCATATAGAATACAATGGGTCCATTGTTTTATGGGGAATAACTCCTAAAGGTCTCTCGGCAGAGTTCAAAATCACTCTGTATCGTATTTGACTAGTGACGATATGTTACTTGAGATGGACGCCTTCACGCGGTGGCACCAATATAACTGTCTGATGTCCTGCTTTACAAATATCCCTCAGTTTCCTCCCTATCCCCGAAAGGAGGAGGATGAACTGCAGGGAAACCGCAACTTCAACATTATCTGGCCAGGTAAGGCTGCGGCCTCTACAGCAGCAGCAAAAACCACCACCACCACTACAGCCAGTGTTATCGATATAACATATGTAAACAGATGGATACGTAGATGAAGGTATAACAGAAGAATCAGTCGCTGCAGAATAAGTGTTACCAGGTATCCATTGCTAACGTCACTACGTCTCCAAGACGCCATGGCCGAGCTGGTGCTGTCTGTGTCGTGGTGGCGAGGGCCGGCGGTCGACACAGTGCGGCAACGTAAGTTTTTATTTTGTTCTAACTATGCCCGGGCGATTTGTTCAGCTTAGGCAAACCATTTACAATTGCAGTGTTTGAATATAGCCTTTATCATCCCCACAACATTACACTTTTTATCAAGTTTAATGAATTGTCGGGAGAGAGCAGGAATAAACTAAAGTATACGAGAATATTAGGAAACTCTGCATAATATATTACATTCGAAAAAAATATGACGAAATCTTACATCTACTTCAGCGACAACCCTTGATACACACTATGGTCTTTCTTATTCTATTCTTATTAATACATGTAACTCCCCACATAGAATTTAAAAACAAATATAACTTAAAAACTTAACATTGTCAATAATGTATTTCATAATTATGATCTAACAGAAGTTCAAACTGTGGCCTGTATTATATTTGGACTAGCGACGCCTTCACGTAGTGGCACCGACATGACCGGATGGATTCAGTGATTGGCCAGACAATCGTCCCTCAGTTCCCTCCATCACCGCCTGCAGTAAACTGGGTTTATATTTGAATAAGCCTGTGGTTGCAACTACTACTGACGACAGACGATATTACCTTGTTGAAGAGGTACCGAAGGCACCAAAAGTGTTAACTTACTACGGTTTACGTTCTGGCCAGTATTACAAACCCAGTCTTATATTTCAACTTAGGACGGACGACTGTAGGTAAATCACAGGAACTCACCGCGACCAAATGATTAACTTTTGAAGCTACGGCAGCCAGAGACGCCATGGCAAGGTGCCTGGTTACTCTCTCGTGGTGGCGGCGCCCTGCCATCACACACCCACCCAGTCTCCCAGGCACTTTTTTTTTTTAGACACTTTTTTCTTGGTGACTTTATCCTTAAATTTTAAACCCTTTTTATCCGCGGAGGCTTACTGATATTTCCTTCCTTGCCACCACTGTGGTAGTTCCTTCAGTGGTGGTGGTGGTGGTTTTTTATAGTAGCAGTAGTAGTATTAGTAGTAGTAATTTTTGTTTTTCTGATTATTACTAATTATTATTATTATTACTTATCACATTATTATTATTATTATTATTATTGTTGTTGTTGTTGTTACTGCCATCACCATCATTATTAGCGCTATCTTCATCAATACCGCCATCTTTACCATTATTATCTGAATCGTTATTATATCATCATCATCATAATTATTATTATTATCAAATTATTATTATAAAAATATATAATAAAATAATTTGGTTTTCCGCCAGGTATCCACGAAGGGCTAAGGCGTTGCCTCTGGGTAGAGGACTTTTGGACTGGAGCGTGTAGCATATTATGACCGGATGCCCTTCCTGATGTCTACCAATGACCCTTGGGTGGATTCGATCCTCCGACCCTTCGGTCATAATGGAGCGCTCTAACCCATAATAATAATAATAATGATAATAATAATAATAATAATAATAATTTTATTATTATTATTATTACTGCCTCTACAGCTACTACCACTACTCCTCATTATCATTATCATTTTTGTTGCAGCTCTTGCCCGAGGGAGTCGGGGTCACGGTTCTATACCACGATGTGGCTGTATTTCTTTTTCTTTCTTTCTTTCTCTCTCTTTTTTTTTTTCCCCTACGTCCAACACTGGCAGGACGTAGGGTTGTCCCTCATGACTTAATTTATCTTCACTACGGTACCACAGCCTCGCCCCCCACCCTCGTGGTCCATTTGTTATCGTTATTATTATTGCTATGGTTATGTTAAACATTTCTTTACTTCTGATATATTCTTATGTTTTCTGTGCTAAGCCAACATTGCGACATAGCATTAAAAGATCCTCTGTGGCCTTCATTATGTCCTTCCCCTCACCACATATTGCATGCCAGCCTTACCGTGGGATGAGGCTTGGCTTGATGATGATCTTGATGATGACGATTATAACTGCTGTTGTATTTACTACTACTACTACTACTACTCGAAATCCTTCTTGATACAGGAACACACCGCGACCAAATTATTAACTTTTGAAGCTACGGCAGCCAGAGACGCCATGGCAAGGTGACTGGTTACTCTCTCGCGTTGACGGCGCCTTGCCATCACACACCCACAACTTTTTATTTTTTTTCAGTACCTCCCCCTCCCTTATCTTTTTCCTTGACACCAGTGGACGTTTTTTTATTCACTTCACAACAGCTGTCGTAGGCAGAACAAATGCGTTTGAAAAAAGTCAAAATGATTTAGGAAAGAGGTCCTGACATTGAAGTGCATAGCTCCTTGGCTGGTGTCACGCTGTAAGTCCAGGGTGATGTGTAATAGCGCTTCACTACAAACTCACCTTGGGGTATCCTGTGTGTTGAACGGACGGCTCAGTCGGCGGGCAATGGCTCGGTCTGGCTGAGATGGTAGGACGTGACAGACTGATGCAGGATGGCCACTGCTACGCTGCCCGAGCCGTGGCCGCCACACAGGACCTGGCCTGGCGGGGTGGCAGAGCAGCGCTATATATGCACTGCCCTGTATAGTCTTTGTCTTACCACCACACCATTAGCTGTGGCTCACAGAGGCGACACAACTTTTGGTGAAGACTGTGTTGGGAACTTATTTTTACCCCTTCTGTTGCAGAGGTCAGGCTAGAGTTGACTTAACCCTTTGAAGCCGATGACGTGTTTTTAGCTTACCCTTGCAAGCAACCTACCAACAGACGATTTGTACTCAGGAAGGATTTCGAATAGTAGTAGTAGTAGTAGTAGTAGTAAATACAACAGCAGTTTTAATCGTCATCATCAAGATCATCATCAAGCCAAGCCTCATCCCACGGTAAGGCTGGCATGCAATATGTGGTGTGGGGAAGGACATAATGAAGGCCACAGAGGATCTTTTAATGCTATGTCGCAATGTTGGCTTAGCACAGAAAACATAAGAATATATCAGAAGTAAAGAAATGTTTAACATAACCATAGTAATAATAATAACGATAACAACTGGACCACGAGGGTGGGGGGCGAGGCTGTGGTACCGTAGTGAAGATAAATTAAGTCATGAGGGACAACCCTACGTCCTGCCAGTGTTGGACGTAGGGGGGGGGGAAAAAGAGAGAGAGAGAAAGAAAGAAAGAAAAAGAAATACAGCCACATCGTGGTATAGAACCGTGACCCCGACTCCCTCGGGCAAGAGCTGCAACAAAAATGATAATGATAATGAGGAGTAGTGGTAGTACCTGTAGAAGCAGTAATAATAATAATAATAATAAAATTATTATTATTATTATTATTATCATTATTATTATTATTATGGGTTAGAGCGCTCCATTATGACCGAAGGGTCGGAGGATCGAATCCACCCAAGGGTCATTGGTAGACATCAGGAAGGGCATCCGGTCATAATATGCTACACGCTCCAGTCCAAAAGTCCTCTACCCAGAGGCAACGCCTTAGCCCTTCGTGGATACCTGGCGGAAAACCAAATTATTTTATTATATATTTTTATAATAATAATTTGATAATAATAATAATTATGATGATGATGATATAATAACGATTCAGATAATAATGGTAAAGATGGCGGTATTGATGAAGATAGCGCTAATAATGATGGTGATGGCAGTAACAACAACAACAACAATAATAATAATAATAATAATAATAATAATAATAATGTGATAAGTAATAATAATAATAATTAGTAATAATCAGAAAAACAAAAATTACTACTACTAATACTACTACTGCTACTATAAAAAACCACCACCACCACCACTGAAGGAACTACCACAGTGGTGGCAAGGAAGGAAATATCAGTAAGCCTCCGCGGATAAAAAGGGTTTAAAATTTAAGGATAAAGTCGCCAAGAAAAAAGTGTCTAAAAAAAAAAAAGTGCCTGGGAGACTGGGTGGGTGTGTGATGGCAGGGCGCCGCCACCACGAGAGAGTAACCAGGCACCTTGCCATGGCGTCTCTGGCTGCCGTAGCTTCAAAAGTTAATCATTTGGTCGCGGTGAGTTCCTGTCATTTACCTACAGTCGTCAGTCCTAAGTTGAAATATAAGACTGGGTTTGTAATACTGGCCAGAACGTAAACCGTAGTAAGTTAACACTTTTGGTGCCTTCGGTACCTCTTCAACATGGTAATATCGTCTGTCGTTAGTAGTAGTTGCAACCACAGGCTTATTCAAATATAAACCCAGTTTACTGCAGGCGGTGACGGAGGGAACTGAGGGACGATTGTCTGGCCAAACACTGAATCCATCCGGTCATGTCGGTGCCACTACGTGAAGGCGTCGCTAGTCCAAATATAATACAGGCCACAGTTTTGAACTTCTGTTAAATCATAATTATGAAATACATTATTGACAATGCAAAGTTTTTAAGTTATATTGGTTTTTAAATTCTATGTGGGGAGTTACATGTATTAATAAGAATAGAATAAGAAAGACCATAGTGTGTATCAAGGGTTGTCGCTGAAGTAGATGTAAGATTTCGTCATATTTTTTTCGAATGTAATATATTATGCAGAGTTTCCTAATATTCTCGTGTACTTTAGTTTATTCCTGCTCTCTCCCGACAATTCATTAAACTTGATAAAAAGTGTAATGTTGTGGGGATGATAAAGGCTATATTTAAACACTGCAATTGTAAATGGTTTCTCTAAGCTGAACAAATCGCCCGGGCATAGTTAGAACAAAATAAAAACTTACGTTGCCGCACTGTGTCGACCGCCGGCCCTTGCCACCACGACACAGACAGCACCAGCTCGGCCATGGCGTCTTGGAGACGTAGTGACGTTAGCAATGGATACCTGGTAACACTTATTCTGCAGCGATTGATTCTTCTGTTATACCTTTATCTACGTATCCATCTGTTTACATATGTTATATCGATAACACTGGCTGTAGTGGTGGTGGTGGTTTTTGCTGCTGCTGTAGAGGCCGCAGCCTTATCTGGCCAGATAATGTTGAAGTTGCGGTGTCCCTGCAGTTCATCCTCCTCCTTTCGGGGATAGGGAGGAAACTGAGGGATATTTGTAAAGCAGGACATCAGACAGTTATATTGGTGCCACCGCGTGAAGGCGTCCATCTCAAGTAACATATCGTCACTAGTCAAATACGATACAGAGTGATTTTGAACTCTGCCGAGAGACCTTTAGGAGTTATTCCCCATAAAACAATGGACCCATTGTATTCTATATGGAAATAAGAACAAAAACAAGTGTAAGACTGCTGAGATACAGGCCCTGAACTTAATACAGTGAGCTGTGTCCTAGCCTGGGCCAACACAAACTCTGTATAGTCGACTCCTTTCGAATGTCTGACTAACCCGTTGTTTTTGGCTGGTAGTACTGCATGTATGTATCAAGTGTATGATTATTTGTGTAGAACATTGTAACTGAACGATCAACACTTGAACGACAACTATCAGTGAGGTCATGCTCAAAAACCAACATCCAATCTACTTGCAGCCTGCAGTGTTCGGACTCCTGGCCCAGACTTAGGCATCTACATTACGCCTTGTGAACAGGGTTGCAAAGACTCAATCATGTCTCTATCAGTGGTCGTTCAGGGATTTGATACTTTCTTGCTAGCCACATAATATTAGCACCATAGCTTTACGTCCATGGCTCACGAAATACAGAACATGTAAATAAGTAATGCTGATACTACTGCTGTGTTGGATGTCAAGGTAACTCTAGTATGATATGCACGAACGATAATGTTATTGCGTTCAGTGTTTAACATTAGCTTTGCAACTCTGGTGCACTACGGTAGATTTCTAATTATTTAAAAAAAAAAAAAAAACTTCTAGGCAAAACTTCGTAGAATAATACGTATACATGTTTATTTTTCACCATACAAATGGTCCTCAAAGATTGCCGGTAGAGTTCAAAGACGCGCTGTCTACCATACGAAATAATACGGAGCGACATGAAGAGCAAATTACTGGGGAAGATATGCTTCTGTGCCAACAAGAATCTTCTACTACATTCAAGTAAAACCTTTTGATATGGGAAATATACAAACAACATACCTAAATATAGTAAGGTGCAGAAAACCATATAATTCGCTAATGTAGAGATGTTAGGGAGACTCCAGAGTTTTCGAGTTAATGACCCTGACTCCTGAGTCACTTTATTTACAAGCTGTGGAAGGGACTACGTAGTCATCAACTCGGGTGTTACGTAGAGCATTTAATATTAGCTGATGCCATCGAGTTTAGCAAGACTCGCTACACAGAATCAATTGAAAGGATGTTTATAGATAATAAATATCCAGGAAACCAGCCAAGGATATTAATAACGCATAAATATTTACTCCCGGTAATTAGTTCATTTACGATAATATTGCATGTATGACAGAATAAATTTAGTATACAGATGTTTCTTCGTTGAATAATATAATACTTTTCTCATGTTCATACATTGCCGTAATTTTGCCTCCCCTCCAGTATGAACTTATTCTTCTCTTTATACCTCCCTTAGAAAATCTGAACATTATAACTTTAATGTTCATCATTATATATATCATTCAACGAAGAAACATTTAAAAAGAAAACAGTGTTGTGAGAAAGCCGGCACCATAAAATTTGGACGAGTAAGCACGAGTACAATTGAATATATACGAGAAAATGTTTATGCCCCGTATTTTATCAAGGATTTGTCTCTAATACGAGTGATTTTTAACAACGTATTTCATTTGATGATGTGTACAAAGGCTTCCTGAACCCAAGAGCTTAACCAGAAGTGATTAGTGCAATGTATGCTAACCAAACCTTTTACATTTTTTTTTTACTACAACACGCATATTAATCGTTTATATTCTTCAGCAACAACAATAAGCGTAATTTCAGTGTACACTGATGTTGAACAGGAAGGTATGACCGGAAAATGCTGTTCGGATTGTACAGTAGAAGTTCCAAAAATCTTTTCTTTGTCCAGTTGCGACAGCCGAGTCGGTAAGGGTTTGCTGATCCAACCGTGGCGGGCGAGATCGAGTCTCCGCCGCACAGGTGAAGCTGCTTGTATCCGCACAAGGCAAGAGCGGCTGGGCGGTGTGTGTGTGTGTGTGTGTATGTATATATGTGTGTGTGTGTGTGTGTACTATGTGTGCGCGAGTGTGTGTGTGTGTGTGTATGTATATTTGTAAATGTATATTTGTATGTGTGTGTGTGGTCGCGGAACGGGGAAAGCTTGACCTTTCCGGGAAGTGAGGAGTGGTGTCATCTGGGGCCCGGAACCTCGGTGTGCCATGAATCACGGAACGGGAGACAGGCCGTGATCCGGGATGTGACGTGTGTGTGTGTGATCATGTCCTTCCCTTCCTTCCTCGCCTCCTTCCTCCCCCTCTCCTCCCCTCCCTTCCCCTTGCTGTAAATCCAGTGAAATGAGGAGTGACATCACACCAGGATCCGGGACCTGAGTGGGTCATGAATCATGGATCTGCCCTCCCCTCCCCTACCTTCCCCTCCCCTTCCCTCCCTTCCCCTTGCTGTAAATCCAGTGAAATGAGGAGTGACATCACACCAGGATCCGGGACCTGGGTACGTCATGAATCATGGATCTGCCTTCCCCTCCCCCTTCCCTCCCCTCCCAGTTGCTGCCCTTAACCAGGTGACAGCTGAGGTGCCCTGATTATGACACTGCCCTGATTATGACGACCCTGGCTATGACCTTGGACTGTGATATGGACTGTGCTTTGGACACCACGATGACGACCCTGGATGACGACCCTGGCTATGAACTTGGACTGTGATATGGACTGTGCCTTGGACACCACGATGACGACCCTGGCTATGAACTTGGACTGTGATATGGACTGTGCCTTGGACACCATGATGGCGACCCTGGCTATGACCTTGGACTGTGATATGGACTGTGCCTTGGACACCACGATGACGACCCTGGCTATGAACTTGGACTGTGATATGGACTGTGCCTTGGATACCACGATGACGACCCTGGATGACGACCCTGGCTATGAACTTGGACTGTGATATGGACTGTGCCTTGGACACCATGATGACGACCCTGGATGACGACCCTGGCTATGAACTTGGACTGTGATATGGACTGTGCCTTGGACACCATGATGACGACCCTGGCTATGACCTTGGACTGTGATATGGACTGTTCCTTGGACACCACGATGACGACCCTGGCTATGACCTTGGACTGTGATATGGACTGTGCCTTGGACACCACGATGACGACCCTGGCTATGACCTTGGACTGTGCCTTGGATACCACGATGACGACCCTGGCTATGAACTTGGACTGTGATATGGACTGTGCCTTGGACACCACGATGACGACCCTGGATGACGACCCTGGCTATGAACTTGGACTGTGATATGGACTGTGCCTTGGACACCATGATGGCGACCCTGGCTATGACCTTGGACTGTGATATGGACTGTGCCTTGGACACCACGATGACGACCCTGGCTATGACCTTGGACTGTGATATGGACTGTGCCTTGGACACCACGATGACGACCCTGGATGACGACCCTGGCTATGACCTTGGACTGTGATATGGACTGTGCCTTGGACACCATGATGAATGGAGTGAACCCGACTATGAATTCCAACGACTCAGACATAACCGACTCGACGTATCCGACTCTGTCATAACCGAATCTGACATAACCGACTAAGAGATAACCGTCGGGTAATTAACGAGTAATTAATGTACTCTTCATCTTCTTGCTTATTCACACCATGAAACGAGGCGCATATTAATTTTTTTTATACAGTTTGCCTGTTTTCAGTGGGATGTATGATGAGGGCTCAAATATATATTGATAGTATGTCTGTAAACAAGGAATTTGCTCTAACCTTGACCTTTTGTCGTCAACCACTAAGATGTGGCCACACCACCAGCAGGAGAGGATTCACTTTAAATGTAAAGTGTCAGAAGCGATCCATAATTGCATCTTCATGAGCACGCTCGAATTCGTCTTCGGTAATACGTTGCTACATACTGTGCCGACCCACAAATATCCCACGCACAGGGGATATTAGCTAAGCGAAGAACATTCATAAGAACAACCGTGGACAGCGTCACGAACACACACACGCACAAACTCACAAATGTGCATGCTGGCATAAGCACGTGCGTCCACAAACATACACACACGCACTCACATATAATTATATGCTCGTAGACACACGCACACATGCTTGTACACACACACACACACACACACACACACACACACACACACACACACACACACACACACACACACATGAAGCTGGTGATTTCCCTTAAGAGCCCAGTGTCTCACTTTACCACCACACCACCCACAGTTGACTCCCCTCCATTTCCTGACTGTCCGTGCGTGTAGATACACTCTAACACCTACCATGGTGTTAGTCCGTGTTCTGTAATATCAGCAGAGTCATTAACCACTAAAACAGTGACGACCCCACGCGTATCCACCTGCCAAATTTGTCAGGCCATGTTGATACAGTGACATGGATTGGACCTGTTGTGTTAATCTACTTCCCTGCTGTGTTAGTCGGCGTTAATGTGCGTTAACATGTATTGACCAGGTTGAGTTTCCAATAAACCACGACTAAGGTCAGTGGGAGGCAGACAAGAAGATGTGGCCTAAATGTTGGTCACCCTTACGGTCCTTCTGCATAGTCGACTGACGGTGAAACAGTTACATGTTGAAATGTGAGAGGTATATTGATAAAGGCAAGATGAAGTGCCAGGAGACAGTAGTATGAAATAAGATAAAAGGGAGAGTTCAACAAAGTTCCTCCTCCCAAAGATAGAGACAAAAACAAGAAACAACAAAGATGAGCTGGAAATGCTGTTGTTTGACTTGAGGATGAGGCCCACAAGCTGTTACAAGTCGGATATGGTACGCTCGTTTAAGTCCAGCCTGGATTATATTTTTTATTGCCTGTCACTAGGTATTGCGTACTGAATGAAATAGTAGGGGAAGGGGAAAGGGATATGGGGAAGACCTTGTGAAAATACTGAGTGGAAACTGTGGGGAGAGCGTGGGGTCAGAGCGGGGCAAGCTTATGAAAATGGTGGGTGGAGAGTAATGATAATGGCAGTTTTATGAGACCAGAGTTTTATGGTAATGGTGGGACTCGGGCGACGTTTTAGCAGTATTCATGCAGGCACTATTATTCACTTGCCTTGTGTACTGGAGGTTTGTGAGCTGGAGGTAGTGGCTGGTTGCAACGGTCCCTGTCTTCAGCTCACTTAGGTAAACCCAGGCGTTAAAATCCAGTTCTTGCCACAATGCACATCCCATTCGCACCATATGTAGACCAGAGTAAACTGTAAATATTTGCAAGTGGTACGTTTTAGGGGCCAAGGTTGGGGAAAGGGACATACAAGGCTGTGGGACCTTCATCGTGTGGACTAACTCACCTTTTTTACCCTGAACTCTTTGCTTATGTTGACCGTATTAAGAAGGCATAGGGCGGGGAATACACTCCATCCATATACACATGCTAATATTTACTGTAAACAAATATGGCACTGCCTTTGTAGGTTAGCTTCATGAGAACAATTTATTTATATCTTTATCAGTTTATGCAGCATTGTAGTCAGTGCAGGAAACTCACTAAATAAACAAACTCAAGATGAACACCGCATCTGAGCCCTGCCATGTGAGTGTTAAGGGACAAGAAAAGAAATATGAAACCCAGAATTTGTTGACTAGCCATTTGCTGCTTTTGCTCTAATTTGGCCTAAAATTTCCATCTCTCCACCTTGAATGTCAAACTGTAACAATAGACTGACACTTGAATTTGGTTCTAGTCACGAAAAAGTGCTATGGAAAGGATGTAGGGCCGTAGCATCATCTTTTTTCGCCACTGAGCTACGGGAAGTCAGCTGCAAAAGGACGAAAATATGGGCAAATTTAGTTATCATTTTCATGGTGTAATATCTGTTGTGTGTCTATTGTTGCAAACTATTATCACACACAAAGCACTAAAATAATTGAACTAAATGATAGCAGGATTGACTGTTCCACCAAGAGGTCCTGCAAACACGTCATAAAAATGGAACACCCGCTTTAATACCATCTTACCAACTTCTGAACGTCTTATCTCCAGATACCGTTGAGGCGAATGTGGGTATTAGTGCCCAAGTGGTGGCACGTGAGATATAGCACACTCTTGGCTTGCGGAAGGTGGATTACTGAGCCTCAGGAATGGGCATCTTAGTCTAAATCCAGAATTAAAGGAGAGAGGGTAGGTATTAGTGCCCAAGTGTTTATGTGTGAAGGTTGTTGTGGAGCCCCATTTCGGTGTGTGGCTGATATACTGGACGTTGTGGAAGGCTTTCTCACCTACAGCCAGAACTGTAGTCAAAGGGAGTTACACTGCTTAACTACATGAAATGTGCTTTCCCCATTTCATGTTCCTTTTATCCTGTTTAACTGCAGACCTTGGTGCCATTGTAATCTGCCTCCCAACATGTACTCTTAACACTATATCCTGACTCATCTTCATACTTCTATTTAATCTTTCCAGTATTTACACTCCACCTTACCTGCGTCAGCCTCACACAGTCACACATTTCCGCTCCTCTCCCTATTACATTCATTTCCATCGTATAGTTCAACCTTGCAGAATCACACAGTTCTGCTCCACTCCTTATTATATTTATTTCTATCTTACAGCTCAACCCCACACAAATAAGGCCCGATTCACACGACCCGTTTTGGTTCCGACAGGCAGTCCGCCGGCTTGACACCGTCAGAATGTTGTATATTCACATGACTCATTCCCGGTCCGTCCAGCATCGTGTGTGTGCTCATTGTTGCGTGAGGATCATGCGGCAATTGCTCTACTATTAGAAGAAGAGGAGGAAGAAAAAGTTCGTGGAAGGAGGAAAAGGTTATGGGTACACCAGTCACGGAAAATGAGGAAGTTCGAGGGAGAATTCTGGGCCCTGTATAAAAAACTGGCAGATGATGAGGTAAAATTTTCAATAGTCCTGCTGGAGCACTACACTGGGAGTGATATAGCGTATCCTGTATTAAGGCTAGAAAAAACAGTGAATTTTACCTGCAGAGATTATGAGTTATAATTTTTGTATAAAAAACTAATGACACTCTCACCTGGTTTGTTTACTTCCTTGCCAGTCGCTTTCAATATCTTATCTTTATACAGATTATCACTGTACTTCTTATTAGTCATATAAAAAAATTGTTCATAAGAACGCACAAGTTCGATCAGCCTTTCGTCCATGATGCCAAACAATGAACTGTATGTGTTATCTACATGGACAAGGCGGTAACAGCGGGTCGTGGAATGGACGGGTATGCTACGCATCCTCGTTCACATGAGCCATCACCAACCCGTTAGGCCGGCGTCAGGTCGCCAGCTAGCCGGCCAGGATTTCTCGATAAGATATCCGTGACGTGTCGGTCGGCTAACTGAAGGCTGCCGCCGTCAGCTTAACGGGTCATGTGAACAGTTACATTAGAATGCATGTGAGAAATCTCGACGGCGTCTAGCCGCTGGCTTCCTGTCGGAACCAAAACGGGTCGTGTGAATCGGCCTGAATCGGACCTTATAGCCCAGCCTCATACAATCACGCATCTATCACTCTCTCACTACAGTATTACATTCATTTCCATGTTACAGCTCAGCGTGGTCCTTCATGACTTAGTATATTCATCAGCATTTACTATTTCCAAAGCAAACTACGCCATAATTTCCTGGATTGTTTTATGGTGTAGTATGCATAGGGTTTCTTCAAATTCGTATTCCATTTTGTAGACTTTTTTTTGTGTGTGTGTGTACAGAGGGCCAATACAGCATTTAACTGAACTGGGATATTGAAAAACAGACAAGGATGAAACAATAACCAGAAGAGCCAAGCGCGAGTACTCTAAAAAAGGATGAACTAGTTTCCCGTATGAATAATCGGTACGTCATTTGAAGTGATCCAAAGAAAAGCTATAGAGAAAAGTCTAATAAGTATGTCATGCAGAGAAACTTAACAAACTGTAGTTCAGGGAATAATCTCAAAAAGTATAACTATGTCAGTGGAGAGAAGTGACAGTGGATGAAATTACCAAGACGCAGGAGTAAGTGCTACACGTACCCCATTTTGTAATACCACGTGCTTCTGGTCCAGTGTCCATGTTATGTATGTAGTGCATGACGTAATACTGACTTTTGTTAAGAAAATATATAGCTGTTTTTATTTCCCTGTGGTTGGGATAGTTTTATAATAATACACAGCATCTAGGTTAATACTACACACATTTCAAGCACTGCAGAACTTTTTGTCAAACGCTTCATGTTTTGGTCCCAGACTTAAGACTGTAAGATGGGAATGGTGATGCTGATGATTAGGCATTTATTTAAATAGATATTTCAAGTAAGTATTGCACTGATTCCATAATTATACACGACGATACTGCAAAAATCAGGAGTAGGTATCGTAGTCTTTAAACACATATATTGTTAGTTTTTATACGACAGTATCTACAGAATTACTGTGATCACCTGGCTCAGAATATGCTGATGATCCTCGCATTATGTGTGTAATTTAATATTCCGCCATTAATGACCAGGTGCCGGGTGTAAGCCAGTGCTGTTACCCTCACCAACTAGAATACAAATTTAATGTATTTTCCTCTTCTTCCACTACCCCAAAGCAGATGCACGCCCACCCGCGTGCGAATCCCCCCCCCCCACACACACACACAGCGCCAGGGCCAGATTGTGGTAGTTGTTCTGACTCATGGACTGTGCTGGCTGCTTTGGTGCTGCACATCTCGTGCTGCCTGCTACTGCTGTTGCTGCTGTTTAGGCTGTCGTCCAAGAGTTATTGTGTTTTTCAGCTTGCTACCTGCCACTGCTTTTGCTTCTGGTCTATGCATTGATCCACTGGTCGCTTTATTGCCCCACGACATCTACTTGTCTAGGTGTTCAAATGTTGATTATTGGCCACAGCATCATGTGGTGGGACCTGTGTGGCAGATGTAGTTCCTTCAAAAACGAGACCACAACTGCAAGCGGATGTTGCTACCCCATTAGGAGAAGGATGTGATTCTGACCCTGTACGGGATGTCGCATTAAATGCTGACGTGGGGTGGAGGTGATGGTGGTGGTGGCGACAATTCTGGTGATGATGACGGCATGGCAAAGATAATGATGATAATAATTATAATGAAAATAAACAGAAAGATAATAACGAAAGCCACAAAACCGGCCCTTGGTATAAATTCCCTGAGACGCTGATGTTGACAAGAGGTGATGATTAAGAAGGAAGAGGGACGTGAGAAGGGCGGGATGTCATTTCAATACCACGCAGAAGAGGGGCTGGCTGGCTGGATAGGTGGGTGCGTGTTTGGGTGGGGGTGTTGAGTAAATATTTCACCCTGACATCATGTATCACCACCGAAGTCTGTACCGCCTCCTCCACACACAACCTTACCTGCTGCAGAAGACAAAAGACAGTAAGCTTAAAATCCTGGACAAACTTGAAAGAAGACAGTCAAATGAGAGTCTTCCTCTTCCTTATAAGTTCTCTGTCCTTTTTTCCATTTCCTGATCATCCACCTTTTCTCGGTCTATTTCATCCTTACGATTTTTCACTCTCTCTCACTCCTTCCGGCCTTTCTTCTCCATCCCTTTCAACCTTCATGTTATCTTTTCCTGCTTCTTCCTTCGCTTTCTTCGTCGTCTTTTTCTGTTCATTGTACTCCGCCTCCGCTGTTTCTGTTCCATCTTGCGCCCTCCTTCACCCCTCCCCCTTCCTCGGATTTCCCCTTGCTTGTTTGATGATGACCTGCCTGTGATACGAAGTAATCAGGAACTTGGTGCTGTAATGGTGGACTCTTAATAATTCAATGTAGGAGACGTGTAAGACTAATATCCTCTCCCTAATATTCACGCTGGGATTGTAGACCATAAAACTGAAGACCTCAGAACTTCAGCTTTTTTTTTTTTTTTCTGCGCTGGGATAAGAAGACCTTAAAACGACTGTATTATGTCAAGGGAGAGGTTAGTAAAGGATCAGGATAAAACTGATAAAGGGACAGCAGGATTAGAAACTAATTAAAGTAGGATAGTGGCAAGATAAATGCTTATTGGTAACTGTGGGAAAGCTTTAATAATGAGTTGGTGGACAGTGTACTGAGAATCGACATGTTCTAAAGGACCTCTAGATCTCCAGACTTTTCTACAACTGCTGCTACTTGACCTAGCGACTTTGAAGTCAACAGTCCACCCGCGTACATGTAACTTCCCACTAACATGTGTATTATTAGATGCAGAAGCAACTCTAACAGCAATTATGTCCGCCTCCCTCTCACTAATGTTTTTCGGATATGGTATTTTCTTCTTGTAGACTTCAGCGACTTTAACCAGTTCACACCACGTCACACAACACACCATAGCACCCTCTCACACCACATCACACAAAATCACACCCACACTACACCACGCCAAGCCACACAACTCACTATAGCACTTCCTCACATCACACCACACAAAATAACACTTCCACACCAAGCCACACGGCACACTATAGCACCATCTCACACTACACCACAAAAATAACACTCCCACACCACACCACACACCACACAGACTCACACTTTCACACCACACCAAGGACGTTAACCGAAGGGCCCTTCAGCTTCTGCATTTTGTATTTTTGCACTTGTTGCTATTTTCGTTGCGATCTTTGCCATTGCACCAAACAACTATTGTCGCTCTTCATCTTCATATATTATTTCACTGTCTTTCGCATTGCCCATCCCTCTTTCTATCTTGTCCATTCCCAAAACGAACCCGTCCATCCTACCTGCCTTCAGTATCCACCCCAGCCCGACTCTTCGATCATCCCTTCTCACCTCTATTTGTCACCACGCGCCGCCACTCTGACATCACGCTGTTCTTACGGGGAGAGTTTCTTGTCACATCCTTTTCAGCACTGAATACTAAGACTGAATACCCGCGTTTTTTTTTTTTTTTTTTTTTTTTTTTAATGCTTGCTTAGATTAGCACGGAATTAAGCAACTATAAACATGCAGCTTATATCAAGTGGTCTGCGTAACTATTCATGCACAGGGTTCTGCATTTAGTCAAACCATCTTAGTACTACGGCGCCATTTGTGTTGTGCTACCAACTGACTCCTACTGTCAGCTTGGGAATAGATGGCCTGGTAGTGACAGGCTTAGAAACTGTGTCCATTAACCGATGAGCAAAGTGACGTCTTTGTTATTTTATTCTCATTGTCAACAGATTATAAGCCTATATTAAGGACTACAAAGAGGCCTGGTAGTAAATAGGCTACGGAGTTTGTTTCCGAGTTTCAGCGGTCCATCCGTACACCACCAGACATTACAAACACCATCACGCACACCCACCTCCACAGTCCATATTGGGAGAAGAAAGGGCACATCACGCAGGAATACTGGAATGGCAGGAAATTAATGGTGCTTAACCTCTTCACGACGAGAGGTGCTTCGGGAGCTTAATATAATCTTGTGGCAACATAAATAGCGAAGAAATATTACTTTTTTTAGCGAAGTGTTAGGATACTTATTTTTGCCTTCACTACCGTAACGTTTTTTTAACGTTATTCTCTCTGCCACCAGACTATGTTGTGGGTAAATTTACAGTAGAATACGTGGAAGTAGAGTCTGTTTCTACACCCTAACCGACATACGTTGCTCTGACGTTGAGGAAAAACTTTTGTCGTGGCAAGAAAAAAAAAAAAAATGCATTGGATTCGTGGAGTTAGTTCCTTTGGTCAGGGAAGCCCTTCATGGGCCGAAACAAATCGTCCGGATGAATTTAAGTGGCATCATCATCGTGACTTAACTTCAGTGCAAGTTCTGTCTCTGAATATATACATTACACTGAACCAACCCACTGTTCAAATCCCTAAACACACCCATCTCAGCAAATATATATACATACCAGTAATACACCTGAAGTTGTGGAAACTGCAAAGTGAGGCGATAGGCAATGGAGGTCTACATTTTGGTGTGTAACACGAATGATCCTTTTCAGGTCTCTATCTTTTTACACTTTATACAAGTATGTATTCTGTATGTATGTCCTTTAAATGCTAGGTAGCATTTGACCCGATTTGGCTCAAAACGGGCATTTACAACCTTAGAACTCACAGAGTCATATATGGAAGGTTAGGTTTTATTCCCTAAGAAAGTGTTCAGGGGGCGCCACAATCCCTGTTGTCAAAACTTCGTCTTCTAATTCTCACCGTCACTGATGCGACTGATGTAAAGTATAGCAAACAGACACATTAGGACAGTGACGGTAGAATGAATACTGTGTACCCTACAGCGTCTAGAAGTGTGGCGAAGGGACATCATCCATTCTATTTTTTAAACTTTGTACCCCGTTCCATGACGGGTCAGTGAAGAATGCCAGGCCATGAAATTGCCCCCCCCCCCCACACTGCTTATTAGTCTGTGTCTAACCAAAATCAACGTTCTCACCCGCCGTCAATCTCCCTTTTTCCCGGGGTTGTCATTTTATTTTTTATTCCTTGAGCGTCCATTCCCCCCAGCACCTATCTTGTGGCCACCCATGTCAGCCTAGTCTATCCTGGGTAAAAATTAAGCCTCACATCTTCATACTGCACTAGTCGTAAATACACGTCGTCCATCCTGCCGAGCGAGTTAGTCATAGGATACGATACTCAAACAGGTTGCTACATCTCACAAATGGCCATGAAACCCCGCCCGGACACCTTGATGAAGCGGCCATCATGAATCAGGGTGATAAAGTGAGGCGATGAATCTACCCTTTGAGAGTTTGCCTGTCCTTCCATTCATACCAACTGAATATTCATGGAGTTACGCCAAGCTGTGAAACTGGCTCTTTAAAAATGTCGATACAGTATTACAAAATTTCAATACAGTACTTAAGTTAAAACCGTTAAAAGTATTAAGAAAGGAGTAGGTAGATGGATCATAGTCTGGCCAACAGAAAATCGAAAGTGGTGGCTAATGGGAGCACAATCAAAACAAAATGCAGAAGGAATCCCGCAAGGAACTGTGCTTGTGTGTCCGTGCTTTTTGCACTGATGATCTTTGATATATGAAACAAAGGATTGTGCGATGTGTTGTAAATGATAACGTGTCTTGCTAGGGAGCACCAACATACTGTACTCATAAGGTTAAAAAAACAATTAACATTTGGACAGAGGAGGATCTGATGATTTTCAAGGGGAATTACCTTGAACAAATGAGTCACGGGGTGGAAAAAAGTCTTGAAGAAACCAGAAACTTAGAGTATGATGGACATATTGACAAAACGATGCCAGTATGATGGACATATTGACAAAGCGATGCCAGTATGATGGACATATTGACAAAGCGATGCCAGTATGATGGACATATTGACAAAGCGATGCCAGTATGATGGACATATTGACAAAGCGATGCCAGTATGATGGACATATTGACAAAACGATGCCAGTACCGGGAGAAAGCAAAAATATTACGTAACACATTGATTGCTGTTGAGAAAAATATAACGATAAAATTTTTCAACACCGGCATAAGAATGAAGGTTGACTTTTTATACGCTAAGTTGGTGTGTCACCAAGTATAAAAGTGGGAACAGACGGTGAGGCGCAGTGACGCGGTACTCAACTTCGTAACTTAGGCCTTTGTGACTGTAGCTGGTTATCCACCCATTATCCTGGGATACAAAGCAAATATATCATCCAGGTTACCACAGTTACCTCTCACTTGGATTACTTTAAGTACTGCTTTACCTACCATCCCACAAAGATTGGATGGACTCTCCAAAACGGGTGTATTGACACTAAGTCGAGTGGCGCCATCAACCTGCCCTAGGAATCGAAACAAACACTATCGGAGCAGCAACCTTGTAGGTTACAGAAAATAAATATTCCTGATTACAGAAAATAAATACGGTACTGACAGCACTGATGAGATTAAAATGTAGGCAGCACTGCGCTGTTGCAACTCTCCATCTGACCAAGCAAATACCCCCCCCCCCACCTTCCTGCACACCGAACCAAGCGCATAACGGCCCTCACCCCCTTACCCCCCTCTTTTTTTTCTTTTTTTTTGTTGAGGGTGGGCGTAAGGAGGACGCCTTGAGGACACAATAACCTGGGCTCCTCAAATTCCTTGCGCAGGTCGCAGTGAAATATCGTTTTTTTTTTTTTTTTTACTTTTTCATTATTAAAAAAACTACTTAAGACACAGCATTCTACCCATCAAAATGGACCAGTTCACTGTAAGACATAACAGTGTGAAATTTCATGACTCTATAGTGAATACTTTCTGAGTTCTGGCCCGGAAACAAAATCTCTACCCCCAGCCAACCGCCCTGCCGCCCAGTTTTACGGACGGACACCTGTTGATCCCAGTGATAACAACACCCTCCTCTGACTTTGTCAGGTGGAGGGTAAAAACATATGGATTACCACAAAAGACTCGAGTGATTAAAACTACATATCCAAGAGGGAAAAGGAAAGCTATCTGGTAATTTTTGCAGGCAAGAACTAGGAGAAATAATTTTAAATCAAGCGGAACTTACTCCTGCAATTCAAGCCTGTAGTAATATAGTATCTGTCACAACAGAAGGGGCCGTCTTCAAGAAAAAAGTTCCTTGATTCACCACCGTTTAACGAGACATACTAAAAGAACTTTTTACTTTTCTGTGGCTTCACCTCCCTTTCCCCAACCCATAGACACTCACTCTCACTAAACCACACACACACACACACACACACACACACACACACACACACACACACACACACACACACACACACACACACACACACACACACACACACACACACACAATCAAGGCAAGCAGAAGACAAGGGACGACAGCTGCGTTTTCCTCCAGCTCCAACAGAAAGGAGTCATCAGAAGAACATACTAACAGCTGTGAACAGTTAAATGGGTAAGAAGACAAGAGCAACTGCAGCGGAATCATCCAGATTGGAATTAGATGTAAAAGACTTAGTTAATTGTTCACTTTAATTGGGGAAAAGGACAGCAACAGTCATCTGAACAGAAAAAGGAGGATACTGGAAAAAAGATAACATTTTTTATAGAAATATTGCTATATCTGATAATTTTTGAGAGAGAGAGAGAGAGAGAGAGAGAGAGAGACTGGCATTTGCATCCGTCCGACAAACTTTTCATTGAGGTGCTGGTGGATCTGACCGAGAGTTATTAAAGAGTTGGATATGTTCTGTTCGTTAGTGTTATTATTGTCATCGAGGTGGGGACGGGAGGACATAGCTTTCCTTCTCTTCCTCATTCCCCTCTAGCCTCTTCCCCTCCACTATCCTCTCCCTCCCTCACACACCACAACACTCTGCTCTACCCCTCTCTTCGCTCCTTCTCTAGCCTTTCCCGCTCCACAATCCCCGCTTCCCCCCTCCCCGCACACACACCACGACACCCACCTCTCCCCTTCTTCCTCTTCTTTTCTCTAGCCCCTCCCCTTCCACTGTCCCCTACCACCCAATCCCGAACAGCCATAGCCAAAAAGACAACCAATAAACCTCTCACAGAGGACTGATTGTCGCTTGGGTACCGCCACAGTCACCACAAATATACCATGACACTCATGGATGGTCGAGCACAGACCTAAGCACCTCAGATAAGATAAAGAGTGATAAGAAACCTGAAGAGACTGTGAAAAAAATAGCAAGAGCCTCCAAGCAAACACGACCATAATAACACACTGAGATACAACCACCACCACCCTCTATCTTGTGAAGGGCGGGCCACGCTGCCTGTGAAAAGTTTTAATTTTGCCTGATATGAGTCCACCCAGCTTTTTCCCTCCCACTTAAACCTTTAATCGCGGCAAGTATCTATGAGTTGACAAAATCATCAGTCGTAAGTTGGAATTAAATAGTGTCCCTGAATCTTGTTGAAAATGTTAATCTAAGTAAATTTAACATTTTTATGCCCCAAGGTTTCTCTGTGACAGAGTAAATCGCCTGATGTTAGCCGAAATAAAATGTAAGGCAGACAACTGGCAGTCAAAGGTTATAGCATAGCGATGTTGTTGAAAGGGAGAGAGATTTAGGTTAGAGCTTGAATTCTTTATTTTCTTTAACGTTTCGGGCGGCACAGAACCCATCTTCAGAGATTCTGTACAGCCCGAAACGTCAGAGAAAAAGAATTCAAACTCTAACAGTGTCAGTCCCCATCCAACAGTTCCACTTGTTGCAGTGGTTCATCTACATGACTATTTTATTCAAGTAAGGAAAACTCGTCAGTGAAAAAAAATCTCAGGACAAATGAGAGAACACAAATGGAACCCAGAAGAGTGGAAGAACGAAGTACAAGAATATGAACGAAACAAGCAGAATGACCGTGGGTGAACTCTTGGCAAGAAAAGTGCAGGAGGCAGACATGAATAAGTAAAGGTAAAATCTACTAGAGTTGGATGTGAGTGGATGACCTGGCGGAGCAGATAGGCAAAATAAAATAAAAGAAGGTACATTGCAAACACATGTAGACTAAATAAGCCTGACAAAGCTACGAGGAAAAAAAAGCAATAAAAACAACAAAAAGTAAGAGGAGATTAGTTGGGTAAACAAACTAGAGGGAGAAAAAAAAGAAAATGTAAAAACAACAGCAAATCCTGCACTGAAGATGGCATATACTGAAACAGTTCTAAAACAGGCGACAATGTGGAGCCTGATCCTCCGGACGCGAGTTCATGTAGCAGTACCACTGACCAACTCTGAATGCGAAATAATGCAACTGGATGTCCTTTATTAGCTGTTGTTAAACGAAAACAATAATAAAGATTGTGTGTTCATTGTGTCAAAATCCAGTCTCGTTGTAAATTAGTCCTAGCAAATGGGAAAATAGGGAGACGTACAAATGCTGGAGATAAAATGTAGATGTGCTAAGAAGGATGTTCTTTTCCCTTCCCCCTGCACCATTAACCAGGGTCTTAATGGAATGCTGATGTTTGACATCCCCTAAAGCACTTTTTAGGCTTTGTCCATTATATACAATGTACAGTTGCCTCAAAAAGTCCCTTTACCCCCTAAAAATAGCTCACGTCAAATGTGGCAGCATCGCATTAGTAACGTAAATATGCAGCAACGAATGAACACTGTAATCTGCAGACGTGGCCGGTGGGTGTGTATGCCAGAAATCATAATAGGAAATAAATAGGGAACCAGGTAACACATCACAAGGGACAACATTACTGATAGTGTTTATGTATTAATACGAAATACCAATACGAATATAAATGGAGAGAGAGAAAAAAAAAACAATAGAAATATCATCAAGGTTGTCGTATGTATAGTCATCATGCATCAGCCACCCTCACCACAGCGTATGTGTAATCTGGGGTGTTAGGGCTATCTCATGGAGCTTGCTGTGGAACAGTTTGAAACACTTTATGAATCATAAATCGTATGAATACGTATCTAAACGTGTGAACTGGAACGTGATTTGGTAACAATGTTTGCCCGTCGGGCACTGCCCGCTCGTGAGGACCTAACACTACAGTCGCGTGCTTTCTGACGTCTCATGAGTATTTACCATTTGTCATATTGGAAATTTCAGACAGTGATTCGAACTGCATACATACTGCATGACTCTGAAACGATACTTTTATAGAAGTCTTGTGTTGAATAAATAAGTATAGTCCTATTTATATAATGTTATTTATTCCCCTTCCATGTAATATTGCATTGGTTTATATATTATTACTATATGCCTATGATAACAGGTTTCCATATGTTTTAAGGTTTATAATGTTTTTTGAACTGTCCCATAGCATGATCCATGAGACGCACTCAACACTTCAGATTCCACAGTAAGGTGTGGTGTGAGTGGCTGATGTAAGATGACTCTACCTGTGACAACCTTCATGACATTTTTTTATTTATGCCATTGTTTGTATTTATATTCCTGTTGGTATGTCGTATCAAAATATAAATTTTCTTTTCGAATATGCATAGTAATGTTACTGTTGTCTCTGGTGATGTGTTAATTGCTCCCATATTATTAAGTATTATGATGTCTGGCATATACACCCGTCACTGACGTCAGTGGTTCTAGCGTTCATTCATAAATACGCCTTACGCTACTACTGCGACGTTGCCAGCAATTACTGCTGCGATGATGCCACATCTTAACGGGGAGGTGCAACATGGGTAGAGGAACTTACTGAGGCAACTGTACGTGTGTGTGTGTGTGTGTGTGTGTGTGTGTGTGTGTGTGTGGCTCTGTTATCTTGATTTTGTTTTTCTTGGGGGAGACAATGCCACGGGCTTCTGGCCTTTTTTTATATATATATATATATATATATATATATATATATATATATATATATGCTTCTGGCCTTTGGTTTTATATATATATGCTTCTGGCCTTTGGTTTTATATATATATATATATATATATATATATATATATATATATATATATATATATATATATGCTTCTGGCCTTTGGTTTTATATATATATATATATATATATATATATGCTTCTGGCCTTTGGTTTTATATATATATATATATATTTATACATATATATATATATATATATATATATATATATATGTATATATATTTATATGCTTCTGGCCTTTGGTTTTATATATATATATATATATATATATATATGTGTGTGTGTGTGTGTGTGTGTGTGTGTGTGTGTGTGGAAAATGATTAACCGAGGCAACATCTCTCCATGCTCTGCACCAACTCATACCTGTGCTAGTTATTTGTCCATGTACCGCATTTTTTTTCTGTTAATGAAGGCATAACTTCCTTTATGTCACTGTGCAGGCTCACAGTAAAGTTTTGCGAGAATAATAAAAATCATACAAATAAATGCTCCTGATAATAAATGCTTCAGAAATACTTATGATGTTCTCTCCCCCATTGTCCTTAGAAAATGGGGTTTTGGCAGTAACTTGTGTTGGTTCCTTATGGGGCGTCTCCTTGTGTATGTGGTATGGTTGGTCAGGGAAAGAAAACATTCAAGCGTGTGTCACCGTCTTCGCAAGAATTTATTCCACTGCCTTTTGTTTTTGTAATACGTGCATGACTCAGTGCAGCTTTTTCTTTGATGTGTGTTTGTTTGTTTGTTAATCGTGTGTGTGTGTGTGTGTGTGTGTGTGTGTGTGTGTGTGTGTGTGAGAGAGAGAGAGAGAGAGAGAGAGAGAGAAACTGTTTTGGCAGTGCAAAAATTAAAAAAAAGTACCGTAGAATATCTCTTAAGCACAATCTTCTACTTAGTACTTTCTGTTAACCACCTTACATTTTCCGTGTGTTTTGGTACTGCCTCATGTAATGCTTCGAGTATGTAAACAAGTCTTTGATAAATGTTCCTTAAGAAAAGCTGTCTGACCCCTCACCTTAACTTTTTATCCCCACTTCTCACTCTCACCTTTCACTCATACCTCTGTCTCCCACCCTTACCTCTGTCTCTCATCTCTCACCCACAGCTAATCCATACATCCCTTCCTTTCCTTATCACACTTCCACCTATTTTACATCATTTCTCACTCTCACTTACCGCCACGGTCATTTCCCACCATCTTATACTCTCAGGCCTCACCTTCGAAATCATCCTCGCTGCCACTCTCACCCTTGCTCTCACATCACGTCCTCACCTAACAGTCACGTTCACAGTCATTCTCACCCACACTAATCTCATCTTCCCCTAATCCTGGCTCACTCTCACCCTTGCTTTCACTTCACATTCACACCTTCACAGTCACCTTCAGTAATTCTCATCCTCACTAATCTTACCCTCCTCTAGTCCTCAGACTCAGTCTCACCCTAATATCCATTCTAGCCCATTCCTTCTCTCTCTCTCTCTCTCTCTCTCTCTCTCTCTCACCTCCTCAGGTACTCTCAGCTCCATTTTCACTGTAACCTGTCATCACTACTCTTACTTTTGATCCTCTCTTTCTCACACTCTCCCTTACTTTCATTATTACTCTCACTCACATTGCTCATCCAACAACTGGATCTCGTCGTGCTGACATCCAAGCACACCCCTTGAATTCTGATATCGCCTACGAAAAGCTCTATTGCAGAAAGAGGCATTCTTTCGGAAAGCAGTGCAGATTTAACAACATCCATTTCCAGCGCTTATACACTAAAAAAAAAAAAAAGTGCGCACACACACACACACACACACACACACACACACAGGCGCGAACATACTCTCCCTGTGTGTATATATCGTGTATATACAGTATATATATACAGAGAGAGAGAGGGGGGGGGAGAGAGATCAGAAGTCGTTAAAAAAAAATATATTACTATTAAAATCCACGTCATTAGGGCTGTCTTACACCGAGGCCGGAATTTGATATTTTATACATGCAGTTCTTATAATCGTTTTCGTCGAATAAAAATGAAAAAAGAATATCCACTTGCATTTCTTTACATTCAGGGCTGGACGTCCACACTGCCACACCAAATTGTGTCTGGATCTGGTGCCACATTGTCGCCTGTTAAAGAACTATTTGTGTCAGAGTTTGTCCTCTTCAGTGCAGTGTTTGCGGTTGTTTATACATTCTCATGTTTTTTCTTCGCCAGTTTTGCTTATCGAACTAATCTCTTGTTTTTATTTTCTTCGTTTTTTCTGGTCAGGTTAGTCCACATATTTTTGCAATTTACGGAGTTTTATTTTCGGTTTTGTCTTTCTTGCCTGCCAGGTTATCCACTGTGTTCCAACTCTTGCTTTTACTTGTACTCATTTATCTCTTTGCCTCCACGTTTCATGCCAAGAGTTCACCCACAGTCGCTGGCTTCAATATTTTTCCTTTGTTCTTCTCTCTTCCATTCTTTTGTTTTCCTGTCCTTGTACTCCCTCTCGTCATTTATTTTTACTTTTCTTGAAAGGCATTTTTAGTGATGCGAATTTCCCTTCGATGAATAAAATCGCTATGCTTAAATTTTTGGCTGCAATTTACCTGCTTTACATTTTATTTCGGCTAACATTAGGCGACTTTACTCTGCCGTAGAGAAACCAATGGCCTTAAAATTGCTAAAAACATAATGGTTAAAGTTTTGGACAAGACTAAGGAGCTCCATATTTTATTCCACCTGACGACTGATGATTTTGTTCAACTCACAGAAACTCGCCACGTTTTAAGGATTAAGTCGGAGGGAAATAACTGGGGGGATTCAAATCAGTCAAAATTAAAACTTATTCACTGGAGGCATGGCCCGTTCTTCACAAGATAGTGGGTGGTGGTGGTGGTGGTGGTGGTGGTGGTTGCATCTTGGTGTGTTTTTATGGTCGTGTTTGCTTGGAGGCTCTTTTTTTTTTCTCCAATCTCTTCAGCTTTCATATCTCTCCTCATCTTGTTTATGGTGTTTAATTAGGCCTGTGTCCGACCATCCCTGAGTGTCTTGGTATAATTGTGGTGATTGTGTGGCGGTACCCGAGCGACAATCAGTCCTGTGTGAGAGGTTTATTGATTGTCTTATTGGCAGAGGGTGCTGGGGGCTGAGGGGCAGGAGACAGTGGAAGGAGAGTCGCTAGAGAAGGAAAGAGGGCGATCGTAAGAGGGGGGGGGTGTTGTGGTGTGTGAGGGGGGATAAGATAATGGAAGGGGAGAGAATAGAAGGACGAGGGAGATGGGGAGAGGACGGTGTTGAGATGTGTGAGGGGGGAATGGGATAGTGGAGGGAGGTGGGCTAGAGAAGGAGCGAGGGAGAGCGAGTGAGGAGAGAGATTTGGTGTGTGTGTGGGGGGGGGATGCAGGGGATTGTGGAAGGAGAGGGGTTAGAGGAGAGACGAGAAAGGGGGAGGGAGGGAGGAGGGGGTTGTGGTATGTGTAAGGAAGGGAGAGGATATAGTGAGAGGGAGGGGCTAGAGAAGGGTTGAGAGAAAGAGGGGGATGGGAGGGTGTTGTAGAGCGTTGGGGTCAGAGGATAGGGGATAGTGAAGGAGGAGGGAGGAGAGGAGGCATGAAGGAGAAGGTGAGAGGAGGAATGTGATGTCCTGTTCCCGCCTCGACCACAATGGGAACACTAACGAAGAGAACATATCAAGCACCGTAATCCACCAGCACACGCACACACACACACACACACACACACACACACACACACACACACACACACACACACACACACACACTCTCTCTCTCTCTCTCTCTCTCTCTCTCTCTCTCTCATTAATATCACATAATATATATATAGTTTAAGCTGTTAACAAAAAGTATGGCTTTTTACCGAAATCCATAACCTCTAAAAGATTAATATTATATTCTTTTTCTTTCGTCTTACCTTCTCTAACCTATCCTTTCTTTCCTTTCCTCACCTCCCTTCATTCTTTTTCTTTCATTTGGCAGGGACTTTGACCCATTACTTAGTCTCCTTTTCATTATCCTTATTATCACCACTTTTTTTTTTTCCATCAGTCTTCTTTCTTCCTTCCTCATTGTCACTCCTCATTCCCAATGTTTGCGTTATGATGAACCTGCCCTGATCCTCCCCATATCTCTTATTGCCTTCATCCTCTCACCTCACCCCCATTTCTCCACCCTTGCTTTCCTATCCTTCTCTTTGGTTCACTTAATAATTACGTTAGTCTTAACCAGCCCTACAGTAAACAGGCTGGAAAGGATCATTGGGTATGTTGCTGTATGGTTTCCTATATATACAGTATACTCACTTGTACCCTTTCTCCCCACACCACCCTATCCCCTAACTTGACACCCCTACACCCTCACACCTCCAGCCCTTTATACTTCTTTGTACCCTTCCTCCCCACACACCAGCCTGCCCCCACATTCAACACACCTACATACCCTTACACCTCCAGAATACTTAAGTTTTGTTCTGCCTCTGCCTGTCTGCACGGATACATTAAATTTGTGTGTTCCTCAACATTCACTACATCGCTCGGTTTCTTTTATCCTTCTCTCTTCCTTCCTCCATTCATTTCTTTTATCCTCCTTCTTTACCTGTCCATCCTGCTGCCTTCCTTCCATACCTATCTTTTTTGCTGCCTTTCCTCCATCCATCCTTCCTTCCTTCCCTTTATCTCCTGTCTTCCTTACCCATCATTCCTGCTGCCTTGCGTCCTTCCTTAATCCCTTCCTTTAGTCTTTACTCCAGTTTTCTTCTCCCCCCCCCCATCACTCAGTCTCACAGGAGAAAGTATAATATTATTGAAACATAAATCATATTTACGTAAAGAAGAACAATTTTGCAGGACTGTAACATACCGAAGGTTTTATTAATATCAGAAACAGCGCTTCCCTTAAATGAATACGTAAACAGAACAAAATTAGACACCGTGTATATCACCTCTCACACTTGTCGTGGACGTGAAATGTTCCCTTATTTCGTCCTCCTACCAGACTCCAGTAAATTAGTAGGCAGGGAGTTAGTTATACAGCTTTTTAATTTTGCCATTCGTATCAACACACTTCCATAGAGTTTTTCCCTCCTGTTTACGGAAGAAAAGATTCATTGAGTGATGAGTCTGTGAACCGTCTTTGCTATCCTATCATACTCATCGTACCCTCAGACAGGAGCTTCCTTGTTTGAGACACGCGGCAGACTGCAGTTCTTTTTTTCTTTTTTTTAAATCTGGTTAGAGAAAGATAGGAATACATTTTATAATTCTGATACTCTTGTAATACACACAGTAATATGAAGAGAGAAAACTGTACTTTACACAGGAAAAATCCTCCAATAATTACCATTATGCCGGGAATCGAACAGTGTGAGATAACATTTACCTGGTCGTGGCTTAGTGGATTGCTGCCTGGCTCTCACCTGAGAGTCCCAGGTTCGATTCCCGGCATAATGGCAATTACTGAATGGTAATTATTGGAAGAACACGGTAATATAATAACTTTACTTTTATTATTTACACATTCGTTTTGGTTTTTGTCAGATCCCTTGGGCAAATAAAAACACCGAATAATGGGGAAATGATGGAGGAGGCAAAGGTGAGAGTAAGATGACGGCATGACGTGAGGTGGGGAATGGAGGGGCAGGGTCGGGGCCGTTCAGCTCTCCCCTCCTAAACGTACACCTTATATGGCGATGGATTGTGAAGAGGTTGTCAAAGGGGCTGTCTCAAGTAATGTGGACAAATCTCTCTCTCTCTCTCTCTCTCACACACACACACACACACACACACACACACACACACACACACACACACACACACACACACACACACACAGGGTTCATGGTGTTTCTGAAACTTGTCTGTCACTCTCCCAAAACCTTCTCAGTTACACTTCCATTATCTCCTACTCCCTGTCCACACACTTTCGCCTCCACATCCCTGCTGACACATCTCTGCCTTTTGTTTCTTGCATACATATATTGTTTTGTACACTAATGACTAAATATTGCTACCTTCGTTAATCAAACCTACTCTGCAGCCTTCCTTATGCACTCTAGTTCATATCTAACAAGTATGTATTTTATGTTTCTGTTATAAAGTCAAATTGCCACAAGTCACCCTTTTCACGATTCTTTGATTTTATATTTTAACATAAACATTCTTGTCATGAGTCAGAGACCGTTATCAATATCTGTTTGCCTCGAAATCCTGTGTATACCTTTATATCATACCTTCCATCCTTGCATAATTCTTTTCTTTTTGCTCGGCTTTAACTTAAGCACATCCTTCCCTCTACACCACTTGTTGCTGTGTGATTGAACCCTCCTCTTATGACCACTAATATTCACACATCCCACTCACTACTCTGCCCATACTGTACATCCTTAATTATACCAGTGCTCTTTCCCTTTTATTTAAGCATCCCAACGCACACTACACATGCACATGTCATCTACATAGACATTTCAGTACACGGCTACACATCCCACCTTCACATTTCTCCCCACATCTTCCCGGTCATGCATACACCCTAACTCATCCCTTCCCTCCCACACATCCCAGCCCATACAGCCCACTTCATTTATTCCTTGTTACATATTCAAACCGACACACAACCCACCCTACACACCCCAACCCTCACATCCAGCGTGTGTGTACCTCTCCCTCTGTCCATCTCCACCCCACCACCAGAGGACTCACCCTCCCTACCTCATAATGTCACAGATCTCACCCACGATACATTACAAACTTCAGGCCATTAATGATGAAGAGGACGCAAAGGAACGACTCAGAGTTGAGGGGCTTGTGAGGGAGAGCAACTTGGGAGAGGGGAGGCTGTGGAAATTATTTGTATTTAGGCTGGTAGGTGTTTTTGTCGTGACCAATCTGTTTGAACTCTGGGATAGGTTGTTTGCTGATAGATTCAGTATACTCATTTATTTGCCCTCGTATGCTAATATGAGGTCTCCAAGTCACGAGTCGCAGTGTCTAGTATCTGACATCTCATTAGCTGATTGCGAAGGAAGTGGCAGACCTTATCTAATATTCGTATATTTTCCTGACAGATCGAGAATCCAAGCTAATAATAATACTAGATCGCTGTGCTCCACTCGTCACAGTCTTTTGCGTAACCCCACCAGAGATGTGGATAGATGGGGGTGAGGTGGTGGTGGTGAAGAAGTGTGAAGACTGAAGGTGATGGAGTGTATTGGAGAAGAGAATGGGTGCTGTTGGTGGTGAGGATTGGTGAAGATTGAAAGTGGAATAGTGTACTTGAGATGAGAGAGGGTGCTGGTGGTGGTGAGGACTGGTGAAGACTGAAGATGTAGGAGTATACTGGAGAAGAAAGAGATGGTGGTGGACTGGCCTGGGAAGTGGAGGAAAACATTTTGGTGGAATTGGCAGCGAGGACAGGTGTTGAGTAAGGGAGTGGTGGCGTAAGGGTAGATGTTGGAGATCAAAGGGTGAGACGGAACGCGGTTGGGTAGAGAGTGCGAGTAGCGAAATTTTGGCTGGGTGTAGTTGCATATAACGATTATGCAAAAGAGAGAGAGAGAGAGAGAGAGAGAGAGAGAGAGAGAGAGAGAGATCTTCTACTGCACAGTGACAGTACTTGAAACGGCGGGCATCTGCATTTGTTGATGACCGTACTCTCCCCACTCGGTAACAATCTCCCCTTCCACAGCCTATACTCTGCTATAATATATATATTTTTTTGTTTATCGTCTGAGCTTTTCTTCGTCGTTCCCAATGGCAAAAATAATACCATTGTGCTTGCAGATGCTTGCTCTGCGATCCTTTTTGGCTGGGACCCAAATCGATATTGTGACCCTTCCTGTTAAACCAGGATGAGATAAGACCTGCTAACAGTTACCGAAGCTCATCAACTTGCAGTCTTCCTCACTCGTATTTACGCACGCACAAACGCATGAATGCACAGGGTTGGTGAGTTTGCATATACATTACATTGACAGTCATACACTGTCAACTGCCAGCTGCCAAATCTCATTGTGCCCGCATCCGAACGTAGGGGCCCGAGGCTAGGCTACCGTTTGTCCAGAACAATGAAGTATAAGAGACCGAAATACGCTGCTTTAACGTCTGCACGATAGAAAAACCTCTGCCCCCCTCCTGGACTAGAACCATGGCCCAAAGGCTTCAGTTTGCTCCGACCAGGGCACTGACCATGTCGCTATACCAATCGCGCCATATCTTCGAAAATCTCAGTTCCATCCCACAGTCTGTACACGTGGCCTCCTTTTGTCACCTGCGTGACCTTAGTAAGGTAGAGCCATTCTGCCGCCTGGTAACAACTACCAAGTGATGACTAGCTTCTGTGCCTTTTTTAAGGACTGAAAATCAGGGGCAAAAAAATTTTCTAGTCTCATAACACCTCTTCATATTAATAAAGTTATGTTGACGACTGTGCTTTGGTGTTGCTCTGTGTCTGCACCAGTTATTTTGTAAACCGAAATCCCAGCATGTAGTACAGAAATAACTCCTACCTGCACCAGTTATGTTGGAACCGACCCCCAGCAGCTATAACCTTTTTACTCTGAGCTGGCCTATAATTGCCATCTCTCCATCTTGAATGCCAGTTTGTAACAGTAGATTAACATTGGAACATGATGTTGGTTGGGTACAAGTGCTATGGAAGGGTTGTAGAGCCGTAGCATTGTCTTTTTCTGTCACTGAGCAACGAGAAGTAGCCTAAGATGCAAAAGGACAAGAATCTGGGCCAGATTAAGATGAAAGAACTAGAGTATAGAGGCACCCCCAACCCGGACCAGGCCCCCAACACCTATATAAAAACACCTCCAACCTGCACCAGTAATATTGTTAACCCGCCCCCCAGGACGTAGTATACAAACACCTCTTCCCTGTCCAGCCCCCAGCACCAAGTACAGAAACACAGTCCACCCTTAAAGCTTGTACCCCAGCTAATGACTGGGTGGAGTCCAGATAGAGAGAGTAATATTCCATTGACATAATTATTACATGGGTGTTGAGGTGATACGGTACAGGCGAGAGAGATAAAAGAGTAATATTGCACTGACATGATTATTGCACGGGTGGTGATGTGATAAGATCCAGCATATGCACAACGCTGGGTAAGACAGATATGAGAGGAATATTCAAATGGCATGATTATTACTCGAGTGATTAGATGATACGGTGGTGGCCAAACATAATAAAAGGATAGTACTATTCCTCTGACAATCATGAAACGGAGCGGCAAGGTGATACTGTGCAAGAGAGAGCCAGACCAGATAAAAATACTTCCCCGACCTTATATGGTTGTTATTGGGGCAAATTATCGGGATGCTTTTCATTATTCTCGGTGCAATCACGTTTAGTTAGATTATATTCTTGCTACCTCCAGCTGATATTATTTGGCTTAATTTGAAACCTCTGGGAGTTAAGGGTTAGAACCAGTCTCCATTAGCCCTTTCACTTCACTTACTGTTTCTAAAATCTTACTACCACTGTACACTTTTATTCAGCTTAGCAGTGACCTCTGTAAGTGAATCGAGTTATATTATTTAGCTTAACCTCGGTGCCTGATCCTAGTGGCAAGATATCGGCAAGCATTTTAACAGCGTCTTTGGTGGATCTCGAATTATTTTCTGTGGGCTGACACAAATGATTCGGTGGTGTTAACTGGCCAGGCCTCTTCCAGTCGACATTATTATTAAGTTTGTCCTGTAGTATAATTTATAGTTTCTCAGGTGGACCTCAAATTATTTTCTTCACTGCGACTCTAATGATACTGTAGTCATGACTGATCAAGCCCCTCCCACCGGCCAGTATGATTAGTTTTGCGCTGGTAAACATGGACCAGCAGTGAACTCTAAGGGTGATCTCATTGCCATTATTAAACAACGAGATATTTCTACTGCTATCCTGCCTGAGTCCCCGCTGTTCTGAATGACCATATGAACTATTGACTCTAATCCTGAACCCATTGCCATTATCAAACAACGAAACATTTATACTGCTGCTATCCTGCCTGAGTCCCCATTTTTTTAAATCATCATATAACCTGTGGATTATAAGGCGGAACTCTGCCATTATCAAGCGAGACATACATACTGCCTCTATCCAGCCTGGGTCCCCGCTGTTTTGAATCATCATATAAACTCTTCCTTATCGCTTCCTCTGATGTTATTTACCATTATCCATAACAGTTGTGCTTGTGGCAACTGTAATAGCCATTGTCCAATTTGTAGAGGGTTTTTACTGGCTGGGTATGATTGCCGATGTTGTGTGACCTTTGTAACGTTGTGTAGGATAGGGTTCCTGATACTGTGTCATCCATATAAGGGAGTATTGGCCCTTAATTAGCTGGCAGCTGACTTGAAGAACTTGTGAATAGTAAGGAAGTAGCGGAAAACACGACATAACAGAAGCGAAAGCACTGTGAAACTTCTGCCATGCTTATAGTTTACTTTGAGAAATTTGATAATGGAAGGGTATTGTACATTTATTTATTTATGTGAGAAAATCAGTAATGAAGAGGAATGTCTGTTAAATATAGTGAGAAATTTAATAATGGAAGGGGATGATTATTAAATACGGTGAGAAAATTAATATTGGAATGACACGATTATCCGTGAGCAGGATAATAATGGATTGAACCGGTCATTAGATACCATGAGATAATTGTTAGTCGATTCTTTTGTACAGATAGAAAGAAACATAAGTGGATAGAATAATGGACAGAGAAAAGGAGAACAGATATAGAAGAGAGAAACAGAAGCACCTACAAACGGACTAAAGACATCTTGCCCTGTGACCTTGACCTCTGACCAACTGATGTCAAAATTGAATTACTTCATTCTAGCTTGACCCTAAACTCTCCCACCAAGTTTGGCCTAAATTGGATGAAAAGTCTTTTAGTAGGCCATGCTCTGTGTCCTTTGGCTTGGGCTAACTCTCAGGTTTAATTAATTTAGATGGAATCAAAGCTGTTTGAGTAATAGGGCAGCCATTTCACCTTGAACAATGACCTTGACCTTCGACCAGCTGTTCTCAAAATCAAATCACTAATCCCATGACTGATCCTTAGTCCTCCTGCCAAGTCTTAAAGTAAGTTAAAACTGTTTGAGTTACACTTTTCACACACACACACACACACACACACACACACACACACACACACACACACACACACACACACTACCCCAACAGTTCGCGATAAAATCAGGAGTGACGAACTGTGTGCCTGTGACCCGGAGCGGCCCTTTTGTTGACACTGAGGCCCCTCTCGGAGTCTGGAGGAGGGAGGGAGGGGGAGGGATGGGGGATGGTGTGGAGGGGGAGATTTTTTGTGGCGGTGTAGTTTGGAGAGAGAGGCAGGCAGGTCGCCCTGTGTTGGTTTTGATGAGGACCTCGCTCTTTGTCTCTTTGATTTGGTAAGGTTTCAGTTGAGTTTCCTTTTTTCCGATTCAGCAGTTTGCCTGTGTGGGAGTAGGAGGATCGTGGGCCAGGGAAAGGAATGTATGTTTTAGAATTTTTGTCTCTACATACTGTAAAATATACCTGTGCAGAGTTTGTGTCTGTGTCGTGAGTATGTGTACATGAGACAGCGTGTGTGTGTGTGTGTGTGTGTGTTCGTTTTTGAGCATGTAAAAATGGGTATATATTTTGGCCGGAGTGTGTATCTGTCTGTTTGTACAGAGGCGTGTTTGTATTTCCCCCAAATAGTGAGAGTTAATGTTTGGATTAAAAATGTATGAGATGAAAAATGCGTTCAGACCATCAGAACAGGACCACCATATGGTTTCCTGTGATTTTGCTGCTTGCCTTGTGTGTGGAGAGAGAGAGAGATACAAGGATAGGGCAGATGTACGGTGTTATAGAGTATCTGATTCCTTAGTGTTACACTTGGATCAACATAATCATTTGCCCAAGTGGGAAGAAATAAGTCACTGAAAAAAATCTGAATAAACAAATAAAAAAAAGGTTTGAAGCAGTGCATATTTGTGTAAAAAGTATAACTAACCACAGGGAGAAAGTTTGTAGCCGAAGTAGATATAAAGCAAGGGTAGCACCAGTGTCGCAATCAAGGTGGGGTAGGACGACGGAACTTTCCTAGAGATACCCAGTCAGGCTGCGACCTGAGAATGAGGAGGGAATTTCCAGAGATACAAACGTCCAGGCCCTGTCATTTCTTCCTCAAACTCTCGAAGATGGATTCTGTGTAGTCAGAAACGTTAGAGTAAATAAAGAACTCAGTCTCTGACCAGTGGCTCTATCCCCCCCAACATTTCCACTTGTCACAATGGATCATCATCATTCTGTCTTGTACCTCAGGGCTGGTGACATAATCACCACACTGCACACTGGCATTAGTGCCATCAACATACCCAGCATCACTACACGCACGTCATCCTTCGAATTTTTTCGTAATAATTCTTTCCTTTGGTTACTCTCAGACTCGTCAACTTCACAGCTGACACTTTAACGTAGGGTGTGTTAAGTTTGTTGTGAATGTTAGGAGTGGCTGTGTTAAGAAGTGTGGCCTTTGAAGGAAAGGTTGATAGTATTTTGATAAGCAGGCCATCAACGCCCGTCTCTCCCACATAACATAATTGCTTGCATACAGTAAACCATCTCTGTCTTAACATTTCTCCAGTGCAGAACTTCACATGAGGCAAGGGGCGAGGTGATTGGGCACTCAGCATGAACCTGTTTCTCAGTATGTGCAAAGAGCCGGTGCAGTACGGGGTGAAAAGGGGAAGATTTAGTGGCGCCCTTCAGTATACGCCCTTCCTTACCCAAAATTAACACCATCGCCTAAATCAATACCACCTAAATACCCACCGTTAACCCACATTAACACACTGTGACACCCCAAACACCCTCTGTTAACAAAGGCCTAATCCACATTCCTAAATATACACCGTGTATAACATGACTACGAGCTCTGTATCAGTACCATTCTGCGCAGTATCATCCATTGAGTCACTCTGTTAATTAGGTACATTTGACCGCGGGTGCCACTAGCCAGTCACCTGTTACCGTAGCTGAGTGGTCTTGGCTATGTGATTTTGATCCTGGCTGCCCCTTCATTCCATCCTTGTGGTGCTTAGAGTATTCATTGCCTGAGAGAGAAAGAGAGAGAGAGAGAGAGAGAGAGAGAGAGAGTGTGTGTGTGTATGACTGGGTGTGGAGGGCAATACTTTAGCTTTAACACAGCACACTCGCCTCATAGCATCATCACACATCCTGAATGCTGCCCAACTTTCACGACGGGATTGTTTGAGTATGATAAAGATGACAGAGTACAACACAGGGATGGACTGAGAGGAGATGGTCGGCAGAGAAGCAGTTTGACTGATGACTCTACTTGGAGATGACTCGGAATCTTGCATGATAGAGGTGACAGGGAACAATATAGTGATGGAGTGAGAGAGAGAGAAGTACTGTATGCAAAGAAACCGATGGAGGGATGACAGGACAACACAGAGATGGAGTGTAAGGGACAGGATGATGATCCTGACGTGGAACAGACTCGCCACCAGCAGATCATTAACGACAACAACCGGTCCCCCTCAAGTATCACAACACACTAAACTCCACACACTATATATCACCAATTTGTATTATCAGTTTTAAAAGAGCAGTTAGACATTATCATCACAATTTCGTAAGGTATCTGCAGAGTCGAAAGGGGACTGGTGTGACGTGGAGTAGGAGTAGGTACAGAGCTGGGGAAAAAACTGCAAAGACATCGATCTGGTGAGGTAAAGAATGTGTCAGGCAAATTTGTACTGAGTCCACAAAATCAGTGTCTTTATGCAGTAAATGCTGATGAGACCATTGTCCCCACCACACACACACACACACACACACACACACACACACACACACACACACACACACACACACACACACACACACACACACACACACACACACACACACACACACACACACACACACACACACACACACACACACACACACACAATGAAATGGCAATAAACGTTTTAAACACACACACACACACACACACACACACACACACACACACACAATGAAATGGCAATAAACGTTTTAAACACACACACACACACACACACACACACACACACACACACACACACACACACACACACACACACACACAATGAAATGGAAATAAACTTTTTAAACACACACACACACACACACACACACACACACACACACACACACACACACAATGAAATGGCAATAAACATTTTAAACCTTAAACACACACACACACACACACGAACACACACACACACACACACACACACACACACACACACACACACACACACAATGAAATGGCAATAAACTTTTTAAACCTTACACACACACACACACACACACACACACACACACACACACACACACACACGCACGCACGCACCCACGCGCGCGCCAAACAACACCAGACAGAGCAGAAGCACTCCAAACACACATCCACTCCTCATGTGTCTGTGTGTGTGTTACGTCAGCAAACAGTGATGAGGGAGGGGGTATTGTTTCACCGGTCAGGCCAACACCACTGCCATCCAGGTTAACAGTAGTGCTCGCAACAGGGGAAGGGGACAGGTTGTTTTGTCACCAGAGACTTTTGTATTGTTATGAGGAAATGGTGTGTGTGTGTGTGTGTGTGTGTGTGTGTGTGTGTGTGTGTGTTCCCATTATATCTAATGAACGGCTTCGCTGTGAACGTGAAACCCTCAGGGCATCAAAATATGGCCAAAACCTTGGAGTTAGAAAATGGGCAATCGGGGTCAAGGTCAAAGTCACCAACGTGGCTGTCAAAGGCCAATTAGTTTTTATTGCCCGCCTTTAATTCCAGTGTATCTCATGAACGGCTTGAGCTATCAACATGAAACCTTCAGGGTAGGCTATCAAGATATGGCCAAAATCTTCCGGCCTCCCCAAGCCGCCGACCCGCGGCCCCCCCGTCCTTCCCGGGGTGGAGGCGCCGCTCCCCGGACCCCCCCGGGGGGGCTTTGCCTTCGCCTCCCTTCCGGTGGGAGCGCCGACCCCTGGAGAGTTAAGGGGTGGCCCCCCCACCCCTTTCGGTTGATGATGTGATGTGGTTTTATAACACACCAGGGAACATACTTGAGAGTCCATTAAGTTCAGTAAAGGCAGAAACAGAATGCACGAATAATTTGCTAATGGTGCTTTCCGAGTATAATCCGCCTCTCTCATTACTGCAGCATCTCAAATTAGACCTCCCGGGCTGATACAAGGTCAGATTTGGTCACAGCCTCTATCAGCATCCATTACATGTCATAATATACTACAGGATTATCGCCTTGAACTCTTGTCGTACAGTGAGGCAATAACATTTGGTATCATTTCAGCCCCGGTCATAAACATAAGAAACGTTACCTTGAACAATAATCAGCCATTTCGATCAGAAAAGCTTAATTGGATCGGAAAGTTTGAATGGCCTAATTTTCCCCAGCTTCAGTTACCGTGGTGAACGTGGTTTGGGTACTGACGAGGCAGTAAGAGATAATTTTGCATTGCTGGTGAGGGGGAACTGATAATAAACCACTAGAAAGCACAAAGATTCGAAGAGGGAGGACGGTGAGGGGCTCACTGTGAGAGGAAAGGGGAAGAGACATTAAGAGAGAAGACGCAAGCACGGATGATGATACAGTGATAAAAGAGTTGCTCTTCGAGAAAAGAGAGAGAGAGAGAGAATCTATAGTTTTGCAACTTAACTTATTGTTCAACTCCAGCGTGTCTTTGTACATAAAAATGTTCACCGGTGTGTTGACTGATATACGAGTACATGGTGAACACTGTGATGGAGGCCAGTTTAAAACAATTAGGGTTCAGAAAGAGAGGTGGAAGGTACGGTGGGGAGGATGTGAAGGAGGATGCAGGAGAGGAAGACTGGGAATGAGGGGAATGAGTAAAGCGTTGGAGCATAGAAGAGAAGAAGGTTGGAAGGAGAGGTGATGAACTGGAATAGAGGCTGAGGGAGATACAGTTGCTGGGTGTGGGCGTGTAGCAGTTCCTCCACCAAACATTTTACGCAGCCAAAAAAGCCAGAGTGTTTCCCTGGCAGTGGTAGGTCATAAAACAGGCTTAACAGCACAACACTGTTATCTCGCCGACTCGTTATAAAGCTGAGTGGAATTTGCGGGCGAAGAAGCGTTGCCTGGGTACGTATTTGGGCATAATTAACAACTATCACCATGTGTAACACCACACTATCACCACCAGTATCACCACACTTTCACCACCAGTATCACCACTCTTTCACCACCAGTATCACCACACTATCACCACCAGTATCACCACACTATCACCACCAGTATCACCACACACTCACCACCAGTATCACCACACTATCACAACCAGTATCACCACACTATCACAACCAGTATCACCACACTATCACCACCAGTATCACCACACTATCACCACCAGTATCACCACACCATCACCACCGGTATCATGACGTTATTCCTTCAGTGTTGACTTGACACGCTGAGGCTGGGTAAAAGTAGGCTGATAAAATAAACTTGAAGAATAAGAATGGGAAGTAAGTGAACGGAGAGAAGTGGAAGAGAAAATGCGTAAAATAGTTTGGGAAGAGAATGGACACTCAGATTGATTTAAAAATTATGGAAGGAAGATACGGGGAAGAGACTGGGTTAAAAGCTTGATGAGAGAGAGAGGGTGGGGGGAGATTGAAAATGGTGGAGGAAAGAAAATGAGTAAAAAGTGGATGGAAAAGATAAATGAATGGTGGAGAGAGAGAGAGAGAGAGAGAGAGAGAGAGAGAGAGAGAGAGAGAGGATAGGAAATGATGGAGGAAAGTGAATGGGAAAAACTGTGGATGCAAAAGATGAAAGAATGATGAAGAGAATGAATTAGAGAGAGAGAGAGAGAAAGAGAGAGAGCTGGAAGAATGATCAAGAGAATGAGCTGGAGAGAAAGAGACAACGAGAATGATGGAAGAGAGTTGGAGAGAAAGATGGAGGAGAGCTGGAAAGATGGAGTAGAGCTGGAGAGATAGAGGCAACGAGGAAGAGAGAGGAGAGCTGGAGAGAAAGATGGAGGAGAGCTGGAGAGAAAAATTGAGGAGAGCTGGAGAGGTTAATTAAGCTGGAAGAGGCCAGACAAGGGTATATAGATATCTTAGCATCTGCGGCTAACCCTCAAAGATAAGCGCTTTATCTTTTGCCTTTTAGGGGCCATGAGAGAGAGAGAGAGAGAGAGAGGAGGTGGTATATGTGTGTGTGTGTGTGTGTGTGTGTGTGTGTGTGTGTGTGTGTGTGTGTGTGTGTGTGTGTGTGTGTGTGTGTGTGTGTGTGTGTGTGTGTGTCATTTTGTTTGTCCCATAAAGGGCTCCGCCACGAGCTAGAAACATATTAACACCTACACTTCCTTATCTCTTCCACTCTTCCCTCCCTTCCCTTCCCCATCTCGCCCTTCGTTTCCTCGCTGTTTTCAGTCGTCTCCCTTTTTCTTTCCCTCTTTGCCATTTCCGTGTCTTATTTCGTTTCCTCTCCTCCTTTTTTTTTTCTCTTTTCCTCACCCTCTCTTCGACTTCCCATATTCTTTCCATCTTCCATTTTCCCTCACTTTTTCTTTTTCGTTCCCACTCTTCCCTTCTTTTCCCTTTTTGCTAATTCTTCTTCCCCTCTTCTTTCATTTTCTTATTCCTCTAGCATCTTCCTTTCCGCTTCCCCCTTTTCTTTTTCTCCTTCTCCTTTTCTGTCAGCCTCCTTTTTCACCCTTCTGCTTTATTCTCTCTCTCTCTCTCTCTCTCTCTCTCTCTCTCTCTCTCTCTCTTCGGCTACGTTTCATGTAAGCCCTTTCAATTTTTTCGTAATTCATTTTCCTCACTTACCTTCCTTGTTTGCCAGTTTCACTCCCACTTTTTTTTTCTTTCTTTCTTTTTAAGGGGCGATAGTGTCCTCTCATTTTTATCCACTGTATGCTGTACATCCTCAGCCCTTAATATGTAACACTTCTTCATTACATATTACATTTTCCTTAACATTCTCCAAACCTTTTCCTCTGTGTCTGTCCTCTAATCCTCCTCTGAATTTTCCATTTTCTAGTCTCCTCTCTTTCCTTCTCTCACCTCCCTTTTCTCCTTTTTCTCTTCCACTCCTCCCTCCCTTTCTTTGTGTTCTCTTTCTCTCCCACTCCTCCATCCCTCTCTTTTTGCTCTCTTTCTCTCCTTTAACTATCTCTCCTCTACTCTCCTTGAAACTGACCTATCCTATCTACCAGGCAATTATTCTCAACACCTCTTGAAAATAGTGGCGTCCCTCGCTGTCACACACACACACACACGCACACACACACACACACACACACACCATCCATCATCCTATCACCTGACCATTGCCACTGTACAAATTGGTCTCTGTGGGGAACCAATTAAACAAAACAACAAAGCCATATAAAGTGGTAAGAAGAGGTCACCAGGTTAGAGTCAAGGGTAAGGCAGAGGATATTAAGTAACTGAGTAATTGTTCACCAGGATGATGCCTCTCACCCCTCACAGTGGCGGGGTTAATGTGGGTGCTGAGAGAGAGAGAGAGAGTGAGAGTCATGATACCTCCTGCGGTCCTTCCCTGTTCCATTTTTTTCTCTCTCTCATACAAGTGGCCTTCTTCTCCCATCACTACATATCTACTGGAGTTATCGTAAGGCCTCTTGGTTTCTCCGTCATGAGAAGGTGGAAAGAAAGAATGAAAGCCTGCAATTCCTGAGGTGAGAGAGATGTTAGCAAGGTGACTGATATTCTTTCCTTGCTGATTACACCTCACTTTGGTTCAGGTACCTGGATCTTCTGCCTTTGTCTGGCCCAGCGGTGGTCCTTGTGAGAGAGTCTTGTGTTTGTTGTGTGGCGTCGTGATCTTCGTTTTCTTGTGTGTGTGTGTGTGTGTGTGTGTGTGTGTGTGTGTTTTCAGTTTTCATGGCGCTATTTGAATTTGTAGCACGTTATTCAAATTTCCTTCCAGTTACTTTCGTACATTGTCTTCCATTGCGTCTCTTCCTTTTTCCTCCTCCTCCTCCTCCTCCTCCTCTTGCCTCTGTTTCTGTCCGAATGACTTGTTTTTATAGCTACGTGTAAATTCATTCCCCTTTTGTCTACAAGACACCCCGTAAACAACGTACCCGTACATAGTGTTGCCTCACGTCATTATACATTTTTCAATTTATTCAATGCAAATAAAGTAATATAAGCACAGATTAGGATCTGCACAGATAGCCCTGAGTTAACGGTCACTACTCTTACTTTTGACCTGTGATGGGCTGTGGATCACTGAGGGTCCATGTTAGCCAAGTGACTACCATCGGGATTTTTTTAATGTACCAGGGGTCACTGCTTCAGGATGAAACTTGTGTACTTGTCCCACATGGGAGAGTTCCTTGTCCCAGTGGAGTGAACGGAGCTAGGGTCTGATTGACTGCTGCCTACCTTAAAAGCGCCAGGCAAGGCTGCCGCACCACCCCTAAACATCCACACTGTGCAGTCCCCTCGTGTCTACAGGACACCCCATAAACTTAACATAGCGTCGTGTCACGTCATTATACATTTTTTGATTTACTCAATGCAAATGAGAAAATATACAGTAAGCACAGATTAGGATCTGCACAGATAACCCTAAGTTAACGGTCACTACTCTTACTTTCGACCTGTAATGGGCTGTGGATCACTGAGGGTCCCTGTTAGTCAAGTGACCACCATCGGGATTTTTTTAATGTACCAGGGGTCACTGCTTCAGGATGAAACTTGTGTACTTGTCCCACATGGGAGAGTTCCTTGTCTCGGTTGAGTGAACGGAGCTAGGGCCTGATTGACTGCTGCCTCCCTAAAAGCGCCAGGCAAGGCTGCTGCACCACCCCTAAACATCCACTCTGTGCATTGCGCATCCACACTGTGCACTGTGCAGTCCCATTTTGTCTAAGACACCCGTCTTACACATTTTTCAATCTCCCTAATGCAAAGAAAGTAATATAAGCACAGATTAGGATATGCACAGATAGCCCGGAGTAAACGGTCACTACTCTTACTTTCGACCTGTGATGGGCTGTGGATCACAAGTGACCACCATCGGGATTTTTTTAATGTACCAGGGATCACTGCTTCAGGATGAAACTTGTGTACTTGTCCCACATGGGAGAGTTCCTTGTCTCAGTGGAGTGAACGGAGCTAGGGCCTGATTGACTGCTGCCTCTCTAAAAAGCGCCAGGCAAGGCTGCCGCACCACAGCTAAACATACACCCTGTGCAGTGTGTAGTTTCCACGTTATGTCCACAGACTTCCCATAAACTCAATGTACCGGTTTATAATGTCATGTCGTAACTATTAGTTTATTTGATTACTTTCTCTTTCAGGTTACTCAATCGGGTAGTTTATAGACAAAGTATTATAGAATGTGACTTTTCCTTTCCAGTATTTCCTATGAAATTTCCATGTCAGTTTTTCCATGCTGCATGGTGGTTTTTCTCACTTTTTCCTGGAGGGTTTGGTGGTGGGGGGAGCCTTCTTGCTTTATTATCCTTATCCTTCAGCATGTAGAGTTAGATCTTGTAGTCATAGTTTTCTCTGTAACAAGCAGCCTCGAAAGGACCATAAAGTCTGTTGCTGTTTGCTTTCCTATGTAATTCCTATGTAATTCCTCCTCCTCCTCCTCCTCCTCCTCCTCCTCCTCCTCTTCCAGTACTGCAATGCAACCTTTTTTGCATACTTCACATTTCTTCTTTGATGCCCAGCAGTTCCAGTAAGAAGGTCCTCTTTCGAGACAAATGAAGCCCCCCTTCCTTTCCAGTGTACATCTGCATGTAGTACGGTATATACTCGTGGTCTTTATATAACCTGCGCCATTATTCAAAAAGATTAACGGCAAGTCCCAGGCAAAAGAATATCAAGTTGCAAAATGGATTGGTAACGAGTTGCCTTAGTTCATTTATTCAAACTTGCCTCGTATCTTCGTCCTTTTACAGCTTATTTCACGTAGCTCAGTGAAAGGGACAATACTGCGACTGTACATCCTTTCCACAGCACTTCTTCGTGACTAGCACCATATTATAGTGATAATATAAAGTTACAGCTCAACATTCTAGGTGGAGAGATGGCAGTTTAAAAGTGAACTGTTAAAGTGACCAGGATGTAGTGGACCTCTTATGCCCAGAAAATTCAGCCCTGATAGAAATCCCTTAAAGCTGTCCCGTTGTTTGGAGAGTAAGTGATTAATTACCAGAGTGTACTTATGAGACTTACTTTTATATGTACGGGACTCTGGCATAAATAGTCCAGTTCCTGAAGGCCAACATTCCTGCTTGTTAACCATACATGTCACCACTTGGGCAATAATACCCACCGTCCATACTGCATGCATACAAGGGCTGTCTCTTTCGGAACTGGTGTGATGGTATTAGCAGGGGTGTTTTGATGGCATGTTGGTGGGTCTTGTGAATGATTTAGTGAAGAGTATATACAGAACAACTATCTCCCCAAAACTGACGAATGCACAGCAGATAATGCACTTGTAGGGACAGGGTTTTTACTGTATTTCGCCTGTTGTAAATATTCTTCAGACCGAACTGGTAAGATGGTTGTTTCTTTGACTATACACAAACCCCAAACCTACAAGCTATTCCTCACTCCGGGCTGGGCTTGATCTCCGGTCCTTTTGGTAGGTGGAGGAGACTATCTGGGCAGAGGCAATGGTGGGAATATATGAAGGATGATGATGTGTACTGGAAGGAAGTACTGGTCCTAGTAGTAGTAGTAGTGGTAGCAGTGGTATTAGTAGTGGATAAGTAGTAGCAGTAGTAATAGTAGTAGTAGTAGTCGTTGCACCAAGCTCATCTGAACGTGAACCCGCAGAACTGCAGGTTGAAGCTGCCCCCCTCCTGCAGTCCACCACATACCCTTCAGGGAACAGGGAAGTAACTGAGGGATTTTTGTAATGCCAGGCAGTAGACCCTCCTGCCTGTATCGGTGTCACCACATGAAGGCCTCTCTCTCCAGCACCTAAGAGCACAGATAAATATAAACCTATCGCATCTGGGTGGGACTGACAGATTTGGTCATCACGTACGTATCAGAGATTACGTTAAATTATAGGACACGGCTCTTCATCGACCAGTGGGTGAAAACTAGTCATAATTTAACTTCAGCTTTAAAAGGTACGATGTTTGTCCCACATCAGACTTTAACTGGTAAATTTTAGATGCCAAGTGACAATTGCATCTTACATGGGTACTAACACTCAGATGAGGCTGTTTTTATTCGTTTTTTGGCAAGAGTCCATGGGTAGTGAGCATTTTCGTGGCTGTTACCTTCTTTGTCCCGACACTGGTCCCAGCACCTTCTACAAAATGTGTAGCGTAGTATTTTTGCCTGCCAGGCAATACCCCATTCACATAAAACCCTGAATGGATGAGTGGCATAGGTGGATGGGTTGTTGTGGTCGTGTTGGTGTGAAGCGGTGACCGGTTTGTAAACATGAAAGTGGCAAGTAGCGGGGATGTTTACAGAATGAGTGTAAGAGACAGTGTTTTGTTGTGTTGTGCTGTATTGTGCTATGCTGTGCTGTGCTGTGCTATGTTGTGTTGTGTTGTGCAATGTTGTGAGGTGGGGACGCTGTAACTGCTGTCTTTACTGCTTCCCGATTTACCCTGTTGCTAACCTCGCTGGCTTATATAATGTCTGGGTTTCTGCTCTTTCTACCTGGCTACCTGCTTATCTATCTCTTTGTGCCCGTGGAAGAAAAGGATTGATGAAGTATTGTTGATAATGTGAAATACAGAAAGGAAAGAGAGAGAATGGATTAGCAGTATTAAGGAGACGCCGTGGCTCAACACTATACCAGTGTAGTGTAAAATATAACACTCCCTCCCCTCGACTGTACCACATCCCCGGAGGAAAATAAAGTGTATAAATGAATGACATGTACGAGTCGGTCTGCACACGCCTGACATGTGTGAACTGCTTTATACTGTGCATGTTCAGGCCGTGTTTTATGGGAGTGTGTGCAAGTGTAACAGTATTATGGGCTGCATGATAATACATTGTTACTATTAACCTACTCCCTCCTGGCCTGCCCATTTCGGTCTCTTTTTTTCAGTCTCTCTCACCTCTTCATGTCTCTTTCCGCTTCTTTATGCTCTCTCTCTCTCTCTCTCTCTCTCTCTCTCTCTCTCTCTCTCTCTCTCTCTCAAGATGGGTTGTGTAGCCCGATACGTTAGAGAAAATAAGGAAATCAAGCTCTAACCTGTGCCTCTCTCCCACCCAACCTGTCTCTCTCTCTGCCTTGCCCTGTCCCGCCCCGCCTATCCAACTCTGTCCTATCCCTTCCCACTCCACCCTGCCTTCCTCGCCGGCTTTTGTCCCTCCCTGCCCTACCTTGCCCTCATCCAGTCCTACTCAGTCCATCCCCACCTAGTTGCATTCTCCTTCTACCCCAAGTGACCAATCCTCATCCCTTCCTTGCTCGGTCTCACGCTGAAGTACGGGACCATCACCACCACAGGCCTAATTGTGTGTTGCAGCATGAACGTTTTGTGTGTGTGTGTGTGTGTGTGTGTGTGTGTGTGTGTGTGTGTGTGTGTGTGTGTGTGTCGGGGAGGTTCCTGTGAGACTCTCGAGTCCGCCCTCACCCACCCTCAAAACGTGACGGTCTGCATGTCCAGTCCAGAGAAGGGGATGAAGTCAGTGTCCTGTGCTGACCCCTCTTGCCCTGGTGGTGGGACTGACGTAGGGGGCGGGATGATGCTTTTACCCTCACCACCACGACAGGTGTTAACTGTCACCAATAAAAAGAGCAGATTCCTGGCCAGACGGGGGAAACGAGTTCTTAAAGCTGTAGTAAAACCCTCAATTTCCTTCAGTATTTTAAAATGTTAGAAATTCCTGTATTTTGCGGTGGGTGGATCTTGGTGTTGGTGTTTTCTTTCTCTCTCTCTCTCTCTCTCTCTCTCTCTCTCTCTCTCTCTCTCTCTCTCTCTCTCTGAAAAACTTTAATGGTTACGAAAGAAATATGTCAGGAAAAGTGTGAGGTGTGACAGTGCTGTAACCGGCCCTGGCCTTGTGCATCAGTTGCCCACCCTCTCCCCCAACCCTTCAGTGCGTGTCAAGAGCAACACGCCTCCAATTAGCCTCCAACACCTACCCTCCATCACCCGTAACGTGTGTGTGTGTGTGTGTGTGTGTGTGTGTGTGTGTGTTAGGGCGGGAGCAAAGAAGAGTCAGGATGGGCAGGCCAGAGGCACGGTAGGGATAAAAGGAGGGGAGGTGGGTTGGTGGGAGAGACAGAAGAGGTGGATCGGAAGAGGGAATATGTGATTTCCATTACGGGGTAATTCTCATTCTTGATCACTTCACCTGGAGGGGTTGGTGAGTCAGGAGAAGCCTTTTGCATAATACCTTATACCGGTACTTAAACTAAGAGAGCGGATATATTTTTTTCTGTCCTGTAACGAGCAGCTTGGGAAAAAGTAATATTTCTCTTGCTGTTAGCTTTCACTTGTATTCGTTTATTCTGTCATTTCCTCCTCCTTCATTCCTTCCCAAATTCTGCTTCTTTTCCTCAATGATGCAATAAAATTTAGAGTTTTTGCCTTTTCAGGGAAACCTCCATGACCTTCAGTTAACACTAGGCTCTTCGTTTTTTACTTTTCACATTTGTTTTTCCAGAATTGGTTTAAAATACTCTTTGTTTTGACTAATTTATTTTTCTCTGGCTTTGATGTGTTGTATTTCTTTGTAAGGCTGCTGTGAGCCAATTGGTTGGATGCTGTCATTTTGGTTTTCAGAGTGGAGTGGCCTCCACAAATTATTCAGGTATTTTGTTGTGGCTTTATATTCTTTGACTTTTCATATAAGCCTTTTAGTATACTATTGGCTGGGTTTTTGCTGTGCAGTGTTTGAGGATATTAGAAAATGGTGTTAAAATAGTAACCGTGTCAGTCCCATGGCATATTTTCCATTTTATTCTGTCCTTCTCATGGCAATTTAATTTGGCTTAAGTCTTTCCAAACTTCAGGGGTCATCTATGGCCATCATTAACTGCTTCACTATACTAGATCCATCCTAAGCTGAATAAAATCGGCAGAGATAACATGAATAATAAGAAAGAGATACGTCTGTATAGTGATGCGGTTATCATCTCTAGCAATTTGACATTTTTCTAATCATTACTCTCCTTCCGCTATCTCGAGACAGATTCTGCATAACTTATCTCTGCCCAACACGGGACCCGGAGCCGTGTAAGGAAAAGAGAAAAGAGAAGATATGGGTGAAATACAGGGGACACTTTTTCCTTCACCGTATTGACTCCAGACACGAATACTCTCAAAGGTAATACTGATCCGAGATAACCGCTGCGCCGATCACGTTTGTAAACAAAGATCTGAGGTACTGGAGGGGCAGACTGTAATTTGGGGAGCTGATAACGCGGTAGTGACCTGGAACATGAGAGCTGAAGGCTGAGAGCAGAACACGAGAAATGGAAGACGGGGCCTTGAATACAAGAACTGGAAAACGGGACCTGAAACACGAGAAATGGAAGACGGGGCCTGGAACACGAGAGCTGGAAGACGGGACCTGGAACACGAGAAATGGAAGACGGGACCTGGAACACGAGAGCTGGAAGATGGGGCCTGGAACACGAGAGCTGGAAGACGGGGCCTGGGACACGATAGCTGGAAGACGGGGCTGGAAGAGCGATCCATGGTGAGTAAAGGTGGACTGAGGAAGGAAAAAAGAATAAAACAAGGACATAAAGAAATACAAGGAAAGCAAACAACAGCTCCTAATGGACGCACAGAGAGATTAATGACATACAATCCTTACTCAGCGCAGTATCTTTATTCTTTTTAGGTTTTGAATAAAAATTTTGTGGCCAAACTTGTTTAATAAAACACACGGCTACCACTTCCCCCGTGATGTGCCAGTGTGTGTGACGACTGTGTGTGTGGGAGTGTGGTGGTCGTGAAAAAGTCCAGGAATCAACATATGAGAGAGTGAGAGTGCGAGGTGATGAGAAGGGGGTCGTGAACCTGCATGGGAGATCATGCCTACCTGTCACATCCTAGGCAGACCTGTAATCCCTTCCTCACGCTAGCTGGTGCAGTGTCAGCACCCCCTCGTTTCTTGGCCTCAGAAATATGCCCCCTCCTGTGGCAATATTTATTTATGTGGCCTCCGCTGGAAGGCTGGTGTGGGGCGGGTCAAGAGGCCACGAGCACAAGAATACTTTTATGTATTTATGATTTTGTGTTTCTTACATCTACACATTTCTTTGAAGAGCAAATTAAGAAGACAAAACTGCAGTGGCAAATAATGAATGGATTGCATGATCTTCATAATAACAGACTTAATGTTAAGCGTTTGGTGCTGGGAAATAGACCTAACGTTAAATGTTGGGTGCTCGGAACTTGATTTTCTGTTTGTTGCTAGTATCTGTAGTAATCTTAATCCGATGACGATTTTAGGTTCTTCACCCATATACTGTAGGCTATAACAAAGTTTGCTAAGCAACCTGAGTTTTTGTATTCCCACACATTTATCTTGATTAATAAATAAGGAATGGTCTTCTCTACGAAGTTCATTTACAAATTTTCCTTGCTTTTCTCTACTTCTAAATATCCGTTCCTTTTATATCTTTTAAGACGTGAATCGACATGATAGGATAATAAGTTCAGACTGCCCATCTCTGTACATGTAAGTATATCTTTATAAATACACTAGACAAAGCAGTAACTTTTCCCTGTCTCAACTAAAACATTATAGTAAAAATAATAATATCAACATAAGCTTATCTTCTGTGTTTTGTGAAGTTGTTTTTAGAGTAATCGGTTAAAATCATTTATGGACACCTTAAGCATGACCCTCCAGCCCAAACCTTCCTAGCTCAGTTGAAGACGTGTTTGGTGGTTATTGATTACTGCTGTGCTGGTTCCAGGGCCTAAGGGAGTGTGTGTGTGTGTGTGTGTGTGTGTGTGTGTTACTTCTACATTAACAGAACAATGACATATATTCTTTTTGATTCAGGGTAAGTTATTGTTATTGTTACTATTATTATTATTATTATTATTAATATTATTATTATTATCATCATCATCATCATCATCATCATTACTATTATTATTGGCAGAATGTTTCGAGATGAACACCTTTCCCTTCCGTCTTGTACTTCTGACTCTACCATCTCTTCTTACTTCACGAAGATTCATTTCCTACAATTTCATTTCGATTTGACTCCAACCCTTTAATCGTTCTTTTGTTGTTCTTTGGGCCATATCATGTGTTGTCCATTTCCTTCATATATATTTTCCCTATTCTTTTCCTTTACGTCATCTCGGTCAATTCTAATTTCTCCCAGTGAAGACTGCGGTTATCTAATTTCTGCCAGTGAAGACTGCGGTTATCTAATTTCTCCCAGTGAAGACTGCGGTTATCTAATTTCTCCCAGTGAAGACTGCGGTTATCTAATTTCTCCCAGTGAAGACTGCGGTTATCTAATTTCTCCCAGTGAAGACTGCGGTTATCTAATTTCTCCCAGTGAAGACAGTGGTTATCTAATTTTTCCCAGTGAAGACAGCGGTTATCTAATTTCTCCCAGTGAAGACTGAGGTTATCTAATTCCTCCCAGTGTAGACTGCGGTTATCTAATTTCTCCCAGTGTAGACTGCGGTTATCTAATTTCTCCCAGTGAAGACTGCGGTTATCTAATGTCTCCCAGTGTAGACTGCGGTTCGGGTATCTAATTCCTCCCAGTGTAGACTGCGGTTATCTAATTTCTCCCAGTGTAGACTGCGGTTATCTAATTCCTCCCAGTGTAGACTGCGGTTAACTCTAACTTCTCCCTAACTTGACAGAGTTTTCAGTGTCATTTAACTAAGCCGTTTCTCCTCATCAGCTCTTCAGTGAGATAATGAGAAATAATATAAGTAAAACGAGGTAATGTGAGTGATAATTTAGAATAAGTTACCATTACTTTATTATTATTATTATTATTATTATTATTATTATTATTATTATCATCATCATCATCATCATCAACACGGTATTACTCTTATTACTGTTATGAAATATATCAATTCTTAATATTCAGGCCACGGGAATGGACTACTGAGCACCGTCATAACAACAATCAGGGTAAGATCTCCTACCTTCAATTTATCAGCAGTCTTATCTCCCGCCGCCCCTTCCCTCACTCCCTCCTCCAGCATGTGGTGACTAAGGTATGCGTAGATGCCGTGATAATGTTTAATGCCGTATAATCAATTAGGCAACACTTACGCCACATTAGTGATGGTAGTTAGACGGGGACGTGTGGCTGTGCCTGAGAAATGGAGGATAATTTGGCTCACTCAGTTTTTATTCACATCATTCTTTTTCTCTCCTTTCTTGTTTCTTTAACCTTCTTCCTCTTCTCCTCTCCTCTAATGTTTATCTTATCATTCCTTCGTTCTGCTTGTCAATCGCTATATTTTCTTTGCCGTAACGCCTTCCTTCTTTAATCTGCCACAGACTCTACTCTCTTTATTCCTTCTATTCTTCCATTTATATGGTGTGGCCGCAACAAGACATCCACGTAACCCCACCCTGGCTCAACTTACAATACCGGTACTTCCATTGCAAACCACTTTCCCACATACCGATGTACACTACTCCTGTCAGTCAAATTCTTCCGTGGTCTGCTTCTGTAACTGCAGTTCTTCATTCCATCTACACCCACATATACGATGCTTTTCAGCCCAGACACTTTATCTCACCTGTGCTTAGCGAGGAACATAATATACACAGATGGTGACAGGAGACAGTGGCTGTAAGCTTAAACCAGATTTTGAGCAGCAAGAGTTTTACGTCTCCCCCCCCTATTAAAAAAAAAAAAAAAAAAACATACGCCTACTTGGACCACACTATTCATGGACTGAGTAGTGACTATGGACTGCAGGATCGTGAGTTCAAATCCTGTGCCATTTCAGTGAAGACCATGGGCATTTTGATTCACTGAATAACTTTCATTACCTTTCATAAACAAACATATCGTCAGACACACTCGCTAATACCATCACAACAGGCTTCATGATGGTTCCCCTGATGTATCACTCCTATAATGGTGGATATTAGTGCCCAAGTAGTGACATGTGAAGGGGTTTGCTGTCCTCTGATAGGCTAGTGTCAAAAATGCTACTGAATTTAAGATCTGATTCCCTTATCTAGATGATGTGCAGACCCCGATGTATAGAAATAAAGTTATTGTACTCTTTTCATCTTAACTTGGCCCAGATATTCGTCCTTTGGCAGGTTATTTCACGTAGCTTAGGGGTAAAATAAGACGGTACTACGGCTCCACATCCTTTCCATAGCACTTATTCGTGAGTAGCACCATATTCTATGTTAACCTGTTGTTATAGTCAGCATTCATGATGGAGGGGTGGCAATTTTAGTCCAGGTTAGAGTAAAAAGAGTATAACTAAGGACGGATCCACGAGAGAACAAAATGATTATAGTCACCGTCCCCGCCCCAACACCCACACTCACGTCCACGACCCATCACACAAAACTAATCAAATCTCAGCCTTAGACACTGAATCATATATATGTACTGGTTTTGTTTTACTGGTTATTAAGCTTGGATGATTAGAGGAGTGCATGAGGAAGTGGTGTTGTAATCAGGACTTGGGTGGCATAAGATGGAGAGGTCCTGCTCTGTCTGATACGATGGTAATGTACAAGGTGGTTCATATATTGCGCATCCTAATTGTCGTGTTTTCCGAGGTCGGCTGAGCTAACAATGCTGGAATCTGGCCTACGTCGTGTTCTACTTCCCATAACCATTTTCATCTTCTGTCTATATGATCTTCCCACAGCAAACCTAACATTACCACAGTCTCCCCCACTGCCTCTCGTTTTCTACCTAGAAGGGATGAACATCAGTGAGTTAAAAGGTGAACATAATAGGGTGGGAAGGATGCCGGGAATACAAGAGTTTATGTAAGGTGGTTAGAATGACAGATTGTGGTGCTGCTCAAAACACCGCCACCTCACGTAATGACAGGCAAGGTTTATAGCTGAATACTGGTCTGTCAGAATTACGCCAAGCCATACAGAGACCCACAAAGAACCACTGGCTTATTATGTTGTCTCTGTCAGATATATTCTCTCTCTCTCTCTCTCTCTCTCTCTCTCTCTCTCTTTGCTGAGATATAAAAACTAGGAAGGTTTACCCAACATGACAACAAAACCTGACGAGTAATGACATCACACTTTGACTCATATTGGGTAAGGAAGCTCCCTAGCACCCCTTCCTTGGCGATTGAAGATATGGCTAGTTAATATCCTTTTGTACGTTATGTACTGTATGTAAAATGAGGCGATATTATATGAATTTACATAAAACAGAGGAGGACGGAAAGGTGTGAACAGCAAAATAAATCGCTTAGGAAAAGGTATTAGGGAATTTCCGTAACCGACAAGAACGCTAGCCTAGGTCACCGGGGGGAGGGGTTTGGTGCACAGATTCAGTCACGCTTGCAACTTTTCACCAGGTGTCGGATGCAACATTAAAGAGAGCATCGCGTGCTTATCTGCTTCTGGTTCTTAGGCCCGTATTCTCGTCGGTTAAGGAAGCTCCCTATCACCTAATCTGTAGTGATTTATTTTTGGATATGGCTGATTAATATCCTTTTGAACCTTATTTATGCAGAGTAGGGCGATATTGGAAAAGTGTATATACTATAGAAGAGTAAGGTGTAATAAGCAAAATAAATCGCTTAGGAAAAGGTGTTAGGGAGCTTCCTTAACCGACAAGAATACGGACCTTAGATGCTGTCAGTCGTGCGAGTTCTTGTAGTTCAGTATGCCGTGATAATTTACAGCATTAATATTTTCAGGGACAGTGATGGATGAACAGACTGATTGCAAGACTGGATAGATGGTGGGTTGGTGGGTGAAAGGATAGGAAGTGCGAATACTGGACTGGTGAAAAATGAGATGAATTAGGTGTGATACAAGCAAGAATGGATTGATGGATAGATTTGTAGACTGATGGAGTAATAGTTAACTGAACTGGAGGATGAAAGTAAGCTTGATAGATGGTTCGTGGTACTGTAACTCCAACTGAATGTGAACACAGTAGACTACAGGCTGAAGTTGCCCATATCCTGCAGTTTACCATACTCCTTCTAGAATCAGTGCAACGCGGACAATGCCAAAGGGTTTGCTGGACAGTGCCATCTGTTAGGGCCAAGAGAAGAGACTTGCAGTAGCACAAATTAGGGCTTTATCCGTCTATCTATCTGTATGTATGTATAACTATAAATTCCTGCATACACAACACTACTTAATGTATTCTGTATAACAATTGTGTATACTGTATGTAATATATCGATGGATATGATGGGCTTGCAAGGATGAAATTTCAGCAGAGAGAGAGAGAGAGAGAGAGAGAGAGAGAGAGAGAATTCTCTCATAAGAGGAAGCAGGTGTAAATTGAGGATAAGTAGCTAAGAAAACGGTGTGACGGTGACCACTGAGCTTAGTGGGTGACACTGAAGTTAATGATAATACGGCAATGGAAAACCTGATAGTCGGTCTTCGCTTGCGCTTAGTCTGTGTATAATTAAAGAATAATAGTGGAAATGCTGAAACATCGAGGTATTAATAGGTAAGTTTCTCTGCTACTAGTATCTTTCGCGCAATATTGCATAGTAAGTGAGAATGCTGCAATGTCGGCGTGTGATTAGTTTTTATTTTTTTCTCCCAGGCACTACTTTCTTTGGCGGGTATAAGTTTTTTCGGTAGTAATTTTGTATTTCTGTAAAAATTTTGCTTACATGGCTAACATTATTAAAACTCCATGTGCATGGGATAAAACTCTGCAAATTGATACCAGAAATGTTCTATAAAGGGGATAAAAATGGCCAAATGTAAGGAAATTTTATTCAGTGAGGGAGAGAGAAGGGCGTGATGCGTCAGGTATTCCTCCGCGTTAGTCTCGGCGGGCAACGTTTTTCCAGTGTTATATGCGGCGTTTTCTCCCGTTTTCTTGTGAATATCTCCGGACATTTGCTGGGAATACGTGGATACTATACATTTTCAACGCGGGTATGATGTCGTGAAGGGAATTTAGAGCGTGGAGGCGTAAAAATACCAAGTGGAGGGATAAAAGGCAGAAGATAAGGTAAGATATTTTGACGATTTAAGTCTAATATCGTCGGCCAAGAAACCGCAGCACTTCTTATTTACCGACTTATTTTTGTATATAGCCCTTTAATATTTTCCTCAGTGTTATCTATGTAGTCTAAGAAATTATAGACTTCATAAAAGAGGACAGGTGTGATACTGATAATTAGCTAAATAGAAAAATGTGTTGGGAGACACTTAAGCTGACAAGAAAATACGGCTACAGAGTACAGAGCTTTAGAGTCGGGTTGTGATCAGCTGGTATTAGTATATTGGAAAATAAGTGGAAGTACGGTAATATGGAGGCATTAGTTGGTATTTTTCCCAATTTTTTTGAGGGATGTTGCATAGTATTTGTGAAAATACGGTATATCGGGGTGACGGGCATTTTTTTCGGGGGCTCTGCTTTCGTTCGCGGATGTTTTTTTCGGTGATTTTTTTTTCTGTACTAAACAAATATACGTGGCTTATTTCCTTAAAACTCCATGCACTGGGGATATAGTATTGCATATAAATTCCCGGAATGTTATACAAGGGATAAAAAAGTGGCCATATATATGTATATATATATATATATGGATCTTTTGGGGGATATAGAAGAGAGTGATGCGTTCTGTATCCCTCCTTAGTTCCTCCTTGGGGATGGGTAGAGACCCTATATGCAGTGGGGGGGGGGTAATAATACTTCCCCAGTATCCCTGGCTGTCGTAAGGAGCCACTAAAGCTCTCTTGTCTCCAGTCTTTCTTTCTTTACTCCCTCTTCTGCTGTTCTGTCCTACCTCTGTTCATGATTTTTCCGTATTTCTTCAGGCCTTTATATACCCTCTACTCCTAGAGTGCCTTATAGCCATATTATTTATGGCTTGATGCTAATTCTTCATATTTCATTCTTTCGCACCAGTCTCGGCCGAAGGTGTTGACATTTCTCTCTCTCTCTCTCTCTCTCTCTCCTGACTATCTTTGTAGCATCATACCATGGCTAAACATCGTCACAATCTACAGAAGCACCACACCATCATGTGATGGTGTAACACCACACATTTCTACATCACACCACTGCCTCACCACATCTCACCATCTAAACCGTATCATCCCACTACACCATACCACCACACCATCACGTAAACACCACACAAACCCTCATTCCGAACCCACATTACCACCACCACACCATACCATCTTTATCCACTATCACCACCACACCACACTGCGTACCTCACCGCACCTCACCTTATCCACCACGCCACATCTCACCTCACCACACCACACCGTACCCCTCACCACACCACAAGCACAACCACATTATCCTTCTTTCCGCCACAACCACAACCAAATCCTCCCCACCGCCACTGTATGTAAACAAGTCCTTACCTCTGACCTCTAAGCGTCTCTGTTAGCTCCCCCTTCCCCCCATCTCCTCCCCCCCACCCACCACCACCACCACAAGTTCAGCACACCACCACACATCACAGTCTAACCACCACAATTCCACACGGTCTAATATCACATCCCACACACACTACAAAATCCTACGCTCATCACCACTGCCGCACCACACCATCCGATCTCCCTGTGGCAGACCTCACTATACCGTCCATACCACCCCACCCCACCCCACCCCACCAAAGCACAATACAAAATCCACATAGTATTCTACACCACAATATCACACAGCGCATAACTGCCGCATCACTATTACCACATCACACAACTACCTCACAATACATTTGCCATACCACACGACCACCACACCACACAACAACCCCCTAACACCACACGAACTATTACACCACACCCCACAACAACCAACGCAGGACCACCACACCAAACACCCATATCATGCAACAGCAACGCAGCCACAAACCCCTTTCAACCAGTCCTACTATACCACACACACACATAGGCTACACACACACACACACACACACACACACACACACACACACACACACACACACACACACACACACACACACACACACAAAACACTTCGACTTTCACGTCCATCACTCCCTAGACCCTTCCCCTTTCGTCCTTTGCCAACAAGGGGTAGGTTAGGTTTAGTTCTGGCGAACATTTTCTCTTCGAAGAACAGGTCCAGTCCCGTAGTAGACCCAGGATGGACTGTTTCAGTCGTTGTGATGTTCACAAGGATTTGTGACAGTGTTATTTAAGTACCAGTCCCCGATTGCTAGTTTGGATAGGAACGAGACTAGTTAATTAGGATAAGAAATGATGAAGCTATGTTAGCTGCAGGCTTTCTGCGCCATGGCGGTTTGTAATGACGTGATGTGGCTAAAGGTGCAGACTTTAATAAAAAGCGCTCACACACACACACACACACACACACACACACACACACACACACACACACACACACACACACACACACACACACACATATCGGGTCAGAAATTCAGACAAAAACAGTGACTATATTTTATTTTTTACCCATATTGTTTGCCGTACTACCACGATGTTGATTGTTCTTTAGAGTTTTTTGCGTTGAACTGAGCAATGTGTCTTTCAGAATACATTTATTTTTTGTTAGCAACGGTGTTATCTTTTGTGCTTATGGTAGTTAATTTTCAACGTCTCGAACAGAGCCACTTCAGGTACCCAGCAGGTTTCAGACACATCATGGTTTTTGGTCATTAATTATATAAGTTGCTGTTGACCACCAACAAAAACGGCAAGAAAGCTCATAATACTGTCGTAAAGTAAACTGCTTTTTCAAAAGTGAGGCGACCGCAAGGAGGTGGTAGAGTGAGAGAATTATGTAAATGGAGAAGCCTGCGGGACACTGAGCTTCACCCAGCGATATGTGTGGACCAGGGTGGGCTGGTATTTATTACGACTGGGGTACTACTTACAGCTTGTCTTATAGCTTGCATAATTTTTTCGCCTAATTTGGTTCTGCCGGGCTGTCGAGAGGCTGGGTTGGTGGGTATGGGAAGGAGTGTGGGCGTGGGACAGGAGGTGGGCTGGAGGAAACCAGTAAGCATGGGTTTGAGAGTCAGTGTGTGAAGAAGGAAAGTCCAGTGTGTGTGTGTGTGTGTGTGTGTGTGTGTGTGTGTGTGTGTGTGTGTGTGTACCTGGAATGCTGGTAGATGTGTAGGGGTGGAATGTGAGTGGTTATATTGTAGATACCGGTATGTGGTGTAAGGGAGATATATAGATGTTTGGTAGCTGAAAATGAATGAGACACTGTGGGTAAGTGATAATTTGGTAATATAATCCTTGTGGGTGTGCATGACATCTCCCCTTCTCTCTCTTTCACACACACACACACACACACACACACACACTCTCTCTCTCTCTCTCTCTCTCTCTCTCTCTCTCTCATACTGCCGTACCGTAATGTCGGCCTTCAGTCCCTCTAATGAAACCAATGGACTTGAGTTGTTCAGAGTGATGTTTCCATAGGGCTTTGATGGAGGCCGGGTTGAAGAACTGTTTTTGTGTGGATGCGGTCCATGTGGTGTGTTGTGTGAACGGCCCTGGTAATACTAAATATTTTCGACTAATGGAAGATCTGATTCATTCTTGAGAGAGAAAATATATCCAGCTTACATTGTCGGGAAATTCGAAACCATACATTATATATGTGGAATGATGTATGCTGTAGTGTCTCCAACGACTGTGTGGAACGCAGCCAACTTGGACTAATTTTATTCCTCGCTGGTGGCTCCTTGTCATGAAGGGTGACGTGGTATGGTGGAGTGTGGTATGGTATTGTGTGGTGTGCTGAGGTGCAGCGTGGTGTGGTGTGCGGGGATTTGGTATGGTATGATATGGCTTTGTATAGTGTGGTGTGGTGAGATATAAAGCAAGCAGGCTGGGTGTGGTTCTTTGTGGTAACTCATAACACTAAACAAAACACTACAATTTCATGCCACAACTGCATTGTTATAACTGGCATCAGCGCCCTTTGTTGAGTGCTCACAGTAGTTACGAGGCTCTTGATCATTCTTCCACCACTCCTAAGCGGAAACAGCTCATTCTAAACGAGGCTCTTGATCATTCTTCCACCACTCCTAAGCGGAACAGCTCATTCTAAACCCACTGGGGTAGGTGATGGCCAGGAGGAAAAATCATTGGCTGAGGATGGTAGAGTATGGAGCTTATTATTTTTAGAGACTAGTGTGAAGATTTTTATGAAGCTTAGACATTTGTTGCTACTGGACTATAATACCCACCAACACATCATATAAACTCAGTTACTAGTTATGTCTTATCAGTCCTGAATGAGACACCATTAGCCATATTACAACAGGGATGGTGGGTGTTACTGCCCAAGTGGTGGGGTATGAGGGCTGTTGTGGATCCGTCTGATAGTGTTTGAGTGAACTACCTGACCTGGAGAATGGGCGCTGTCATTCATTTTGAGTGGGATACATAATGATAATAAAGATGAGCTCTTTGTCACTGTCACACACACACCCGGGGGATGCAGCCGCCCTCAGTAGAAGGGTAAACAGCCTGCCATTAACACTGACAAACGACTTATGTGAGGGGGTTGGGAGAGGAGGAAGGACTTGCTCAACAAGGAATTCCCTTGGAATCAGTGGCTCGAATATGGCATGCCATACCCCCCAACTCCCCCCGACAAACACACCTCCTTGCAACGTATCCAATCACTCTGGTTGTGAGATAGTAGTACATGGGGCGCGGCAGGTGGTCAGAGTGTAAAGAGCGAGTGGCAGAACGAAAGAACACACCTTTATAATTAAGCCAGGAGACAGAACAAGCACAGCAAAACTTCGCATCTTAACCCCACTGCGGATAACTCTTTGAAACCCAGAGGCTCACAGCAAATGTTAATAATACCACAGGTAGTCCGAAAAAGGTGTCCCTAACAATACCGGTTTTCTGTAACAGTGCGCTTTTTGGTGCTAGGCAACACTTTCACTCAAAACCTTCTCTGGAGAAAGGGTACGCCTCGTCCCACTGATCACACACGCAGTGGAGTGGGAAAAAAGATAATAGATAATGGAGACAGGATACTATGATCCACACTAATGAATTAACAAACCTCGCCCATTGCTCCCTGTTTAGTAGCGAGTTGTCATGTACATAATTTATTCCCATATTACTCCCTGTGTGGTTTAGGATCCCGGGGTTAGGTTATCATAGTCCAAACCATTTCAAGAAAAAATGTCTGTTTGCCCGCTTGGTCACAGTACATGTTCGAGAAACTTTCATTTGGCTCCTGCTGATTCGAACCTGCATTATAGTACATGGCTGTTACCCAGAGAGGTGTCCTGAAACCATTACGCCACCAGAGTGTGAAAGGTGGCATGTGAACATGTCTGTGGCATGTTCACTCGTCCTCATGTTTTCCTTACTATATAATGGAGAGACTCAGAGGCTGTGTTGATGTGGGCTGTGACCATGGTGTCTGATCAAGGTGAAAAAGGTATATGTGGGAAATTGGAAATGCCCTCTTATCTCCACCATAAGCTAGGTTAAGTAGTAGTAACCGTCACTAACTTGAATTATGAGAACCGATTAGAAAAGTTGAAGAGCCAGAGATCGCAGTCCAAGGGAATAAATCATGTTTTCGTTCTTTACATCAGCGTCGTCTAGAGGGACACTGAAGAGTCTGGACCACACAGCCAAAATTTAACCATAAGTTTGTATGAGGTCATAAATGTTTTGATAAAGATCACTCTGGCAGGCGATTACTAGTAAGGCTATTATGTGGTGAATTACTTTGTCCCAGACCTTCCTAATGATGCTTCTGGGTCATTACCTACTCCACTTTAGGTGCCATATAAATACTGCGGTAAAAATCATGGTCGGTGCTTCGGATGACGTTAATGTACTGAGCCCGTTTCGGTATCACAAATTGACACCAGTTTGATGAGTGTGGGTATGTAAAGCCTGCCTGAGGTTCATTGTTTTTGTAATCCTACTTCTCATTACTCAGTTGCCCAACAATATTAATGTCTAGCTTATGTGTGCCTGCTTTGTCGTGTCATCAGTATACATAAGGGCAAAGAATTAACAAGTTTCGTAAGAAGTGAGTAAATTAAGATTATTATGGTGTGTCAGAATATAGTAAGTGCAATATGCCATTTTCAGAGTAGTTATATATCGAAAATACTGGATGTTGCAACTTTGCTAACTTAGCTGGAAGTGCTGACTGTGCCGTAAATGCCAGGCAGATGCCTGTAATATGTAAATAAGGACTTGTTCATGATCACCTTGATGTAGGGTATACTGTCATTTCATAAAATTGAATGTGGTTTTCAGTGGGGTCGATTCTACACTTAATACGTCCCCATTGTTCAGTCATCACAATAATAAGCTATCCTGATGTGAAGGGATTAAACAAGAAACAAATGTTAATAAGTGACTACCCCACATAGCCACCTTTTTCACCCCTTTAGTGAATTATGCTTCGCCGCTTAGGTATATTTTTGTGCAGACAATAAAAAGAAAAAAATAGTTTCAAAACCTTGTGTCCAATATGGTAGTCTTGATATGACTAGAAGCAGCAGAACGAGACCCGGTTAACCGGACTGGTACTCCTTTATTTAACATATGATAACAACAACAAGTGGGTTGGCGGAGGGTTAGTGCCCCTCCCCGTAAAACCAAGACAAACGGCCACTCCTTACTAGATGATGGCGTCTGGCTATAGATAGATAGACAGAAGCAAAATGACCCTAGATTAACCTGCTTAGCCTTATAAATATTTGATAAAAAATTTCCATTATTATTCAGCTGAGGGGTCAAGATGCGCTCCACGCGGTATCATGTTTCAGCCGTGGACTGGAGAGTATTAAGCCAGTCACTAACCGCACTTTCCCCACACCAACGCCATCTCGGGCTGACCTTGCTATATAGCTAGATGTCTATAGGAGAAAAAGTTACACTTGTATGATGCTGTGTGAAGTGTTTCGAACCCCTTTTGTGAAGCTGTGAGCAGTGAAGTTTGTGAAGATATGAAAAGATTTGTTAGAGACAGCTGGCTTGCATCCACATAGTAGGCTGAGAATAAAGGGATGTTTCTGGCGTTATTCAGTAGGAGTAGGGTTGATAAAATTTTTATGCTGATCTGAAGTATTTTCCTAGGATGATACAGATCAGTTATCAAGAAATATTTGGTGGGGAGAGTCGACTCTACTGTACTGTACACAGTATATATGACAGTGTTAATGATTGTATCAGTCTTTTTATGTTTTGGTGAACTGACTGACTTTTCTTATAATAGGTTCTTTTATAGAGACTATAAGAAAGCATTATATGGCCTGAAAAGATATGGCTGAAAAGTCAGTATGTGTTCATATGTATTTGTAATGTGACAAGGAAGAGATTTTGACGAATGGGTTGTTGTGTAAAATTAAACTGATTTATATTGACGTTCCAGTGTAATATTTGTTAATTCGGAGTCTTTACACTGCAGGTGAGGCAGCTGTGTGGTATGGCGTTTGACGGAATGGTTGGGTAAGTGACTTAGATCGGCTACTGGGTATTCCTTTGGTGAGGCTGGGAGAGGAGAGAGGGACGGCATAGGTGGTGAGGTGTGGTGCGGTATGGTGTGGTGCGTTGTGTTGTGTTGTGGTATGGTGTGGCGTGGCGTGGTGTGATTTGGTGTTAATGGTGCTGTATGGTGTGGTGTGGCTGGCTTAGTGGTACTGGGCAACCACTGTCTGTTTGCTTTACCAGTAAGCTTTCCCAGGCCAAAATCTCCAGGCTGGCTCTGACCTGGCAGATGTTATAACCTCTGGACTCTGTCAGGGTTCGTCTGTTAGCCTCGATCACCGTGTATCAGTAAATACAAGTTATAGATTGAAGGCAAATCTTCCCTTCTGCGTCACGACCCTGGGTTTTTGTGAGAGTCCGACAGTGACTCACTCGGAGTGTAAAATGGGTAGGAATACTGAGTGCATGATTGGGAGTTACTGTGTGAGTGACGGTGGGGAGCTGTCAGGTGCATAACTGGGGGAAGTGGGGCCCAGGGGCGCAGCAAAGATTTTATTATAAAGGGGGTTGGGGCTGAAATATGTAAGTCATTATTTTTGGGATGCACCTGCTAGAAAGTATTATAACAGTATCTTGATTAATAAGAAATCTGTGTAGTGTTAAATAGTACAGGATGCGACCCAGGAAACAGCCATTAATACCTAAATGAATAAATGAAAGTTTAAATAAAAGAATGAATGACTACCTTCTTATTCAGCTTTTTGTGTTAGGAAGGAGGTGGCCCAGGCCCCTCGAGCCTTCCTATTGGATACACTCATGGCGGGGCCTTAACGCAGGTTTCATATATTTCTCTGTAACAGTTATGAAAGAGCTAAAGCAAGAAATGGCATACTGTACTATACTCTTCTTACTCTTATCTCGGCCTAAAATTACCATCTCTCCGCCTTGAATACCGAACTGTGACAAGAAATGAACGCTTAAATTTTGAAGCAGCTCACGAAGAAGTGCTATGGAGGGAATTCAGAGCCATAACACTGTCATTTTTTGTCACTCATATAATATATATATATATATATATATATATATATATATATATATATATATATTGAATGCGAGGAAGAAGGAACCAAAGGCCGTGGGCCCGCTATTATTGTTCCTTCCAAGAGAAAACAAAATACAAGAGAGAACCAAATTCAAGATCTGATCATTTCGAGTTGCCTGGACACTGCGTTTGAAAGACTGGAGATCATAGGAAGCAGGAAATACAGAGAGAGGGAGACAGTTCCAGAGTTGACCTGTTGCATAAATGAAGGACAGGGAATGAAATAAGCTGCACAAGGACGAGAGTCTAGGCCAAGTTAAGGTAAAAAACGTATAGTAAAGAAATATTTTATTGAGGTTCTTGAATAAGTACATAATTTTATTTAGATTCTTGATTAAGTACATAATTATTATTTTATGGAATTATCAAATAACGTCACTTAAAAGGCCAAAAAGTCTTTGCTATACGCCATTAAAAACGTGTGTGTGTGTGTGTGTGTGTGTGTGTGTGTGTGTGTGTGTGTGTTAGAGGACCTTTTCATGTTCTCAAGTCATCTACTGTAGTCCAACTCCTGCGTCAAATCATCAATGGGTCCCTAGGCAGGGCTGCTTATTGGAGCTCCATCATTTTGAGTTTAAAAAAATAATGCATCAATGTGATAAATAGTCATTTGAATGGTACCAGGGTCCTCACCCATTGAATCAGCCCAGTATGGCCAGGAATGTAAAAACTTGGTCGCTCAGTGACTAAGAACTTGGTCTGGCTCAGTGACGCACTTCTGGGGTTAATGTTGTGTTGGCAAGAGTTTATTTAACGGGTATGACAGGAGATAAAAAAGTAAGAGATTTTTCTGAGATGTTCTTGCATTCTCATAAATAAATTATATACTGTAAATATATATATGACCCCCTTGGGGTAGGGTTTCTTTTTTCAAGAATACTCCCCCAGTATCCCTACTTGTCGTAAAAGGCTACTAAAAGGGTTGGCGAAGGGTTAGTGCCCCTCCCCGGAAAACAACTAACTAAAAAAACAGACAAGAAGCCTCGGACAAGGACTGACCAAACGATGACGACCCAGGACCGGACATAGGACTTGGTAATGGGTACATGGAATGTAAGAGGAGCGAATGATGAGGTGAAAGAGAGAGAGATTGTCCAGGTGCTTGAGGGTGCGAAAGTGGATGTATGTGGAATAACTGAAACAAAATGGAGAGGAGAAAGTGTGAAAGAATGGGAGTATGGATGGGGTATATGTGCAGGAGTAGGTGAGAATGAGAGGGCAAAGGAAGGAGTATGTATAGTTGTGAGTAAAAGATGGAAGAAGAGCATAAGACAGTATGGATCAGTTGGGTCAAAGATTGTGTGGGTAAAGTTGAAAGTTGGAATACAAATATGGGCAATTGTGTGTGTGTATGCGCCAACGCAAGATCGTGCTAGAAGAGTGAGAGAAGAGTTCTGGACAAACGTGGAAATGTGCATGGAAAAGTTTGGAAGGAATGAGAGAGTGTTTTTGATCGGTGATATGAATGGTAAAGTTGGGAATGTGAAGGTGGATGGAATAGTTGGTGAGTGGGGTGTGCCTGCTGAGATAGATGAGAATGGGAGTGAGTTAGTGGACATTTGTGCTGGGAGGGGGTTGGTGATAGCCAATACCCTCTTCAGACATAAAATGATCCACAGGTATACATGGCGAGTGATGAGAAGGGTGGATGGTGAACTGAATGAAAGAAAGGCAATGATTGATTATCTGTGTGTGTGGATGAAAGGATGCGAAGATGTGTAATGGATGCAAGAGCTTATAGAGGTTGGGGGAGTGGACTTTCTGACCACTACTTGGTGGTGGCCAGAATTAGGATTCAAGTAAGATGGAGGAATAGAAGGGAAAGACGAGAGGAAGGGGTAGTTGCAAGGAGAGTGGAAAGGTTACAAGAGGATGAGAAAAAGGCAGAGTATAAGAGAGAAGTGGAGGAACGATTGGGCAAATATGAATTGGAGCAGATGGGAGACGTGGAAGGTGTGTGTAGGATATTTACAGAAGAAATATGTGCAGCATGTGATGTGGTGTGTGGAAGGAAGAGAAGACGGAGGGGGGTGCAAGGAACAGCGTGGTGGACTGAAGAGGTGAGACGGGCTGTGGCACAAAAGAAGAAAGCATGCAATGAATGGACGAGAAATAGGGGCGTGGAAGAAGTTGAGAAGCGGAAGAGAGAGTTATATGTGGAAAGAAAGAGAGAGCTGAAAAGATTAGTAAGAAGAGAGTGGATGAGGAATTTGGAAGGAATTTGAGTGTAAAGTGGAGGGACTGTAAGAAAATGTTCTGGAAAGAGGTGAAAAGAGTAAGACAGGGTGGAAGTCAAGTTAGCAGGGGAGTGGAAGATAAAAATGGTAGATTACTATTGGAGAAGGGAGAAAAAGTGAGCAGATGGAGAGAACACTTTAAGGAATTGTTGAAAATAGAGGATGGAAGTAATGCGAGTATAAGTGGCTGGGGAATGGCTGGGAGAAGGAGGGAGGTGAGAAGACAGGAAGAAATCAGTAGGATAGAAGTTGTGGAAGCAATGAAGAAAGTTAAATTGGGGAAAGCCCCAAGAGTTGATGGAGTGTGTGGTGAAATGCTGAAGCATGGGGGAGAGATAGTAGTAGAATGGATGTGGAAGATGTGCAGATTGGCCTGGGAGGAAGGTAGAGTCCCGGAGGATTGGAAGTCAGGTATAATTATTCCCTTGTACAAAGGAAAAGGGGAAAAAGAAGTGTGTGGTAATCACAGGGGCATTTGTCTTCTTAGTATAATAGGAAAAGTGTATGGTAGGATACTTATTGACAGAGTTAGAGAAAGAACAGAGAAATTAGTTGGAGAAGAACAGGGAGGCTTTAGGAAGGGAAGACGTTGTGTAGATCAGATATTCATTCTTAGATCTTTAGTGGAAAAGTTTCTAGAGAAGGGAAAGAAGTTGTATGCGGCTTTCATGGATTTGAAGAAAGCATATGACAAGGTGGATAGACAAGGATTGTGGAAAGTGTTAAGAATATATTGAGTAGATGGGAAGTTGTTGAATGCTGTGAAGAGTATGGACGATGGTGCGAAGGCAGCAGTGCATGTGGATGGTGAACTAAGTGAATCTTTCTCTATGAAAGTTGGGTTGAAACAGGGATGTGTCATGTCTCCATGGTTGTTCAATCTGTACATGGATGGGGTAATAAAAGAGGTACAAGGTAGGGTAGTGGATGTTGGAGTGGCCCTGGTGAGAGAGGATAGTGTTTGGAAACTCCCTGTACTGTTGTTTGCAGATGATACTGTGTTGTTGAGTGAAGACGAAGGGGAGCTGCAAGGCTTGGTGGATGAGTTTGGGAGAGTGTGCAAGAAACGGAATCTAAAGGTGAATGTAGGGAAGAGTAAAGTGATGGTCTTTGAGAGAGGTGAAGTCAGTGAATGTACAACGAGGTTGGATGGTGAGGAATTGGAAAATGTGAGTACGTTTAAGTACTTGGGTAGTGTGATGAGTAAGGATGGAGGTTTGGAGGGTGAAGTGCTTGAAAGGGTACAGCAGGAAAGAAAGGTTGCTGGTTCTTTGAAAGCAATGATAAGAAACAGGGAAGTGAGCATGGAAGTGAAAAAGTTACTACATGACAGTATTGTGATACCAGCTCTAACGTATGGAAGTGAAGCTTGGACGTTGTTGGAAGGACACAAGTCAAGAGTGAGAGCAGTGAAAATGAGTTATTTGAGAGGAGCCTGTGGAGTCACATGGAGAGACAGGCTGACGAATGAGGATATAAAGGAGCGTTGTGGTGTGGATGTGGATGTGATAGGAAGCGTTATGAGGAACACACTGAGGTGGTTTGGCCATGTGAAGAGGATGGAGGGTGAAAGACTGACGAAGAGAGTGTATGTGAGTGAGGTGGAGGGGGGAAGAGGGAGGGGGAGGCCGAGGATGAGATGGAGGGATGGGGTGGAGAGGTATATGTAAGAGAGGGGGGTGTAAGTTGGGAGCAGGGCGGTGAACTGGCGGGGGACAGGGCGACTTGGAGGCGATTTGTTTGTGGCCACCCCAAACGGGATTGAGGAGTCTGGCAATATATATATATATAAAATATATATATATATATATATATATATATATATATATATATATATATATATATATATATATATATATATATATATATATATATATATATATATATATATATATATATATATATATATATATATATATATATCAGTATATATATATATATATTATATATATATATATATATATATATATATATATAATATATATATATATATATATATATATATATATATATATATATATAAATTTATTAACACATTCTTTCATACGAAGCAGCCAATACATCACCATGATGTTTCTAACATGATTTGGACTCTGCTGTTCCAGGCGTGCCTGTATCTTGTTCGTTATTGCCCTGTTTACATGTCACCAATAGTTGGAGCACATCTGTGTACGCGCCCTTATATCTCTGAGTGAGTTTATGAACGTTTTGCACGAAACATGATGAGGGTCAGGACCCTAAAGGTTAAGACGTGATAAAGTAGATACACGCAAATAATTTGCCCAGCGGGAAAACCGTCAGTAATCACGGGAATTGCGACTCATGGGGTATTTGCATTTTATCTATAAACACTGAAGAGACAGACCGCCATAGTCTTGACCTTATTTAACACACACACACACACACACACACACACACACACACACACACACACACACACACACACACACACACACAGAAAGCTGTTTATTGGCAACCATCTTTATTGTCGCAGCAAGACAGGCAGACACTCGGTTTCCTTTAATATCACTCATCATTGAAGTTCCATGGATAACTACACCAGAGCAAGACATTTAGTGTCTCCAGCCTGACTAAGAACATCCCTCACAAGCTATTGTAGTCAAGGCGGCCAGCGTGTATGTCTCTGCATACCCGTATACAACCATAAAGTCTGCATGTGTTGGCGCTGTTATCAGAGCCACCAGTTTCACTTAATCCACCTCTGATCCAATGACTTTTATTGTCTGGTTTTCTTGCTGTCTAAAGGCGGACTTAGCCTATCAATCTGAGGAAAGACTTCGAGCTGGAGGGGTTACCTGTAGTCTTCATTAACCCCTTCACCACGAGAAGGTTCTCCTGAGTTGAATAAAATCGTTCGGAGATTGCAAGAATATGTTTGAGACAATGAGATGAACATTTATTAAGTTTTCCATACTCATCACCCACTTTCTTCCTCACCTCATATCATCTTATTTGCAGTTTCTTACTGTTTTATTCCTGTCATTTTCTCCAATATCTCTCGGTATATTTTTGTGTCCACGCTGATACCATGTAGAAATTTATAACCACTTTTTACTGCCGATCGTAAAAGAGGGAGGAGTCCAGATGGAGAAATGACTGGGAACGAACTCCTTATGAACATCTGAGTGTGATTTTGGAAAAAGTTGGATGGACTGGCTGAGTTACTGATAAGAGATAAGATTATTAGCAACTTCAAGATAGAATCCACTTCCCTGTGAAAAGGATTTAACCGGGCTTCAAGAAAGATGAGGTGGATGATGCTACTATTAGTGCTGACAGTGAGGCACATACACTACCAGAAGTCTGATTTCGTACTCTTGATTTAGACCTTCTTGGCAGATTATTATTATTATTATTATTATTATTATTATTATTGTTGTTGTTGTTATTACTACTACTACTACTACTCTACTACTACTGCTACATTACTACTACTACTACTACTACTACTAGTATCATTATTATTACTATTATTACCGGTATTATTCTTTATCGTTAGATTTTGCCTGAACTGTCTGGAGGAAGGGGGGCGGTCAGGGAGGGCACTTACGAAAATGTTCTCTAGAAACAGCAATAATGACAGCGAGAAAGGGCACTTGTAAAATCATCTGTTGAAAGATTACTTATAATACTAGTCAGAGGGGACAAAAGTAACAGTGTTATGTAGAAAAAATAATAGTAGTGATGGCACCTGTAAATATTATGTTCTGTGGAACGAGGAATAGTAATGGCAGGTTTATGGGGCCAAGAATTTATGGTGATGATGAGACAGTTGGCCGATCTTTTAGCAGTAGGCTATTTGGGCAAGCAGGACTGGCTGGATTTTGGTTTGGTTCAATTTGTTTTGGAGGAGACAGCTTTTGCACAGTCCCATTCTTTGGCTTCCTCTATGGTGTTTGATAAAAATAGGAGTTTGTAAGTTGGACGTGGTGGTTGTGGTGTTGGTTGTGTTGGGCGGGACATGGGTGTTGTGGAGGTATTGGGGGGAGAGTGTGGATGTTGACTGGGGTGTTGGCTGTGTTGGGAGGGACTTCGAAGATGTGGAGGTATTGGAGTGAGGGTTCGGGTGTTGACTTGGGTGTTGTGGAGGTATTGGAGTGAGGGTTCGGGTGCTGACTTGGGTGTTGTGGAGGTATTGGAGTGAGGGTTCGGGTGTTGACTTGGGTGTTGTGGAGGTATTTGAGTGAGGGTTCGTGTGTTGACTTGGGTGTTGTGGAGGTATTGGAGTGAGGGTTCGGGTGTTGACTTGGGTGTTGTGGAGGTATTGGAGTGAGGGTTCGTGTGTTGACTTGGGTGTTGTGGAGGTATTGGAGTGAGGGTTCGGGTGTTGACTTGGGTGTTGTGGAGGTATTGGAGTGAGGGTTCGGGTGTTGACTTGGGTGTTGTGGAGGTATTGGAGTGAGGGGGGGGGTGTTGGCTGGGGTGATGCTGTGTTGGGCGGGGCATGGGTGTTGTGGAGGTACTGGGGTGAGGGTGTGGATATTGGCTGTGTTGGAAGGATTTGGGTGCTGTGGAGGTATAGGAGTGAGGGTGTGGGTGTGGCTGGGGTGTTGCCGTGTTGGAGGGACCTGGGTGTTGTGGAGGCATTGTAGTGAGGGTGGGAGAGGTGGCTGGAGTGTTGGCTGTGCTGGGAGGGACCTGGGTGATGTGGGTGTATTGGAGTGAGGGTTTGGGTGTTGGATGGAGTGTTGGCCGTGTTGGGAGCATGGGCGTAGATCGGGGGTGGGGGTAGTGAGAGAAATTCCCACATAGGGATTTTGTCGGGGGAGAGGGGGAATATCAGTGTAATCATCCCTGTTACAGCTTAAGCAGTCCAGAAAAAAATCAGAATGAAACCTACGGTTACCTTCGAATTGCATACAGCCATGTACATCGAGAATGCAGATATATTAAGAACGTGAAAATTAAAACCGTAGAAAGTATTATCATAACGCCTATAAATGTTGGTCAGTCCGATGAAACAAGCACAGCTTTTAAAGCGGGAGCCACTGTAATGATACACGCACTGGTTCCAGATTTGGCTACAAGAAGCGACTTGTGTTATTTCCCTTGTCCTCGTGCTACTTAGCTGACATTTTGCTTACTTTATTATCAAAGTACTCTTTAATGCCCCAGTATTCCATTCATTGACCACTCATTTTTCAGTTCTTTCTTTACTGCCAACTGTGCTCATTGTTAGTTATTGCTTTGTATTTTTTAATATATATTTTAACCTTTTCTACATCCCGCCTCTCTGTCCCAGTCTCGTTTTCTTCCATTATAGTTATTTCCCTTCCATCAAGCCAGCCTTTATTTTTCGATTCGTGTTATTTCCCAACTGAAAATTCTTCCTCTTTTAGCAGCCTCGTCCATCAAAAATGCATTCAGTCCACTATTAACATTTTTACTGAAGTAAGTCAGTGAATGTACAGCGAGGTTGGATGGTGAGGAATTGGAAAATGTGAGTACGTTTAAGTACTTGGGTAGTGTGATGAGTAAGGATGGAGGTTTGGAGGGTGAAGTGCTTGAAAGGGTACAGCAGGGAAGAAAGGTTGCTGGTTCTTTGAAAGCAGTGATAAGAAACAGGGGAGTGAGCATGGAAGTGAAAAAGTTACTACATGACAGTATTGTGATACCAACTCTAACGTACGGAAGTGAAGCTTGGACGTTGTTGGAAGGACACAAGTCAAGAGTGAGAGCAGTGGAAATGAGTTATTTAAGAGTAGCCTGTGGAGTCACGTGGAGAGACAGGCTGACGAATGAGGATATAAAGGAGCGTTGTGGTGTGGATGTGGATGTGATAGGAAGCGTTGTGAGGAACACACTGAGGTGGTTTGGCCATGTGGAGAGGATGGAGGGTGAAAGACTGACGAAGAGAGTGTATGTGAGTGAGGTGGAGGGTGGAAGAGGGAGGGGGAGACCGAGGATGAGATGGAGGGATGGGGTGGAGAGGTATATGAGAGAGGGGGGTGTGAGTTGGGAGCAGGGCAGTGAAATGGCGGGGGACAGGGCGACTTGGAGGCGATTTGTTTGTGGCCACCCCAAACGGGATCGAGGCGTCTGGCAATAGATAGATAGATAGAAGTATCCCTTTCCTAATACATGTCTTACATGTTTAGGACTTCAGGGATGTTGATCAACCACCCTTCATAAAGTGTGTGACAGATAATGGCTCGTAATATCGTCGGGTAAGGAAGCTCCCTAGCACATCTTTCATAGCGATTGATTTTTTTCCATGGGTGGTTAATATCCTTTTGTACCTTATTTATGCAGAATATAGTTATTAAATAACACTGGGACAGTAAGGTGTAATAAGCAAAATACATCGTGTAGCAAAAGGGTTTAGGGAGCTTTTTCAACCGACGAGAATAAAGGCTAAGGTAACTGAGTGAGAATGGGTAGAAGAGTGACTGACAGCCAAGCCACACTCCACCCATACTTACCGTGGTCCTCCTATCCTCACCCCACATCCCCTTCGGCATTTCACCTCATCTCGCGCCTCTCACCACAAACCCATCACCAGCCTCTCACTTCAAATTCTACCTAGGCACACGAGTATACTAAATTCACACTAACCCTTACGCCTTATCGGGCACATATCTCTCCCCATACCATTACCGGGTACCCACTTTCACCCTTGATCCATCTTCCTACAAAGAGTTGTCACACACCAAATATTTTGGATACTGATAAGCTGAAAAACGTTATCAGCAGAACATTTTCTCTGCGCAGACTTCCTAAAGACCTGGCAACTGTGTGTAGCAGAAGTCTAGGGTTTGGTACTTGACATCCTTGACGTAATCACGTTCTTGTTAGTGGCACTGACATAAATAACAGGATGTGTCAAATAGCAGTGGAAATTTCCAAGTAACTGTGATGCATGAACGTCGGAAATTGGAGCTAGACCTCCATCTCACACATACACTGTGCCAGGTTCACGTGTGACCACTAGTACTGTCTTTGTACTTTTCCTTCCCTGCTTCATCCAGTTAGTGTGCTTGTATACCGTTCACACAAGTATGCCCCCTTTTCATACTTATCTCTTATCCTGGTATCACTATGTTTTATTTTTTATAATCTTGATGCCAGATGAATATGATAATTGTGTTTTGTTAGTGGCTTCCTTTAAGTGCTAAAGAGTGGTTTTCTTTACAGGAACTAAGTCTGCGCGCGTGCGTGCGTGCGTGCGTGCATGTGTGTGTGTGTGTGTGTGTGTGTGTGTGTGTGTGTGTGTGTGTGTGTGTGTTTGTGTTTGTTTTAGCATATGGCAAAAGAGGTTCAGTATCCTGTGTAACTGATTATAAAATCCCTTACATACAATGGGTGAACAAGGAACCACTATATTATGCATTAAACTGGAGATACCTGAACACAGTGCTTTTGCATGGCTGTAAATCCCAGTATGGCAGAGAGACGATGTTAGAAAGACTTCCATGAGTTTAACGAGAGTCAAACATTATCATTTACCTTATGCATTAGAGACCTGAGGAGAAAGGTGGTGGTGGGGGAAGGTGTGCATTGAGAGGAATGGTGGTGGGGACGGAAGTAGTGTTGAGGCAAATCAAGTGACGAGAGTGCAGGGATGAGGAGTGGTTTGTGATGAGAGACGTGGTGGTGGAGGAAGAGAGGTATGGTGGGTGACTTCAGGTGAAAAGAGTGTATGGGTGGGAGGATGTCCATGATGAGAGGTGTGGTGGTGGGGAGGAGAGGAGTGGTGGGGGAAGTCAGGTGAGAAGAGTGTAGGGGTGAGGCAAGGTGTGTGATGAAAGGGATGGTGGTAGGGGGCGCACGAAGTGGTAGAAGTCAGGTGAGGGCAGTGTACGGGTGAGTGGACGTGTTATGAGAGTTTGGGGGGTGACCACTGGCAGGGGTTTGGTTGAAGAGAGATGTAGTTGTGTCTGCCCACCAATATCAAGGAGAGATACTGAGGCAACATTACTATGAGGAGGGAGAGGTAATTTTACAATGGAGAGAATGCTGCAGATTTCCGACGTAGAATGGCACCTCAGTATATCGTACGGAGAAAATTGTGCAAAACTGCGACTAGGTGTTGTAGCACTTCAGTGAAAACTAGAGGGGCATTCAGTGGAGCGCATCTCTCCGACAAGAGCAACGTAATTTCCAAACCACTACATGGATCGGTCCCAAAAGTTAATCGATTGTTCCCTGGGACATGGGCTGTCTACCCGCCAAATTTGGTCCAGATCTCTCATTTAGTTATTGGGTAATCCTGTTGACAGGCAAACAAAGTAACAAACAGGGGTGAAAACATGCTCTCCTTGTCGGAGAGATACATTGTGAGGCATTATAGTTAGAGAGAGAGAGAGAGAGACCATGTATGGCATGTTGTGGTGCACCCCTGAGGTAGAGGGTAGTTATCCGCTGCAGCAGTCTGTAATTCGCCAACCCTTATGAAGGCATGGTGGGAGGGTTATGGTATTAGATAGTGACTTTGTGTGTGTGTGTGTGTGTGTGTGTGTGTGTGTGTGTGTGTGTGTGTGTGTGTGTGTGTGTGTGTGTGTGTGTGTGTGTGTGTGTGTGTGTGTGTGTGTGTGTGTGTGTGTGTGTGTGTGTGTGTGTGTGTGTGTGTGTGCGCGTGCGTGCGTGTGTGTGTGTGTTTGTGTGTGTGTGTGTGTGTGTGTGTGTGTGTGTGTGTGTCCTTATCTCTCTTAATACTTATAATTAAACCTCAGTCAGAGATTAATTACATCGTGCGTGGTGAGAAAAACTTGTCAGATAATTACCTCATATTAATACAGTATATTGCTTCACCTTCGGGCCATTCTGTTATCTCTTGGTTGTGATGTGATGTGTTGGTAGCAGTGGGTGGGTGTGGGAGGATGGGGAGGAATGTGAGAGGGTGTGTGTGAGTGTGTGTAAGAGTTTGGGAGAAGGGTTTGAACTCTAGGGTGTGGGTGTGTGTGAGAAAGTGCGAGAAATATGTGGAGTCGTCGGCAGTATGGTGGGTGAGAGGATGTTTGTGGGTGGGCGTCAAAAGGTGGGAGAAAGATGTGGAGAGCAGAGTGGGTGAGAGACTGGGTGGAAAGCAGGGGCGGGAATAGCTGGATTGGAATGGGATTATGGAAAAAGGGAAGTTTATGGATGGATATGTTTAGAATGGCTGATGAGTGAGACTGTATTGGTGAGTGAATGAGGACTGATAAATGTGTGGGTGAAGTGACGGAAGCATAAGTAAGTAGGTGGACATGAGATATGTTAAGGTGTGAGTGTGCGTGAGAAAATTAATGAAGTTTAGGTATATTGAAAGTAGGTTGAGGAAGCTATGAATGATTGGTTGGATGCTGATGAATGGATGAAATAATGGGTGTGGATGGCAAGCTTCATGGAGGTAGGTGAATGTGAGAATGGATGGTTGTGTATATGGAAGAGTGGGTGGGTGTTGGTACAGTACAAGTTAGATGATGGGTGTGGATGGTAGTGATGGGTGTGGATGGTAGGCTAGAAGGTGAGAGAGAGAGAGAGAGATTGAAGGGTGAATTGATGCGTTGGCAGTTATGAATGTGCTAAGAAGAATGGCGGAAGTGCGGGGAGTTGTGGGTGAGTATGAAAGGAGTGCGAGTTAGGTAGTGTGCATCGGAGAAACAGCAGAATATTCTTAGTAATTATTCGTTACATAAAGTACGAATAAGTCAGGGAAGAGGGCCTGTTTGGCAGATGGGAACTGATGTGCTGGTGTAATGGCAAAACACATGAACTAATCATCATCTTCATCATCATCATCATCATCATCATCGTCGTCGTGGTCGTCGTCGTCGTCGTCATTAGTACAACTGCATAATTCGAAGTTTTAGTTAATGGATGAAGAAGAACTGAAAGAGTATCAGTACGCATTGTACAGTATAGAATCAGACAATATTTATTAACAACGAAGAAATCCCACTGTACTCGTATAGTACAATTACCAGCAAAATAAAGTCGTACGCCCTAAAAATCGGAACATAAGGTCGTAGGGAACTCCAAGATAATCCACATTGAGGACACTCTGCACAAATACTTTCCATCACTATCTTCACGGGCAGTGTCATGGTGTCTGAATATATAACCCTAAACTGTGAAGGGTTAAAAACCAGAGTTACTAAAATACACGAGAAATTTCAAATATATTTTATTTTAATTCGTTAATGGTTACCGTAGATTATGAGTTAAAAGGAAAAAGAAAAACTAGCAGCGCTATCTTGAATTGAAATTAATTTGTCTTGTATGCAATAACATATCACTTTCAGCCATCGATTGTGAGTTTCTAGCAGTTTGGATATTACAGTTTCAAAGAAACGCCTTGTGGAGTAATTTTAGAGGAACATTGATTAAACGAACTCGTTTTAATATCACTGTTTGTACGGAACACCGAAGATAGATTTCGAATATTTATACTTTTTTTTTTTTTTTTCATTTTAGGTGTTTATATTTTACCCTTAACCCTATAGACCTGGCCAGATTTTGTAGTGGTCTTATTTTGCTTTGCTTGCTCCGACCTCCAGTAACAGCTAAATGTTTTTCAATACATAATGCAGCATATTCGGATTATATAAACACTTGCATTATCTTTTGTCTTGCCGTGTACAGTATATTCTTTTTGACTTCGCAGCTATCTATATTTTCTTCCTCCATCTCACATAAAACTGTACTTAAATGGCTTAAAACGTCAGAGGAAAAACTAGAAATGAATAAAACATGCCATAAGGAAAATGTATACAAGATTAGTCTCTCTCTCTCTCTCAGGTAGCATTATTTTCTTATCCTCTTTGCACCCCCTCCTAAGTTCACCCCCTCCGCCTCCAGAGTATCCCTGCCCGGCATAGTTTATTTCCTCCACTTTTTCTGTCCACCTTCATTCCCCCTACCCACCTTCCCACCCTCCTCCCTGTCTCAGTCCAGCCTCTCCCACCCACCTCCAGCCACCCCATCGCCCTTAACCCCACCCACCAGTGACTACAGTAAGCAAGGTCGGGCAGTTGTTTTTATTATTCATTCTTAGTTTAATGTTTATATGGCCATCTCCAGGTCTGTCCAGCTGTTTATGTTTATATTATGTATCCGACTCTGTACTGTGAATCAGTGTTTGTTTCTACAGTATATTTGTTTATTTGTTTATGTGTCGCGGTTTATTGCAGTGTTTGTTACCATTGTCCCTCTTCATGGGTTATCACATTTATCTTGAGTGTATGTTTTTCTGTATGTATATCTGTCTGTCTTTTTGTCTGTTCGCTGGTCTGTTTATCTAAGTAGCCATTCCTATGAAATTTCCGGATCAGTTTTTCTAAACAACTTGGTGTTTTTTCTCACTTTTTCCTGCCAGTTTCGGTTCCAGGGCTTAGTGGGTGGGGGAGGGCCTTCTTCTTTGCTATCCTTGTCTTATTCTAGTAGTTTAGTCACGCCTGTAGTAGCTGCCAAGCGTGGGCCAACTGGCCTGCTGCAGTTATCCTTTCTTCTTATGTTGTATGTTCAATCAGTCTATTACCAGACTCCCAGTCCCAGTGTTCATCCATGGTAACGAAAATTTAAAACACTTTCAGCACAAATTTTAGTTTCTTTTCATTACGGTCATTCCTCATTACATGAATATTTGCAGTTTAATGTGATGTTCAGGTTCCCATAATTTTATTTTTATTTTGCAGTGCTGTAATACACGAGAGGGATGTCTGTAGAGCAGGGAAGAGTGGCTGCGCGTGATAGGGATGACTGGAGAGAAATTGTGAATGAATAAATGATGACGCAGCCCTGAGGGGATATTCTCCAACATTTGGTCTGATCAGCAGATCAGGTCAGATGCTGGTACGGGGATGGGTCCATTATGATGTGGCAGGGGTAAACCAGCTCTGCTGTTGGTCCCTGCTGCGGGTGTCGCTGATTGCACTGTGCAGTTGACCCTCGTGCAGTGTGGTGTGGTGAGGATCTGTTCCTTCTTCCCGTACGAGTAAATATGTGTGTGTGGATGAGCAAATTGGGAGTGTGTCGTCCTGTCTCGCTTACCTCCTTTTTTGGGGGGAAAGCAGCCAAGGTTTATAGATAGAGTATTATTATTTCCTAAAATATACATAGTAGTTATCGTAGCCCAAAATCACTCATTACTGCCCAGTGTTGTTATGTATAGAATTATGATAGAAGGGAACTTAGAGTACACCCTCCACCTGCCGGCTTATAGTCGTATAAGGCTCATAGATTCAGGCTTTTGGGTTCTCCCCTCGGTTAACTTTTGAAAATGCCAAATGCCACCTCGATTTAGGACGGTGGGCACAAACAGGTTAAAATAATTAAAAATGATGTCTGCAGCAGATTTTCAGAAATTCACCCAGTCTGTCAATATCATGCTCCCATTTATTATTTCAGACTAACACAGATTTACTGGACCGATGGAGACCTAACATTTGGAGAGTTAAAATGCACTCATAGCTTATATACACAATACCCTCCAAACTCAAGCTATGGGTATTTGTAGTTCTGTTTAAGGAATATTTATAATTTTGTTTTCATGTTTTATTATGTCGAGGGAGGAATAAAAAACATGGCTGAATAAAATGGTGCCATAAATGCACAGATCCCCAGGAAATTCAAGTGTTGTTCCATTAAAGGCATGTTCCTTAGGCCACTGTTGCCTTTGGTTAAGTATGCTCCCTAACACCTTTTCCTATACGATTTATTTTGCATAGAACACCTTGCCGACCTCTTCTGTGTTACTGAAATCATTTTACTATAACCATACTTTGCATACGTTACGTACAAAAGGACGTAAACAAGCCATAAGCAAATATATGTCGCTAAGGAAGAGGTGTTTGAGAGCTTCCTTAACCGACGAGAATACAAGCCTTAATCTTCTTATCATGCAAATTCAGGGAAGCTAATAATTTGTACTCCCTTTAAGGCTAATGTAATGCAATACGCTGGGGTGTAAATCGCTTTGCTTCGTGTGTGTGTGTGTGTGTGTGTGTGTGTGTGTGTGTGTGTGTGTGTGTGTGTGGCATTTTTCGTACATTTGTAGGTTCAACATAAACTGCAACAAAGAAACTAACTGTAGGTTGGAGGTATTTTTGAATGACTTAAGGGAATGCTTTAAAACTGCTCCTTCCGTCCTAATTTCCACGTAAGCTTAACACATAGCAGTCATGTGTCCTACTTTTATATCCTGATGGCCTGCTTGTGTCATTACCCTCAGCTGCCTTAGTCCTTATAAAACCAAGATCAACAATCACCACCACACGTCTTGCTTACATCATCATCCCTCACAGTCACTGCTACAAAATGGGTCGAGTCAGTTTTCACCATCAGGTCTTTGAGAATGTGGGACGGAGTTGAAAAATGTCTGCATGATCTCCTGCACATTGTAAGGCACTTGACGCCTGATTGTAGGATTTAAGTCTCATCTATACTTGTTCAGTTTCTTTCAGGATACACGTAATGTTTGACTGTTGTGATGTCTGATTATTAGTCAGTCTTAGGATGTGGAGGCCGCTTGTGCTTATTTGTATGGCATTTGTCTCCCTGCCTGTCTATCTCAGTGCTGGGTGTGTGCGTGTGTATGCGCCTGCTACCGTGGTTTGTACGTGGGTCGTGGTGTGTGTGGTTGTGGTGTGGGTGTTGGTTTGGTTATGTGAGGCAGCTTATAATTGTAATAGATCGCTGTCATCATCACTGATACACTGCCACCATCACTGGCAAAGGGTATAAATGCGACCCTGGCCGTGCCTCTCGTGATTCTTGCTGATGGTCTTTCTTCTGTCTATGTCTTCATCTCATCTTTCTCCCTCTCTCCTCTTTCTTCCATGTCAGCATTCCTTCTTTCATTCTCCCCCACCCTCTTTTCATTCTCTCCCACTCTCCTTCAATGCAATGTATCAATTTTTTCTTCCTTTTTCTCTCTTCATTCTCTCCATGGTCTTCAGGCATCTCTTAGTCTAGCGGTTATAATTCCCCACTTGTAGTGACGCCCCCGCCGTGTGCATGAATTAGGACTTTTAGGAGATGACTGGAGGTTTTTAGGGTATTTAATGCTACTGATGACCAGACTAGGCATCCCCTTTAACTGTACTGGACTCTGGAGGTTTCTTTTTTTTCTTGATTTTCTTTTCATAATTTTTCTCTACAGATCCGCCGGTCAGCCAGTCTGTCAATTGCATACTTTTTACTATTCTCTTGTATTCATGCATAAAATAGTCCCTTTCTTAGTATACACGACTTATTACAGTGTTCTCACAGCTTATTATGTCGAGAACGAGTGAAGAGGAGAGGTTGAGGGTGAAATGTGGGAGAGGGAGGGATGAGCAAGAAGGTCAAATGAGAGGAAAAGGTGTGAGAAGGGAGTGAGTGAAAAGAGACTTGAAGGCGAGGGTTTTGACTTAACTGGAAGGAAATTGAACTTTTCCTTTGAAAACTTGTTGATTGATAACACATAATATCAATGTCTCTATACAATTACCTTCTGATGTTTTATTATGTGTTTCTTCTTCATGTCCTTTCCTTCTGCACTCCTAAATTCAGTCCTTCATGACTTCCTCCCTTTCATTTTCAAAAACTTTTAAGCCCACTCTTCACTGCATATTTTTCTTGTTAACTCTATCTATCTATCTATATACCTATATACCTATATACCTATATACCTAGGCTGCTTCCCCCTACCTCTTGTTAACACCTTCACAAAAGCGGGACGTAATTTTTTGTATCCGTTTTCTCTTACTCTATCTTCTTGAAAGTTGAATACCTTATGTATTGTAGATAATTAACCCATATTCAAGAATGGTGTTGAACTCTTTTTGCTGTTGATCTCTTTTCTGTCTTTTTATGTAGAATCCATCTCAGTTGTTGACCCTTCTTGTCTGCTCTCCATTTCCTGTTCCACAACCATCTCGTCCTTAAATGTCCTTTCCCTCCCCCTTTCACAAATGTTTCAACTCAGTCTCCTCTGTTGACTTCCGTGTTTCTACCTTGTTGAAATTCGGTCTAGTCCCGTGGTGTTGACTGAGGTGGACCAAATAAGGACGGCGGGAGTTCTTAAGTGCTCCCAAACCTTCACTCACGGCACTTACTGACCCGGAAAAGGTGCATTGAGTTTTACGTTCAGTTTAAAGTAAATCGAAATTCTTGTGGTGATGCATTAGGGTAGGTATGAGCTAGTGGCTTGGTTAGTGGGGGTTGGTGAATGAGGGATAGACAGGAAGACAGTAAAAGTTGCAGAGGCGGATACAGACAGATAAGAGACAGATAAAGACATGTTTTAGCCCGGGGACACGCATAGGTAGGTAAACATTAAGTAAACAGAGATATGATAGACAGAGTGTTATATACGCAAATATCCAGAGATGCAGGGACGCTGGTAAAGTTACAAATATACAGAAGCAGAAACACAGGTAATCTAACACAGCATCAGAGCCATAGCGATAGACAACGATATATATCTAGGTTAATATTGAGAGATAAGTGTGAATGATAGATACGGTTAAACAGACGCTTTGCAGGATGAAGCTTAGACACTGACAGAAAGCAGAGTCATTGATAAAACAGAAAGAAACGGAGACATTTTAAGAAATCCATCCATTACCCTTGCTTGCTATCCTGTTCTTAATCTGCAGTGATAGTAAGGTCGGACCACCAGATAGGAGTCGTAAAGTCTGTGGAGTGTGTAACTGCATCACTCTCCCCGGGTGTCTGTGGAGGGATTACCAGTGTAAGATTATACATGGATCTCCTAATATACTATAGGCCCGGGGTTCCTTTTGTAATAGTAATAAATGGAACAAAGGGATCATAATTTGATGCTGAAAATGAACTCCCTTTTTGAGAATGGACCCCCTGTGTACCATATTAGACATACACATAGCTAAAACAGTATCGCCACCCCCACCCAGAGTTTGATGCAGTTCACCCTCCCTCATACACTCCATCTGGTGTGTGTGTGTGTGTGTGTGTGTGTGTGTGTGTGTGATTCTTATTCTTAAACTTTCTTTTCCTTTAATTTCGTCCGCCACTGCACGCTACGTGACGCTGTTTACCTGTTTGCCCAGTGATCCATCTCATCAAGTAGGAACTGGAAGAAAATAGCCCTGACATTAGCCAGTGTTTTATTACCACTGGCTAATGTCTAGGTTTATTCTTCCTGGTCATTTCTCCTCCTTTATTCCTTATTGATTTGTCGTGTGTGAGTGTTTTTCGTCAGACTATATTCTTGTCACCCATTCCCTCCCGTTAAATGATTCTCTCTGTCTCTCTCTCTCTCTGTCTCTCTCTCTCTCTGTCTGTCTCTCTCTCTCTCTCTCTCTCTCTCTCTCTCTCTCTCTCTCTCTCTCTCTCTCTCTCTCTCTCTCTCTCTCTCTCTCTCTCTCTCTCTCTCTCTCTCTCTCTCTCTCTCTCATATACCTCCCTCCTATCTGTCCATTTTCCCCCTTCCCTCCAGTTTACATCTTCCACATTCCTATCGTCTGCCCACACTGACCTACTCCCCACTTCCACCCAGTTCTGTGGTGTACAGGTTCTGTGTCATTTGTGCGAACGCTGTTCCGTCCTCGTATTTGTACACACACACACACACACACACACACACACACACACACACACACACACACACACACACACACACACACACAGGCATGCGCGCGCGCGCCTGTAATTCATTTCACTAATTTTATCGGCCTGGTCTTAGTAGGGTCGACTTGTGAGGCAACTGAGAGAACCCTTTTTTTTTTTTTTTTTTTTTTTTAAATTCCATGACGACCAGACCTTTCGACAAATCCTTCACCCAGCATTGTACGCATATTCTTTGGCAGTGTTGTTTGTGTTTAAATTCGTGGGTCAAACTCCACTGCCATCTATTCAATGGTGTTTTTGGCCATGGAGTCTTATTTTCCTTCAAGTCTAATTAGTGTCTTATTTTGCTTAAAGCCTAATTAGTGTCTTATATTGCCTAAAGCCTAATTAGTGTCTTATTTTGCTTAAAGCCTAATTAGTGTCTTATATTGCCTAAAGCCTAATTAGTGTCTTATTTTGCTTAAAGCTTAATTAGTGTCTTATTTTGCTTAAAGCCTAATTAGTGTCTTGTTTTGCTTAAAGCCTAATTAGTGTATTATTTTGCTTAAAGCCTAATTAGTGTTTATTTTGCTTAAAGCCTAATTAGTGGCTACCTTGGAAGACCAGCTTGACATTGAGTGTACTTGCCCAGACCTGAACTCAAGGAAAAATATTGCCTGATTGCTAAACTCGAGGGCTGAAGTTTACTGCACCTGGCTTGATGCTGATTTTGTTTCTTATCTTTTAGTTGTTATAACCCTACCTGCCTTTGTCACCCTAGAGGGACTTTGATTAAATTTACTCGGCCTTGGAGTTCAGAGTGAAAGAAGTCCATACACTAGAGTTTGTTTTATAAGTCTATCGATACTTGGTTACGGGCTGGCCACTGGACGGACACTGGCCGTGCTGGGGTATTTGTGACACTGCCGAAAGTAGGCACGGGAAGGAAAGGAGGGTTGTTGATGTTAAGGGAGAGAGAGAGAGAGAGAGTTTGTTACACTTTCTTACTTCCATGGTATATAATCTTCCACTCCTTAATATTTTCCTAGTCATTTTCCAGGTAAGCGTTTGTAATATTTAGAGAAAAAAAGATAAATTGAAAGGAGGAGAAGAGGAAGATACAGGATGAGAGGAAGACAAGAAGAGAGGAGAAGAGAAGAATGAGAGGGGGAGGAGAGTGAAGAGAGAATGAGAGGGGGAGGAGAGTAAAGAGTGTGAAGAGAGAATGCGATAAGGTAAGATACAGTATATTTAACCCGTCACGTCCCGAGCTATTTCGCACCTCTGACACCCCCCAATCCCAAGGTATTTTCGATTTTTTTTTTTTTTTTTTTTTTTGGCTAAAACCTCCGCTTTTGGTGAGAAACATCGAAAATTCATAGAGAAATCGCACCCCTGAGGTTTAAAATACTCGATCCAGGTAGCAGTACCTCCTTACCTTACTGGGTTTTCTAACAGGTTGGCACCAAAGAAAACGAGTTCTATGGGAGGGTAACTATTTCACACCACTCATAAACGATATTTATTTATTTTTAATTACTTGGTACGAATTTATATGTAGTACGAGAGTATAGTATATTGGTTTTCAAGCAGTAATATAGGCATTATAAGCATTGTTTCACTCACTAACTCATCACCATACCTGACCTTTTTTTGCCACATTACCTGATCATCATTTCCGACACTCTTCCTCTAATGCTATGTAAACTTTGTCTTCCACATTGTTATCGATTGGGGAATCACTCTGGCCCTGAATGTCTTTATTGGCCAGGTCACTGGTAACAGGTGAATTGCCAAGACAATGGCATGCAGGGGGGGGGGCAGGTTATGCAGTGTAAGGCATTGTCCCTGCCTGGCATCTTGTAGAGGAATAGAGGAAGGTGTCCCGTGTATACATACGAAAAATCACACGCGAAAATTGAATATTGTGCAAATTATGAACCTTGCAACTGCGCAACGTACCAGTACGTCGACGGGACTGGTAAATGCAAAATGTTGCAACGTACCCATACGTCGCCGGGACGCCTTGGGTTAAGAACATTTAAATTTTAATGTTGTGCTTTGTTTGTCAACACACATGCAGGTCCTCTGCATACTGAGGCTCGTATATTCTTTCAGTCAGTGGCCTGCACGTTATGCTAAATGCACGATATTTTTCTTTAAGTATGTGAATACCAAAGCTCAAGATTATTATGGTGGTAAATGAAAAGAAGGTAAACACCAAAGCATATCAATAGTAATGATCTAGTTATCAGTCTGGTGTTGCAGAGAAAGTTATTGAGGAGGTGGCATAAATGCAATTCACCGGGTTTGTCAGGATCATGTGATGTCATGATCGTCAGCTTTTTACCTTCCCGGAAGAGAGCTGAGAGCTCATATAGTCCGATCTAAGGGCAAGGCTGTGACCTTTCATGCATGCACACACCCATCCCCTTGCTCAAGGAGGACAGTAACCACCCGCTTCGTACTCGTCAATGAAACTTTTCGCATCTTGAGTGAGGCACGAACCCCCGTTTAACCAGATGGAAGGCGAGAGCATTACCACTGAGCCACTGAGCGGTGTGTGTGTGTGTGTGTGTGTGTGTGTGTGTGTGTGTGTGTGTGTGAGTGTGTGTGTTACAATAGCAACCTCCCCACACCACCACAGTTACATACACAGGTGTTACAGGTGGTCCTGATGTAGGTGGCAATGCATACTCAGGGGGGCGATACTTGACGTACTTAGCAGAATAGTACAGGTCTGGCGTGTATGGAGTCTGAAGTGCTAGTGGTGTGAAGGAGAGCAAAACAATGCTGAGCCTACAACAAGCCTGACTTAGCCGCAACAGATTTCCTAACAGTTATACAGTGCATTCCTACAGCTGCATCATACAACAAGCTATACAGTAAAGCAGATACATTACAGTTCCCAAATCTAGTCCATAGTGCATTTCCCAGGGGACAATAGGCTAATCTAAAGTATCTGGGATCACTGCCAATAAACTTGTCAGTTTCCTGAGGCAACAGTTGTCAGGAATCATTTCTGTCCACCTCCTCGTGCAGAACAGACAATACATAAGAAACAATGCAAGATGAATTCAGGGAACACTAAAGAAATTCATTTACCAAGGACACAGACGGAGAGAGGAGCTTGGTGGAGTTTTGAATGAGACTTGGACCCGTATCCTGGTCGGTTCATGAGGAAGCTCCCGAACACCTTTCCATGAGCGATTTATTTTGTTTATTACAACTTACTATCCTCTTCTGAGTCACAAGATTCCTTCCAGTGTCGCCATATTCTGCATAAATAACTTACAAAAGGATATTAAACAGGTATTTCCAAAAATAATTCACTAAGAAAGAGGTGTTAGTGAGCTTCTTTGACCGAAGAGATTATCACCGTAGGACGCTATCTGACCCTGCCATCATGAAATAGGATGCGTGGATGTTTCTGGCATTCCAGTTTACTTATCTCACCAAAGCAGAGTTTTTCATGTTCCCAATCATCACATTGTAACAGCAGAATCGGTTCCACAGGGAAGATGACCCTTCTGTCCCCTTGTTATGACCCAACAACTGTTTTCCCATTTGGCCAGCAATAATACAGTTACAGTGGTATAACTGAGTTTTCAGTTCAGTTTTGATATGTTGTTTTTTATGCGTGTGCCTCCTTGCACGTTTAATTACCAGATTTGTGAAAATTTCATATTAAACATTCATTCAAGTGACGGTGCTTCGTTTGCTTCTACTAAGGAAAGTGTGGATGGGAACCTCGGATGATATGGTATTTTGTCCGGGGGACCACAGAACAGAACAGTTACTTATTTTTTTTTCTTTTCCCCACCTCATGATTTGTAACCCGCACTTCGTTCCTTCTGTCTTTTTCATTCATTCTTTTTCTTTCATTACACAGAACTACTGGCCCATTATTTCCAGTCTTTTTCTAATCATTTACTCTGTTATTATATCTCCCTTATACCGTCAGTCTCCTTCCTTCCATCTTTTCTCGTTATATCTTCAGGTTTCCCCCATTTCTCTCGGTTTCCCCTTTTTCTCTCCTCAGTTTTCCCATTCTTCCTTAATACAAACCCACCCTGACCCAGCGCACGTCTTTATTTGCCTCTTGCCTCTTCCTTTCATGCTGTCGTCCTTCCTTCCTTTAATATCAACACACCACTTTGCCCCGCTCATTTGTCACCCCGCACCACCCTCACATCTCCAGAATACTTAAGTTACACCTTTTGTCTTTGCACCTGCGCGGGGTAGTTTATGTTCATACTCCCCTTGTCTGTCACCATTGCTAAGACGCACAGCAAAATGCAAAACGTACACCTGCACCATAAGTAAAAATGATGGAAAACTTTGACATGTGGATGGTATATATAAACATCAAGAGCAGCTTGAGGGAGGGTGCAAGAGGATGATGTGATAGTGGAAAGAGTGGAAGAAAGAAGAAAGGAAGGAGGGAGGAAGAAAGACGATGGAAGACAGAAAGGAGGACTGATGAAGAAGATAAGGAGAGACAGAGAACCAAATGGCGTAAGGTAAGAAGAAGAAAAAGGAGAGAGAGAGAGAGAGAGAGAGAGAGAGAGAGAGAGAATAAATAATATGGAAAGGGAGTAAACCAAGATGGGTAAGGGAAGATGTCAAAGGAAGAGGAGGAGGAGGAGGACAGGACGGACGAAAAGACGAAGAAGGAGAGAATGAAAGAATTATGAACGAGGAAAAGTTGAGAGTGAGTGGTGACAGCATGACATGAGTCTCTCACCCACCTTCCCTCCTACACCCTATATGGCGGTGGATTGTGAAGAAGTTGTCAACGGGCTGCGTCGGGTAATGTGGACAGACTCTCTCTCTCTCTCTCTCTCTCTCTCTCTCTCTTTCACACACACACACACACACACACACACACACACACACACACACACACACACACACACACACACCACTTAGATATTATTCTGGACACGCAGTATCAAAGGATATTATATGAGAGAGAGAGAGAGAGAGAGAGAGAGAGAGAGAGAGAGAGAGAGACACACACACACACACACACACACACACACACACACACACACACACACACACACACACACACACACACACACACACACACACACACACACACACACACACACACACACACACACACACCACTTAGGTATTATTCTGGACACGCAGTATCAAAGGATATTATGTGAGAGGGAGAGAGAGAGAGAGAGAGAGAGAGAGAGAGAGAGAGAGAGAGAGAGAGATGCATTTGCTCTTCCATTAGCCTCTTTACTCACAGCATTAGTGAGGTGGTTTTCAAGACAACAGGTTTGGTCATTATGCGATAGTCTGCCTGTACATTATACCTGGGCTGATGACTTTCGGTGGGGTATATTGCACAGGTAATATTTCCAGGTAAAAAGAGAACTACCTGTATCTACTTACCTATTAGTCAGTGTTGTAGTCTGTGGGGGTTGCTTTGACGAAATGATCTCCAGATATTTTTACTGGAGAAAATAGTGATCTGCCATTGAGAGAGAGAGAGAGAGAGAGAGAGAGAGAGAGAGAGAGAGAGAGAGATCGAACTAAGATACACACAAAGTATAGCATTACAGCCGATGGAACAAGTATCACTATCACCCCATTAAGGCAATAAAGGTGTCAGGTATGTACACGTGTATGTATGTACCGGTACTCAGCACGAGCAAAAGTTCGCCCACCTTCCCCCACACACTACTGAAACATTTTTGCAGTACTCCCCGAATGTTAGACTGTCCTTCCTTTTGGTACTTTTCCTGATGTGTTCTTATTGTTATCTGTCCTATGTACTAATTTTTTTCATGTACAGTCAAGTACTAAAGTTCGTTCGCCTCCCTAGCCCCTTTCTACGTGATGTACTCACAGAAGCTTGAATGTGACGTAGTACTGTACACAGGGTTACATATAATAACCTACAGGTGAATCATCGTATGCTCCTTAATCCACTGAATCACATCCAGACAAGAGATTGAGACAAGAGAGGTGAACGCACATTAGTATTTGACTGTACATTCGACAGCCGAGGTTCGTCCCAATAAGCATGTGTGATACTAGCGTTTTGTTTTGGTGACACTGTATGAGACTGAGTTGACGGATGTGGCTTTATGGATAATTTTTAAGATATGTGGTCCTGGAGAAATTGAGAGTATATTTCCCGCAATACATTAATTTGCAATAGATGGGATAACACTGGTATGAGGGTGACGGCAGTGATGTACTTAATATCCTACCCAGTCTAACGTTAAAGAAGTCACAGGCCAGTATAACCCGTACACGTATACGCCATATATAATTCCCACCTGAGCCTATCTCCGCCAACTTATATAGTCCACACCGGGAGGGAAGCTGAGGAAGCTGTGTAAGTCTAATGCCACTAGCCTATATTCAGAAACTGTGAATCTCCCGGAACGAGTATAAGAACTCCTTTTATCTTTATGGTGTTGGCAGGTATCATGGCATATATCAGGGCCGAGCCAAAAATGAGACAAAACTGGAGTGTGCAAAAAATTATCACACTTTGACATTAGGGAGGAGTTTAAAGGACGTATGCTGTAGTTAACATGGCAGGCGTACAGCAGATATGCCAAGATTTGAGGGTATCAGTTTGTGGTCCCTTGTTCTAATGGTGTCATCTTTGGTGCCGTTAATGGTCATCCTCTGTACAAAAGAGAAAGGAAGAAAAGGAAAACAGAAGTTTGTCCAGAGAACTAACTTACTGTAGCCTATATTTAGCTTCCTCATAACTACACCTCCTTTAGTTCCATTGTCTTCCTGGTTATATTGTCTGTCCTGCATCTCACTGAGCTACCGGTAACCTTCCTTCTCCCACAGCTCTTTTAATTCTTTCTCACATTCCACTTATCATGTCATTTGGACCTTCTTACCAGCATTTCTTTTCCTTATAAACTCTCAATACTTTACCCAATTCTTCCTCTGTTTTCCTCCTCCCACACCCCTTCGTCATCTCTCCAACCTTCAACACTCCCTCCTCTGATAGCCTTCTTTCTTCTTCACCCTCAAGTCTCTTCCATTTCCTTGTGTCTCGTACCTCTTAATTTTTCCTCTCATCTCCCCCAGTATTGTCTGACCCCTTTCTATCGTTCCTTCCATTCCTTCATAAACCTATCCAATCGCATTCCCAGCCTTTCCTGTAATTTTTTTAATGCAGGAAAGAAGGAACCAAAGGCTACAAGCTTGCAAGATTGTTCCCTCCTAGAAATAAAAAATAACAGCCAAATTCTAGATCCGTTAATTTCGAGATGACTGGACACATTGTGTTTAGCATCTCGAAATAAACGGATCTTGATTTTGGCCCTGTTATTTTTTTCCTAGGAGGGAAGAATCGGGATTCAGGCCTTTGTTTCTTTCTTTCTTGCATAAAAAAAGGGAGGGACGGGGAGGGAGAAAATAGGTACTCCCTTTTACCTTCTCACACCTGTAATTTTTCCTAACTTCCCTGCCATACAGGAGTAAAAAAAAAAGAGAGTAAAAAGGGTGAGACATGTGAAGGGAAATTAACTGAGGGAAAAATGAATTAGAAACAAAGAGAAAGGAGACAAGACATTAGGATAAAAAGAGAGAAAGAGAATTAAATTACAAGAAGAGTAGATGATGGAGAGAGGAGAGGTGAATGGCCTGGAGGAGAAGGAAAGAGAAGAGGGTGGAAACCTGAGGAAGGGCAAGATAAAAACGTAATATTAAATTCTTCATCACACTGACGTCTTTTGTTGGCAGGTATCTTGGCATATATCAGGGCCAAACCAAAAATGGGGTAGGACTGGATTGTGCACAAAAGTATCAACCTTCTAGATTTGAGAGGAGTTTAAATGTCGTATGCTCCAGTTAACATGGCAGGCGTACAGCAGATATGCCAAGATTTAAGGGTATCAGTTTGGGGTCCCATGTTCTGCGAGTAATGGCGTCATCTTTGGTGCCGTTAATGGTCATCGTCTTTGCAAAAAATAAATAAAGAAAAGGAAAATAGAAGTTTATCCAAAGGACTAACATATTTTTAACTTCCTCATAACCTCACCTCCTTTTGTTCCATTGTCTTCCAAACTATAGTGTCTGTCCTTCGTCACACTTTCAGCTAACCTTCCTTCTCCCACAGCTCTGCTAAATCTTTCTTACACTCCTCGTTTTATGTCATTCGGACCTTCTTACCCACACTTCGTTTCCCTATGAACTCTCAATACCGTACCCAATTATTCCTCTCTTTCACTACTCCCACACCCCCTCTTCCTTTCTCCAGTCTTCAACACACTCTTCTCAGATATCCTTCTCTCTTTATCACCCTCTAGTCTCTTCAGTTTCCTCGTCTCGTACCTCCTAGTTTCCCCTTTCTTCTCTCCCAGTATTTTCTCACTTCCTCTCTATCATTTATTCCATCCCGTCATAAACCTTTCCATTTGCGTTCCCAGCCTTCCCTGTAATTTTTTTAATGTAAGAAAGAAGGAGCCAAAGTCTACAAGACTACAAGATTGTTACCCCTAAGAAAATAAAAATAACAGAGCCAAATTCAGTATCCGTTCATTTGGAGATGTCTAGACTCACTGTTTTTTTTAAACATCTAGGAAGGAACAACTTTCTGGGCTTCTAGCCTTTTTACCCTTCTTCCATGCATTAGAAAAAAAGAAAGCCCGAGAGTATGATAGGATAGGTAGCCCTTTTTACCTTCTCACTCCTTTAAAATTTTTCATAGAGCAAAAAAATAAATAAATAAATAAAAAAGATAAAAAAGAGTGGGAGCCAGATGTGAAGGGAAATGTATTGAGGGAGGAATGAACTGCAAGCAGAGAGAAAAGAGAGGAAACAAAGTAAGAATGAAAGAGTAGGGTAAGTGAAGTTAAAGGGAGAGTAGATGATGGCATGAAGAGGGTGAAGAGTGTGAAAGAGAAGGAAAGAAATAGTGGAAGCTTGAGGAAGGGTAAGAGAAAAACAATGTTAAACCTTCCATTATGGTGAAGTCTTCTGTTAATTTGATCCTGATACAATTCAACATGGGAAAAATCTCTCGTGCTGATTGTTATGAAGGCAGTACTTACCTCTTGCTTGAGAAGTCTGCCCTAATCTGAGTTGTATCGTCTGGCGCATTTCAAATATATGTGTCCAGATTCAGAGGGTTAAGAGAGAAGTACAAATGGAAGGGCGTTTTTGCTGCGGCCACCATGCAGGGCTTTGGTTGGGGTAACTGTCCTAATGTGAAAAAGTGGCGTTGTACTGTAAGAACATCGATAAAACCGTACATACATACATACATACATGTACATATATACATACATATATACGTTTATGGAAGGTTGGATGGATGCATGTACCGGTATGTGTATGGATGTATGCATACCAATAAATCAGTGATAATTTAAGAAGGCTTGATTACCATTGGCCATCATTATTTTTCTGGAGGTGTGTGTGTATCTGTGTGTGTGTTTGTATGTGTGCTTTTGTGTGTGTGGCTGAGATGAGGGTTAGATGTACTGTATATGTAGGGGTGGAAAGGGGAAGAACAGGATAGGCTAAGTGAAAGAGCAGGAGGTGGATGGGGGTGTGGTGAAGGGGAGGGGCAGCGTGAGCGAGAGTGGAAGGTAGTTTGAGTTGTGGCAGTGGGGGAAGGAGCAGGACAGGGTGGGTGAGTGAGAGGAGTCTGGTATACATGCTTAGTGTGATAAACTGCCTGTCATAAGTAAAGGTTGATTTTGCTGATAGGACGAAGAGAGACGAGTACAAAGCTTCTCATGTCTATTGTCCTTCCCGCAAAAACAGATCTGAGGTCGAGGAGACAGTTCATCATGTCTGTAAACCCTGGCTAATATGACGCCTGCTAATCTTTATCGAGGTCCTTCGGTGAGGGTGTGGATGTGGGTGTTTGGATGGATATGAGTGGTGGTGTGAGTGTGGGTGTGGCTGTGGGAAGTAATGCTATTGCCGTGTCACTGCATCCTCACCTCATTCCATCACTCACATCCTGACTGCTGCTGCCCGATTGATGTAAGGCGGGATCGTTTGAGCGCGATAAGGGTGACATGGGACAACTGGGAGATGGACTGAGAGTAAGCGGTAGACAGAGGAGCAGCGTGACTTGGTGGCGGACTGAGAGATGAGGCTGGGTCGCTGAGTGTGATAAAAGTGACAGAAGACAAACCCACAACCAGCAGATCATTGACGTCCTCCACTGGTCCCTCTCAAGTAACACAACACTCACACAGCCACTCACATATATCATCACCAGTTTAGAATATCATTTTTAGACAGGTACGTTGGCTCAAGTTCTTCAGATGTTTGGAAAATCGGAGGGATGTTGGTGTGATGTGAGATAATCGTCGTTACTGAGTAGGTGCATAAACTACAGGTGGTATTATTGTCGAGCTTACTTTTCCCTGAAACATATACTAGGCAACTGACAGATGGAAGGGTTCTAGGAAAGGAAGATTAACTTGTATTTAGTCCACAAATGAAGTAGCCGAATGCAATAAAAACCAAGACTGCAAATCCCTTTCAACCATGAAACCTTTTGGAAGATCATTTTTACCCTGCCACAGTCTGTTCAATGCCTAAAAACGAGAACAGGGACCTTAATTGTAAATCGACTGTTCATATCGTAGTGTGGAGAAATGCATGGGTCGTTTCGTTGTTTGCTTACGTCCCCCTTCTCTCACATCAAACACACACCTACGTTCCTCGTCACGTTCCTAACCTAATGCATGCTTGTGCCATACGTTTCATTTATTCAGAGAGGACAACAACCAGGGAATATTAGCGGTGCTAGCTGAGGTATGCCACATTTATATATTTACGTATTCCTTTGCCGAGGATCGATATTCCTTTGAGCTGTTAGGTGGTGGTGTGGCGTTAATGTACAATGTGTTTATACTTCCATGACTCGTGGCTTATGGTGTGGCAGTCTCTCTCTCTCTCTCTCTCTCTCTCTCTCTCTCTCTCTCTCTCACACACACACACACACACACACACACACACACACACACACACACACACACACACACACACTAGTATCATCAGGTTGGCAACTGAATCTATTTATGCTGTTGGCTGTACACATAATAGTTAGAACACTATCTGGGTGTGTGGTGACTGATGCACTCGATATTTTCACCCTATATTTCCCCAAACAATCCCATCACTCTTTAACTACGTATCGTATCTCTGCTGAACAAAGTCGTGAGATAAGCAGAACGAAATACATGTGGTCTGTTATCCCAATGAAAGTGTTGGACTGTATCTTAATGACATCTTTAGAATGATTGGCTTTCCTTTTGTAATTATCCTGGGTTAATAAATATGATTAAGTTGAATTATTTTGGATTAATGAAAATTATTATGTATTGTTGACCATGGCAGTGGAGGGAAAAATATCTCACAAATGTTTATTACAATCGGCTAATACTTTTAATTGTAAAAATTCACAAATTGATGATATATCTAATATGATTTAAATCTGGCCATTATGTCTAATGGTCATGATTTACAGACCCTTAAGTGTCTCATTTAACTTACATAATCCTTCCTTCATTCAGAATTTACGTTGGCAAACATCTCACTTTCAGGATATACAACTAGGTTTATCATATTAAGGATGCACAGTTAGTTAATGATTTTGCAGAGAACACATTTCGTGTGAATACTAACAGTGAACCTGCTTAGTATGGTTGTTTTAGCTCCACTGATCACCGGAATACACCAGCATATTCCCTACGGCAAGGTAGAGTTCCGTTGAAGAAGGCCTAACATCCCTCACGTTCAGGGTTTATAGCATGTCCCACGTTAAGGATTTACAAATAGATAATATGTCCCACGTTCTGATTTTGCAATACTCATCCATCACATTTGACTTGGAGCACCATTCACGTTCACGATTTACATAATTGAAGCTACCCCTGTTACTGCCAGAGTGACATGTCAACATCAGCCCCACTTAAAGCATCATTCCAGTCACACTGACACCAAAAGTATAACTGGTCAGCATCAGGCTTGCTTATAAGATCATCCATGCCGCATTGACTGTGTCATGATGGCTCGTCAGCTTCAGCGTAGGCCAGCTAATTCAGGATGATTCACTTCAATGAGGCCCGGAATCCATAGTATTTGATTCTGTCTAAAAGTGAATCACCCTGTATCATCACCAGGCCACACTGACGGCATCAAGGAGACTTATCAGCGTTAGGACTGCTGATAGCCACACTGATATCAGGACAGTGTGTTGGTACTGAGTTTACTGGGAACATCATCCAAGCCACATTATCATATCAGCCTGGCTTGTCAGCATGGGTTCCACTTTTTGCTTGATATTCCTCACGTCCAGAACTCATATTTCATGTCTTTCACGTTCAGGATTTATAATCACGCCATTTTTTCCTATCTTTGAATCCTTTCACCAATTTTTATCACAGTCGATCCAAACCGTGTGAGTTGATCTTGCTTTGAAGTCTAGACCTTCGACCACTGACCTTTTTATGCCAAAATTTGATCTCCTGTCCCAATCATAGTCCTCAGTCATTATAGGAGAGTTGAAGAAATTGCATTCAGTAGTTTATCCCTATTCTTTGCTAACAGACAGACAAACCAAACACCTTTGTGTGTGTGTGTGTGTGTGTGTGTGTGTGTGTGTTTTGAAGGATTTGCACTAGCCACGAGGAACTTCAGGCACAGAGTACGTGGAACAGAAGAACGTGGTTCTCTCTCTCTCTCTCTCTCTCTCTCACACACACACACACACACACACACACACACACACACACACACACACACAAAATAATAATAATAATTGTTATCTATCTATATACCTAGGCTGCTTCCCCCAAGGAAAGGGAGGTAGCCGAGACAGGACGACACACTCCCCATTTACTCATCCATTCAAACACATTCATTCGCATCTTAGCCGCAAAGGGGAGAACGGACAGATCCTCACCGCACCACACCGCACAAGGGTCAACTGCTCAATGCAATCAGTGACATCCGCATCAGGGCCCGACAGCAGAGCTGGTTTACCCCTGCCACATCATAACAGACTCATCCCCTTACCCGCACCTGACCTGAAATAGCTGATCAGACCAAATGTAGGAGAACATCCCCTCAGGGCTGCGTCATCACTTATTCATTCACAATTTCTCTCCATTTATTTTTGTCACGCACAGCCACTCTTCCTTGCTCAACAGACATCCCTCTCGCATCCAGTGCTCTCTTCACACTGTCCATCCATCCTATTCGTGGTCTTCCTCTCAGCCTTACACCTCTCACATCAGATCTAGTTATCTTTTTCACCAATCGCTCATTATCCATTCTCTCCATATGCCCAAACCATCGCAACACCCTCTGCTCAACTCTACCAGCAATCTCCCGAACAACTCCAGTTCTTCTTCGCACTTCATCATTCCGCACTTGATCCATACGCGTCACTCCACACATACTCCTCAGACACCTCATCTCCATTACATTCAAACTTTTCCTCTCTGCTACACCCATATTCCATGTTTCAGCCCCATATAATGCAGTCGGTACCACAACACCCTCATGATGAAAATGATTTGATTGAAGATCGATTAATGATTGATGATTATATGTTATTATTATTATTATTATTATTATTATTATTATTATGAGTATTATTAGAAGTATTGTTGTGGTAGTTATTACTGTGCTGCAGCGATAATTATATGTATTTTCATGTGACCTAAATTCTCAACACGTATCAGTTTGAGGCAGGAAGCTGGAACATAAGTAAAATTAGAAAGTAATCCAGGAGTCTTTTGTTTCTTCAGCATACGTAAACTGCATAAACCTTAATTCTAAACCTTTTAATGTGAGCGACCATTTTGGTATACACATAAACCGAGAACCATCAAATATAATAAATGTTAGTCGTGTAATCTCTATGCTGGATGAGATTCAGCCTGTGAGGTGCCCCCCATCAGACTGTCACGGCAGCAGGACAGCCAGCCCAACCCAGGCCTCACCCCCACCCGCTGAAGGTGTTTATTTTGACAAGGGCAGGATAAGAACCCAAATGCTGCTGGATTGGCTTGACAGGGAGATTAGAGATAAGGGCTAGCTGTCGTGAGGGTGGGTTGAGAGAGAGAGAGAGAGAGAGAGAGAGAGAGAGAGAGGAGGAGGAGGAGGAGGAGGAGGAAGAAGAGGAGGACTTCGTGGAGAAAAAAGAGTAGAGAAGGGAGACGTTCTTCAGTACTTGCTTCCTCTTTCTTTGATTCTTTGTTTTTTTCCTAAGATTTGTAATGACCCCGTTGTGGTTGCTACTCCTTCTTCCCTTTGCGTGGCCTGATTCTCTCTCTCTCTCTCTCTCTCTCTCTCGTTTGTCCGTGTATTCATCTATCTATTGTGTGTGTGTGTGTGTGTGTGTGTGTGTGTGTGTGTGTGTTAGCGAACATAAAACAGTGCAAATGCTCTAAGTTTGATTAGTGAGCAGTTGTGTGAGAAAATGTCCTCAGGATCGAGAAGGTCATACATAAAGGTCACCAAGTTTGCCTCCTAGAAGCTGATTGAACTTCCCCGTTACAAGATGGAGCGTCAGTCATTAGAAAGAGAGATAACCTGATTTGAACGTCGCCTCCTTATTCACGTCAGCTGGGCCTTTTAGTTGTGATAAAACCTTGACTTTTAAGTTTTGGGGTAGTTTCATTGAGCTGAATAAAATCGACTGAAATTGTGATGGGAGGGGGAGGGGGGAGAGGGAAGGGGAGGCCAAGGATGAGATGGAGGGATGGAGTGGAGAGGTATATGAGAGTTGGGGATGTGAGCTGAGAACAGGGCTGTGAATTGGCGGGGGACAGGGCGAAGTGGAGGCGATTTGTTTGTGGTCACCCCTTTCGGGATTAAGGCGTCTGGCGATACGTTGATAAAAATTGTGATGAAGGAAACCTGTTGCGACACAGGAAACGTCGACTCCTGACACAGTATTGTCCAGCTGTTAGTCGTCTGATATTAGCAAAAATAGATCACAGACTTAGGAAATAATGGCCTAGGTATTTAAAACCGATATTTCGTAACCATATATCTACATCATCCATAAGTGAGCGAATAATGTTGGGGAAGGGATAATAACATAAAAATTTGGAAGTTTGTAGTCAAGGGGTTAACCTGCCGGATGATGGAACTTGACCGAAGGCATAATTGGCATACAGTATACCTGGTGGGGTAATCAAGTTGGAGGATGAAGCCTAAAATAAGAATACGATCTGAGGCGATTGATATATGTATGCGATCAGTGAAGCTCCCCCACACCTGTTGCTTTTTATGGTCGTGCCACCTGTACAGTTAATATCAGGTGATAAACCCAAGTGGGAAGGTCGAAGCAAAGTGTGCACGAGGAAGGAAGTTTCGAGTTGTTGTTGTTGCTGAGTAATTCCGGTCTGTTTAGCCGAGCAGACCCATCAGCTGCAGTCAGTCAATCCCGTGCAGTGAACCTGTGTTACTTTACAGTAGACAGCGCCTCGCCACAGCGAGGTGCGGGGAGTCAGGTTCCTGGGTGGACGCCGCATTTGCGTCTGTACTCAGTTAACAGGGACACTATAGTACTATAGACTCCACAGCACCCCGTTATATGATTATATGGTTACCACGAAGTGTTATAAATGGTTTCCTGTGTTAAAGGATACCATTAGGCTTGTCATTGAATGCAGAGCCACCTGACGTGGAGAGAAGAGTAATAAAAAGTGGCAGGAAGGATAGAAGAATGACAAACCGAAATGGAAAAGTGGAAGAGAAAATTAGAAAAGGAAGCGAGGCTTAGAACACGAAGAGGAAGCAGTGATGAATGAGAATTAACATCATGGCCCAGTTGGTGTATGATGAGTGCCGTGCTGCTGATGTGGACAGTACTGCAACATCCCATCCTGTCCCTAGGTTGACCTGCCAGTCAACCACTAGAGGTATTGTTAATTAGAAGAAACTTCCCTCCTCCCCTCTGCCTTTGTGTGTGTGTGTGTGTGTGTGTGTGTGTGTGTGTGTGTGTGTGTGTGTGTGTGTGTGTGTGTGTGTGTGTTCCTCAGCCTCTGAGACTTTTCCCTGCTACCTATCTGGGTACCAGGCCACTATGCAAGAGACGGAACTTGTTTCCTTGGTGCTATGATAAAGAAAACGTGTGTCATGGGTGAGGATATCAGTTGACCAGTTGCCTCGCTGAAGAAGTGAGTTTACACAACCAGATATAATTCTGTATGTGTATGAGTCGGTGTGACCACGTTGCTTGTGTATATTCAGCGATATCTTCTTTCTGAGTTGCTCGTTTTTTTATGCAGCAGTGGTCGTTTAGTATTACTTTACCACGTATGTTTTTCATATAGTCCCTGTTATTATTAGGTGTTACTCTTGATGGAAATGTTTAGTGGAGAACTATATAAGCTGGAGAAGCTTGGAATTTTGGAGGGCAATAGAGATGAGTGGTCATAGAAAGGCCCAGAAACGTTTTTCTCGTGATAATTTAAAAACCTGGGCCAACGTATATTGTAGTAAATATATTTCAGGAGCAAGTTTGCCCAACGTACTTTAAAATTTTGGCATGGTGTGGTGTGGCAGCTTCCTACACTGAGCAGCACACAGGCGGCATCAGCAAAGGTCTCATCTAAATGCAGTTGTGTTGGCTTGACCAGGCGGCACACAGGTAAGGCAAGGAGGAAGCCGGAGATAAGGGGCTCTCATTACGAGTGAAAGACTGCTTATTTGTTAACGCGCCACTACTGGTGTAAGGCTGATTGTTGGTTAACGAAGTCGGCTCCATGTCGGTAAGGAAGACCTTGGTGGCTGGTGATGAGTCCTGAGCGTGTGGGGGAGTTGCAGTTGTGGCTGGCGGAGAAACACACACGAGCGGTACCGGTACTTGAACCACTGCTTTGAAATATACCGTAGAACTACAGTACTTATACACTGTCTGTCCATCCTCCACACCGTCTCCACCCAGCCAGAGAATAACTTAATCAAATGAAGCACATAGCGTTGTTTGTAACGTTGTCGCCTGTGCTATGCAGCCAAGCATTTGAAAGACATTTGACATATGGCCCATTGTACAGGGCATTTTGCTCGGCAGTTCCCCCGCTGTTGTGTTCTCCGTATCAAATTTTTAGATCCTTCTCAGCCAGTGAATTTGTCGAGATTATGAAGCTGATCATTATGATGATGATGATGATGATATTACTTTCCATTCTTTCCATCCTCTCCAGCTTCCAGTTTCTTTCTCTTCAGGCAGGGTAGGGCCCCTGAAAGCCATCCCTCACGATGGGGGTGGGGGCCTGTGATCCAGGCAATGTCGGTATTTTCGGCTCCGTTTTTTCTTGGAAAACGAAACGATGAGCAGTGGTAGGCCTGCACCCGGGCAGGTTTTAGCCAGGGTGTCGGGGGGGAGGGTAGCTCCTGGAAGCGACAACCCCAGATTGTTTGCCGAGAAGCAATTTTTGCACAGTGGTATGGAGGGACACCCGAGAGTTGCACCCAAGTCCCCTGAGGTCCTGGACGACGACGACATGCACGGCCATAGTTGTTGTTTCTTATCTAGGAAATTGCTATCTTGCACAGTGTTACATCTCCCCTACGCCAGATTTACGCAGAGTGGGAGTCCCCCGCCCCTTACGATGAAGAGGGCGGAGGCAATGCCGGTGCAAACGACCATCTTTGTTTATGAAGCAATACAAATTTTCGCATAATATTAGACCTCTACCCAGACCTTGTTTTAGCCAGGGGGTACCCCACGGGCTTCCCCCATGAAACACACACACACACACACACACACACACACACACACACATATATATATATATATATATATATATATATATATATATATATATATATATATATATATATATATATATGTATATATATATATATGTATATATATATATATATATATATATATATATATATATATATATATATATATATATATATATATCCCATTGGAGCCCAGTGTCTGCAGAATTGGACAGAACTGGGAATTTTCAAACCTTAATAAAGTAGGGAACCCCCGGGAAGGGACCTATGAGCTTCGTGACTATGAGCCGATAGGCGGAGGGCGGTACGCTTAGGACCCTCCCGGAACGGAGCCTCGCCCAGCAACTCTGGGATCCAATTGGATATATATATATATATATATATATATATATATATATATATATATATATATATATATATATATATATATATTCCTTCAGAATACATCAAAGGTGAGTGAGACTATTAAAGGTGTCCTTTGTCTTGTCAGGGCTAACTGTGATATTATTTGCGTTTGCTCTGAGTATGTAGGTTACATAAAGTCTCCAGCAGTGAAGTGAGGTTCATAATTTGCTGTGTTTGTTATCCTCTCCCTATCCCTTCCTTACTTCATCTTCCTTCCCCCGAATTGCTTCCAGACGACTAAGATATATGTCTTTATCAGGGCCAGTTTTTACCCACTGCCTATCCCATCCTTACTTAATCTACCTCAGAGGCGGGTTAGATTTAGCGGTGGCCTCGGTAGCCTCCCAAGGGTGTGTTTAGTGGAATCGTTAGCGGGATATCGATGAGATGGGAGGCCGGGCTGCAGCAGGTGTGAGGCTTTGAATTATGCCCGCCTTACACTCTAAACCACCAATAATACACACATCAAACCCTTTAGTAATGAAGAAGGATATTCTTTAAGACTCGACTATTAGAGCCATATTTTAGTGCTGATAATTCTCCCAGTACATTAAGTTCGGGTTGATGGGCAGCTTAATGGAGATTTAATCGCTGCTGATTTAGCCTTGACATGTTTATCTCCAAGTGGAAGATTAAGGGTTCTATTACATGTGAGGAGTCGAACCGTCTTCCTGGAATGGACACCACGGCTGTGACTGTATTGAATGATATCCTAGACAGTATATCCCAAAGGAGAACTCTAGATATGATGATGAACGTACAGGCTGCAAGGACAAAGGCAAAGTGCTGTTAAGTACAATTACTAACGTGGGATTTCATACCTGCCCTTTTCCCCTAGTCCTTCATTATTTCTCGTCTAGTTGGATGCTTTCACACTTTTTATTTATTTATTTATTTTTGACTGTAAGAGTATTGCGAATGAATGTGAGTGTGCGGATGAGTTAATTGGGAGTGTGTCGTCCTGTCTCGGCTACCTCGCTTTTTTTGGTGGAAGCAGCCTAGGTATATAGATATATAGATAGAAGAGTATTACTGTCTCTTGCAAGGACATCTGCAAACCTGGCTGCTTTAGAATAGTCCTGTTTCTAAATTGTTGCTAGTGTTATCGCTTCGTAGTTTATTTCAAGCCGGTAGAAAGACTCTCCTTTTAACCCATGTTTGTGATTAGTGAGCCAGTCTTTGATCCATAAACACAACTCATCCACAAGATTATGGTATTCTAGCTTACAACTCGGTCTCTTATGGGGAACTTAAATCAGAAGGTTTTTAAGAGACGAGAAGGTAGTGGGAGGCGGGTTGGAGGCGAGGGAGTAACCTTTCATGGAAACTGTCTTACTGTCCGACAAGTAGTGCAGGATTGGAAGCAAAAACTGTAACATTTAGTGATATCGGTAATATCTTATTTGGTTGCCGCCCCACGCTGCTGCATCCCACCCAATCCTGCCCCACACTAATCTATCCCGCCCAGCCCTGCCCCACCCTATCCTACCCCACCCCACCCTCATCCTCTGCTATCCCCCATCCTATTCCTCTTCATCATGCCCTGTTCTAGCTCTCTCTCTCTCTCTCTCTCTCTCTCTCTCTCTCTCTCTCTCTCTCTCTCTCTCACCCGCCGTGTGTGTGTGTGTGTGTGTGTGTGTAATTAGTTCGTGTCGTCTTGTGTCTCTCCCCTTCACCGCTTCACCTCTCCTTCCTCTCCAGGTAAGCCAAACACCTCTCAGAGTTGCCTAATTACCTGGTTGGACCTTAGAATGTGGTGCCCTGACCACTTCATTAATTTACTTATTTCTTTATTATGTCATCTGTTTATTTATTTTACTTCTCTGTCTTCAGTCCACACTGGCTATATACGGATCCTTCCCGCTCCGCCTCCACCCATCCCCCCAGGACCTCTAGTATCTATGAAATTTATAATTTTTACTCCAACTTGGCCCAGATTTTTGTTACTTTGCAGCTTATTTCCCGAAGCTGAGTGGCAGAAAGAGACAATCCTACCGCTCTGTACACTTCATATAGCACTTCTTTGTAACTAGCATCATAATCTAGTGCCAGTCTCCTCGTACAACTCAGCATTCAAGATGGAGCGATGGAAGTTTTTGACCAAGTTAGGGTAAAAGGAGTATAATTAATTGATGCATTCTCTTTCTTCCTTTTCTTTCCTTGATCAGTGCCCTCTTCTCTTACGTCTGTGATACCTGTGTGGTCTCATTAGGATTTTTTTTTTTTTTTTTTTTTTTTTTTTTTTAGCGTCATCAAAGCTCCGCTGAGACATTGATTACCGGGTTTATTGTCAGCGAAGGTACAATGGTGGAATGTGACCTGGAAGATGTGGCTTGAGAAGGGAAAAAGGCTCGTATTCTTGTCGAGTAAGGAAGCTCCCTATCAACTCTTCCTTATCGATTTATTTTTGGTTACGGCTGAATAATATAGTTGTGTACTTTATTTATGAAAATATTTTGAAATTCGAATGATTTAAATAACAAAGACTAGGATAGAAAGGTGTAATAAGCAAAATAAGCTGCTTTGGTAAAGGTGTTAGGGAGCTTCCTTACCCGACGAGAATATGGTCCCAAGGAAGGTACTTGGGATTCTATTAAGCACAATAAAGGAGGCGGTGGAGAGCAATTCACTTCCAGCCGCACCAGCATTATTACCACCACTGAAAGACCTCCATGGGTGATCCCAGATTAGACTCAAGGAACTGCCTCCTTCCACACGTGTAAGGTGTCATAATATACTATAGGATTATGACCTTCGACTGCTGTGATAAGATGAGGCAATAGTACTTTATTTCATTTCAGGCCCAGTCGCAAACCTAAATAAAACAAGAGGGGAAATGATCTGGTTTAACCAAGGTTATTTGATTGGGTTGGCGATGATGAGTTAGGCTGCCCTTTACTTAAAGCTTAATTCAAAGTGATAGTGAGACTGAAGACGTCTATGAAAAGTAAACAAGCATTACTGGGAGAGAGAGAGAGAGAGAGAGAGAGAGAGAGAGAGAGAGAGAGAGAGGTGGGGGCGGGAGGAATTGGAGTGTTGGCCTATGTCAAAAGCAGACTTCGTAACAATAAGGTTATACTGATTTTTCAGTGAATATTACAGAGAATGTTAGTGAATTACGGTGACACCCTCATACTCGTAGAACAGAGATGTGTGACATAAAGAACGTCCACATGTTAAAGTGCGAAATTTGCTCGAGCGAACAAGCTTGCTACTGCTATTTTAGGTTTCTAATGATGTACATAGGTTTACAATAGCTATAATACTTTCCGAGATTACCCGGATTTGGTGCATCATGTATCACTTTCTATCAGCGGCATGATGACGAGCTTTGAAAAAAGGCTTGTAGGTAACATCTATCACTTTTACATAAAGTTTCCGACGAGTTGCTTGGATCTGATGTAGCTTTAATAGCTTCCAAGATAACGAAATATTGGTGCTCATTTTGGAGATTTTTTTAGTTTCTTTCAGGAAAATGGTGACGAAAAAAAAAAAATGCATTTAACACCTGTTACTTTCCATAAGCTTTCCAACAGTGTCTGTAGGTTCGCTGTTGCTGTAATAATTTTCGAGATCACTGTTTTGGTGCTATGATCTACCGTCCTTCTGTATGTTATGTTAGCTTATTCACTTCTCCCTCCTGAACTATGACATCAGAAAACCGGTGTATTTCCCTGTGTGTTCCTCTCCCCATACTCATACTTGCTGCCTTCCATTGCAACATTCCTTCCTGATATGTGTTCCTTACAGTCCTCCCTCTCATACCACACACAGTCCTACTCCCATCCCTCTCACAATGCCCACCCTTTATCATTCTCTCCTCCTGCTTCGTCTCTGATCCTCCACCCCCTGTCAGAACACACTCCCTCCTCAAATCTCTCCCTGTCCCTCCCTATCACCACAGACGCCCCCCCTCATCCCTCCCTCACCACCCTTCACAGAACCCAATCCCAGAGTAGCAGGAAAATGGGATGGTGTTGATTGTGACTAGGTAGGGGTGCGATAGAGAGATGATGTGTGGTGTGTCTATAGTCTTAAGCGGAATCAGAAATACCATTTTAAGTAGTCGTCAGCAATGTACTTCTCCATCTACCTTGGCTCACCTGCCGTCTTTCATTCCATCCTAATCAGCATTCCAGCGCGTACTCTTCCAACTACTTTTCATCATTCCCTCTTTAGCAGCCTTCCGTTATATAATCTCCCACGTTATCTAGGCTGTTCTTTTATCATTCATTCCTTTCTTATCATCATTCCACATTATACTCCTTCAACCACATCTTAACACCTTTATTCCCACGTCCTTTTTTTTTTTTTTTTTTTTTTTTTTAGTGTTACTTCTAGAAAATCTTATTCAACCTAATGGCCTTCCGTACTGAAGAGGTTAATTAAAGCTACAGCTAACCCTTTCAGTTCCAGAAGTCTCTCATAAACCGAATAGAAGCGTCTGGAATTAGCAAGAATAAAGGATGATATACGTCTTAGGAGTGACGATGTTGTGCAGTTTTCTAACGTATACAGTAATCCATTTCACAGTCCTGCATCCATCGTTAAATTTGTCATCTTTTTTTTTTTTATTATTAATATCTTCAGTATTATGATGCCTTCCTTATTTAATTTCCGCCACTGCCAGACGATTGTATGCAGGTAAGGTAGGACTTATCGTGGTAAAGGGGTTAATGGATCTTGTGCCTAACCTTTGTAAAAGCAGACGCCTCTCTTAATCCCAATGAAATCCTCTGGTGGTAGCAAGTGTGCACAAGGCGGAGCACTCAGAGACCAGTATTCCCGTTGGATTAGGAGGTACCCTAACACCTCCTCCTTACGGGTTCATTTTTGGATTCGGCTGGTTAATATCGTTTTATACGTTATATTCGCAGAGTATGATGATTAAGAATAATTTAAGCAACATAGAAGGGGATGGCAGGGTGTAACAAACAATTAATTCGCTTAGGAAAAGGTGTTAGGGAGCTTCCTTTCCCGATGAAGACACATTCCAGAATCGAGCCCCCTCACTCTACATTGTGTCTGAGGGCCAGGTATTTTATTTTGTCCTGTGACCTTGACCTTAAGCAGGTTGTCCTCATAATCGAATTACTTCATTCTTGTCTGAGCCTCAACCCTTCCACTAAGTTTGGTCCAAATCAGATCAAAACTGTTCCGGTTCACCTTCCTTTGGGACTTTGACCATATTGTACTTAAAACCGAATGTATTCAGTCTTTTCACCGAATTTGGTCCAAATGGAGCAAGAATTCTTTGAGTTACAGAGTTGAATAAATGACCTGGCCTTGTGACTGTGACGTTTGATATATTGTTGTCAAAAGCGAACCCTTCCATAAAGATTAGTTTTATTTGATATTTATTTTCCATCTGTCCATGACCTTTTGACGTATTTTCTCAGCAACAATAGGTAAATTCCTTGGTTGACCGCCTACCCTTCCACCATGCTTGGTTAGATAGATATTGTTGGTGTTCAAACAATAGTTACTCCGACGAAAAAAAAAAAAAAAATTGTCACTGTTTTGAGACATACTTGACAAAATGAATAAAATATTGGCAATATGGCGATGTACAGATGCCATACTAAAGAAGAGACATGGAGAAGTGACACAAATTTAGTAGATAGGAGAAAAGGGGACATGGAGAAGAAGCAACTTAGAGACAGAGAGAGAGACACATTTGTACTCTATTCTTACCCTCAGGTGATATTAGCTTATGAAGGACCTGTCGTAGTGGAGAGGTTAGTAAGTCTCCATTAGTTCATTTACTACGAGTGAGTTCCTTTTAGTTCCTGCCACCCTCTGCCTATTCTTATAACCTTGGAAGGACCTCTGGCACTGAAACCTGTATTACTTTAGCAGTCGTAGGAGCACACCAGAAGCACCATCAGACTCCTTTAATTCGTTATCAAAAGTAATTTCCCCCGTCCAATATTAGCTTTGGTAATGGTCGTGCCTGATACTGTGAGTTAGGGGATGGTAAGCAGTGTGGGGCAGTAGGAGGCAATTTGGGGGCAGTGTGGTGGACCTCATGGCAGTGTGAGACAGTGTGGTGTAGTGTGTGTGTGGCAGCCTGAGATGATGTATACAGTGGGAGGTAATTCGAAGTAGTGTGATGTAGTGTGGCAGCCTGAGACAGTGTGGATAGTGTGAGGCAATTCCAGGTAGTGTGAGGCAGTGTGGTGTAGTGTGTGGCAGCCTGAGACAGTGTAGATAATGTGAGGCAATTCCAGGTAGTGTGAGGCAGTGTGGTGTAGTGTGTGGCAGCCTGAGACAGTGTAGATAATGTGAGGCAATTCCAGGTAGTGTGAGGCAGTGTGGTGTAGTGTGTGGCAGCCTGAGGGAGTGTAAGTAATGTGAGGCAGTGTAAGCCATCCTGCATCATGCACTCCTCCACTCCCCGACGCTCTAACTAATAATCCTGGATAAGTGTTTTGTTGTTGACCTCTTAACAAGCCTTTGCTTGCACACACATACAAAACAATGATACATCCACCAGGCAACTCGTAAATAATTTTATCATTTTCCTCTCAATCGCTCAGCTATATTCCATTATTCACTAGCCTGTCACATTGTCTCAGTGTCTGCCTATCCAACCAAAGAAGCAATCAGCACACCTGAACATAACATGCACTAATATATATTCCCTGCCAGCCCAAGTGTGATCATGTGAATATACTAAAGTTTTGACTGTTAATTCAGTTCTTTAAAGCTTAAGGGTCTAATGTAGCAAATTGCAAACAAGGTCAATGATTTTTATTACCTCCACCAACGGAGTTGGAGGAGGTTATGTATTTACCTGTGTTTGTGTGTTCGTTTGTCCACACGATACCTCCAAAAGTTCTCAGTAAGTGTCAATGAAATTTTGTCGAAGGGTGGGCCATGGGCCAAGAAAGAATTTATTAAATTTTGGGGCGGATCTGGATCCTGGTCCGGCTCTTGCAACGGCACTGACGTAGGTATGCGCTCTGAGTACATTCTAGTTGTATGTGTGTGTGTCTGTGTGTATGTGTGTGTGTGTGTGAGAGAGAGAGAGAGAGAGAGGGGTAAGAAAGGGAGACTTGGGGAACTGAACAAGCGATGTTTGTTACACTACCCCAAGCGACTTCCTCAGTTAATCCAGCTTTTCTCCTTTTCACTTCATTCTTTTCTCTTCTTGTCTCCTCCACCTCCTCTTCACCTCAGTAATAGTCCCCAAACTCTAGAGGGAAAATTCACAAGGCGAAACTCCAAATATCTTTAGCAAGGAAGGAAGTTGATGAGAAAACAGGAGTATATATCGCAAGGGAAGAGGCTATTGGGAGGCTCCTAAGTCCACAAGATAAAAATGCCTTGTAGTGGTCGGACCTTAGGAGAGACTGAGTAGGGAGGAATTTGTGAGGGAGGCCAAGACTGAGGCAGAGACGGAATGAGGGAGAGCGTATGACAGAGGGTGGCTTATCATAGGAGGAAGGGTGATATTTACTCTATTGAGGTGTAAATATAAGCAATTTGGTTAGGGTTGTCAGACCCAATCATCGCGGACGTACTTCCTACAAAAAGGGTTAAAATTGAATAGTTATTCATTCGACTACTTTAGCTTTTAATTCTAAAGGGCAACATGAAACGTCAACTCCGGATGTGTAAATGTTAAGCTTTAAGTAGGCTGTAGTGGCCAACGGTTTTTATGAAGGCTTTAACACTGTTTTGAGGTTTTTATATCAGTTCTTGCTGTTATTGCTTAACCCTGTTCTGTCTGGCCGAACAGACCCGTCGACCGTAAGTAAGCAAATGTTTCTGAGGGGCCATCCTACAGGTACAATACAGTAGAAATACCATGTAGGGATCCGGCGCCCCCTTGCGGTACACAGCGCCTTACCAGGGTCGGTCCAGGGTCCATCTCACTTCGAGGTGTAGGGAAATATGTGGTTTGACTTCAGGTGGACGCTGCAGCCGCACCACCCAGGGTTCCCAGCGCCACCACGTGTAGGCTCTCCGTCAATGCCTATTATACCAGTAAAGGCAAGAATCACACTAGTCTCTGGTTATTTCCTGCCTGCTTACCCCATTGTCCCCGCATTAGTCTCCTTATCACCTATTAAAAAAACGATGAGGTTATACTGTATAATCTCCCCGCCAGACAATACTCCATTCACAAAACCTTCTGAATGGCCGAGCAGCCAAAATGGGTAGGATGTTATGGCCGCATCAGCGTAAAGTGGTGGCCAATTTGTCAACGTGATAGTGGCCAGTGGTTGGTGTGTTTACGGTAAGGTTGTAAGGGCTGTTGTCGGGGGGAAGGAAGGAAGGTTTTGAGGGGTGGGTACTGCTTCATGCTACATTCTCATAGTAGTATCTGACGTGTCGAATTTCTGTCTCTAACCGATGCATCTGTCTATCTATCACTATACGAATATATGTATTTATGTGTTTAAGTATCTATCATTACTTAGGATGGGGAAACGGTGGAGAGAGGGGGGTGATGAATGACTTGAGAAAATAGTGTAAGGAAGGATGAGAGCATCTCGGAATAGTCGCCAAACAGCTCTGTGGTGGCAGCGCCTCTGTAGCCAGCTCAGTTTGTAGGCAGCCTCTGTGATATACCAGGCAAGTGGGTGAGATAAAAAGTGATGATTAACGCTGATGGGATGAGTGGTTTATGATGGTGTGTGGTGTGGTGTTTGTGGCGATTAACTAGGCCACTGTTAGTTGTTACTATGATAAAACTGAGTGATTCTGGCCGTGTTTGGGTTTTATGACAGGATTTGCTGGGCCCACGAAGCACTAGGCAATAAATTCTTCAGTTTAATCACATCGACCTTATCTTTTTCTTGATACGCTAAGCAGTTTTATTAATATCGTGGGAAACATAGTATAATGAAAGTTCTTAGTGACGGTGAAGATACTGTAAGTGGCAACAAGTAAACATTGTGTATTCTTAACCATGAAGTTTTTGCTTCACAGTGATGCGAAAAGAAAAAATGTTACATTTGTGTGAGACAGAGAGGGACAGAAGTTGAAGATGAAGAAACAAATTACCTTAGATTGTTTTCTCAGATGCTTTACAGTAATAACCAGTGAGCAGACACCACCATGAATGTCTTTATCGTGTACCATTTATAAGTAATATGATATATAGATTCTGAAGGCTTATCATATATGAGAGAGAGAGAGAGAGAGAGAGAGAGAGAGGATACTTAGCAAAGATACATGATTACAACATGGCAGAAACTGATGAACGACCATCTGATAGGGGTCACATTATCTCCTCAATACCAGGCAGTTAAGTCATAGTAACTCAGGACTAAACAGGTTCTGGTCTCTCTCTCTCTCTCTCTCTCTGGCTGAGTACTAGGGTGCTGTGTTCCGTAATCCCGCCATTGTTATTCAGTCCAACTCACATGACATCTTTACCAAATATCCATATACGGTACACAGTCACAAACTACATATATTTCCTGCGATAAAAACAAACCAAAACAAAACCTGATACTCCCTTCATTTGTTAGTCCAATAAGATTGTTCTGATTCCGATTCACTTTGAGAACAGTCGAATCTGGAAGGAAACGATTCACATCTTCAATGAAACATCCTGCTAAATCGAGATAGCTTTTGTTCGGAGTAAAAAAAAAAAAAAAAAAAAAAAAAAAAAAAAAAAAAAAAAAATAGGCCTGTATGGAAGATGAGGCAAGTTGGGAAATGAAAAGGAATGCCGTAATAATAATAATAATAATAATAATAATAATAATAATAATAAGGCAATAGATGAAGCAGAAAGGGATAAAAGAACGAACAGGGAGGTTCGGAGTATACTTTGGATTATATCGTTTAGTATGATATCGGTCAGGTTATTCATTTCTCTACAGTCTTTGATAATAAATGTACTCGTATCCCAGTTAAATGAAGTTGAAATCCGCATGACGTGAAGCTGTGTGAAGGAGGGAGTGTTGGAATGCACTTACATAGAATATATGTTTGCGAATGTTTCGGTATGCGGCAGTTGTTCCTTTAACGTGTTGGATATTAAATGTCGTAAGACTAATCACGGTAATAGCGGATGTTGCTTTCACTCTTATATATTCCAAACATTTAATCACCGTAAAAAAAAAAAAAAAAACATTACATTCCACAGCAAACTGACCTTGAAATGTATCTAATAAATGATCACCGCATAACGTACTATCCCTCCCCTCCCCCCAACAGTGTAAGAAAATAATACCTCTGCGGGCCAGCGTCGGGGCTGTAGATCAAGGCTGCCAAGCGTTCTAAAGTGTCGCATTAGTTAATTTGTATTATGAACAATTTCCCAAGCAGTACTGGCTAACTGTAAGTTATATATTTTAACCTGATTTATAGAATTATTGTATAGTCAATAGCTGCCATTTAGTGCGACTTTGATGTTGCCTCTGGAAGTGCATGGTTATGCATCGTGGTTAGGCGCCAACCAGTGTTACAAATTTAGCGTATTTTGCAAAATCTAAAGGTTTTAAATGTAGTTTAGCGGGTAAAAATATACAAGTTATCTCGTATCGGACTGTTTTGTAAACCCCGTAGCATTTTTTTTTTTTTTCATTTAATTTCCCTCAGTCTGGCTTATTATTAACTGCTATTGATACCAAGCTAGCCGATTTCTATCATTTTCACCTGACGACGCTGGCGACGACAAGAATGCAAGCGGCAAGCCTCAGTTATGCATTACTGTTGGTGGGGTTAGGTTGTATTATAATTTGCCACAAATACCAAGGGTATTTTGAAGATGAAATGCTCGTGTGCTGCCTATGTGCTCGCTACAGCGCAAATATAACACTTGTAAAACCCCTTGACGTGGAAATTGCAGTGACGGAATTCAGTGGTTAAAAAAAAAAAAAAAAAATGATATAAAGGGGCAATAAATGATCTGTCATCGGCCTGGCGTTAGTTAATTATCTTGATACTGCAGATGGATACTTGTGTGACGAGGCGAGTGATGGAATTGGCAGGCTGGAGGTTGTGCAGCTTAGTGTTACTTTGATGGTTGTATGATGGAAATATGGATATTTGGAAATTATTAGTATCGTTGTTTTTCTCAAGAAAACATGTTTATAGGTAGGGTCATTGTCTTACTGCCTCATTATTATTATTATTATTATTATTATTATTTTGTAGCAGTGGTAGTAGCAATACCGGTAGGCATCAGATGAGAGGTAGCCTAGTTTTCGCCGAAAACATCATGGAAGAAAACGTTTGCAAAATTGTATATATAAATTATAGAAAAAGACGTCTGTATACCCCATACTGAAATTGTAATTTACTAAATATTTACAGTTTTAAGCAACAATTCCCTCATATGGATGGAATTACCCCAGTACCAGGTATTCTTTTCAAACCAGCGCTAGACGATTTTTATTCAGTTGATAATGAGTCTTAGGAACCAGAGTTGACAAGGGTTACTATAGCCTTCTCATGATCGGGACTACTCTAGTATTGTCCTCCAGCTGACGGAAAACCAATATTCAGCTGAGGGTGAGTCCTGGGAGCCTTGAGGTGATAGTGTCCTAAAGCTCAGTATTACCTCCAGACAAAATTGATCGATTTTGCTTCTTGCTGATTGGTTAATTGACTGTTACGGGTCTGTTAGGAAAGCTGGAGTGTTTGATGGTGTACATTATTATTACTAATGGTATGTTGTGATTTTGTTGCTTGCCTTGTTCTGGTACTTTTATTATTTATTTTTACTACTGCTACTACTATTTTATTATTATTATTATTGCCTTACTTGAAATTTGTGGCATTAGAACGCGTTAACTGTATATAGGTATATGTAGAAAGAGAGAGAGAGAGAGAGAGAGAGAGAGAGAGAGAGAGAGGGTCCCGTCTCCTCACCATGATAGACTGAGAATCAAATTACGATTAAGATAACATTTCTAGTATCGTCTCCGAATCTCCTGCTCCTCCATTTAGCCTATCAGTTCCTCTTGTCTCCTCCATTCACCTTCCACCTCATGTCTCCAAATCTCCCTCATACTCTTCTCCTTACATCACTTAAACTAATGTGTCTCCTGTCTCCTCCTCCCCCAGGTCCTCATTCTCCATCACTGCACATCTGTCACCCTTCCACACCCAGCTCACTCTCCCTTACTCCCCTGATCTCCACCCAAGCTTTTTTCCTTCACAGTCCATTCACTTGTTTATCCTCCTTCCCCATCCTATCTCCCTTCCATTTATTCTCCCTTCTGTCACACTTCACTCACTGTTCCCTTCTCAATCCCCACCCAACTTTCCTTCCTCCATAGACAGCATACTCACTCTCCTTCTCCGAGTCTTCTTTTATAAACCTTTCTTTCTCTGTACACAGCATAATCGGTGTACTTCTTTGACTTTTCATTCATTAACCTTTCTGATGTTCTTTCCTCCCTCCCGACTCGCCCCTATTTCCTCTCTCCCACTCACCTACTCTTCCTCCTTCCATGTCCCACCCACTATACCTCCTTCCCTCTCTTTCACCCACTCTTCCTTCATCCCCATCTTCTCCATCTCCCCCACTCTCTTCCGTCCAAATCCCATCCCTCTCCGTTCTTTCGTCCCACTCATTCCTTTCTTCCCCGTCTCCCCACACCCTACTCTTACTGCAGTATTGATAGGGTGACTAAGCTATGTCGAGATGCCGTGATAGTGCCGAGTGCCGTATAGTTAATCAGTTAGGGAACACTTACACGAGATTAGTGATGTTAGTTAGACGGGGACGAGAGTCTGACTGTAAAGAATGGAAGCTGTTGGAAGGGCCTCACCTCTCATTCCTTCTGACACTTTCTTCCTCCCCATTCACTACCTTTATCTTATTCTGTTTCTTCCCTCCACTCCCTCATCCTTCTATCACTTTGCCTCAAGCTCATCCTTTCATTTCACTTTTAATTTTCCACGGTATTTCTTCTCCTTCTTTCCCTCCTCACTGACTCCTTGCCTGCCACAGGGGAGCAGCGACTCACTCCACTGGACGGCCCTGCTGGGGTGGTTGCCTGCCTGGCGGTTGATTGGTCTGCTTGGCCACAGAGACAGGGACTACTCTTTTCCCTTTGCATCTTCCTTCTCCTGTCCCCTTTCATTCACTCTGCTTTATTATTTTTTGTCCCTCTGTCTTTCTCAAGACCTTGGGTAAAAACATTGTACCATAGTTCTACATTCCCTGCCAGTCTGTCGTCTTTTGTACACTCTTAACCCTGTCCTTTATCTTGTCAGTGTTCAAATTCTTCTCCCCTCATCCACTTTCCTAGCGGCAGTCCATATTAACTCGACCAGTTGACCAGCACAAATCGGTATGGTAACAGGGGTAGAATGGTGTGCACAAGTCCACTTCTTACCCTAGCCTGTACGGTACTGTAAGTCTGTTATCTGGTGGTGATGGCTTTTGATCCTGATGTTTAGCTGGCTCAGGTTCAGTTGGTAATCATTAGGTTGCTGAGTGATTTAGGATATGCTGTAACCCCAAATACCCACCTATCATGCACTGCTGCTTCATGCCGTAACGGGCGGGTTTAGGTCAGAGCAGGTTATCATTTCTGCCAGAAAGACCAGTGTGAGTACTTGGGCCTATCAGAACGCTTTATGTGTCGGGCTGTCGGCGGTTGCCTTCCATCGACCCCAGGACGTAATACCACAGTGTGAACAGTGACGTTTGTTGGAATGTTATGTGTATAGGGCGTTGCCTACCGTCCACCTTGGGAGGGAGCATCGTTGCAGTGACATGTAGAAGCTTTGTGACCATTGCTAAAGTCATCATCCTTAAGCAGGGGACTAGGCCAGAACTCCAGAGTCCTGAAACCTGGCTCACACTCTCACACCTTTACACGTATTCTTCCTTACCAGTTTTTGCATTACTTGTCCTAGTGTGCACAACAACTCTTGTAAAGTATTTGCTTGGTTTTGGCACACTTGTTTGATTCCAAGTAAAACTGTACCAGGGCCAGCCACAATATAGGAGTTTCGTACGAGGGAGCATTGTATTAATTGAATCTAGGAAGCGATTTAGTTTCATCATGCATAAAAACGGCTCTGAGACTCTGAGTAAGCAGAAGGCAATGTGACTCAGGTGATTAAGAGCTAGTAACATAGGAATGAAGCGAGTAGCGGAAAGAATGAAGTGAGTAACAAAACCTAGATGAGTGGAAAGGGTATAATGGTATCTGAGATTAAACAGTGGTTGGAGTATCAGTATGGTGCTGGCTGAACGAGCCACTGAAAGGGTTATACCGGTACTGCGTTAAATACTTAGGAGAAATTAGATGGCCAAATGTGTCTACCAGAATACAGGATAATGAATGAGTAATAGGAGGGTCAAGTCAGGAATGAGTAGTAGTAGAGTGGTTAACAGGCAGGAGTAAGACAACCCAAGTTCACCATGAAGCTTAATAACCTGTTGAAAGAATACAATAGAATAAGAACATGGGCAGTGAATTTGCAAGCTAAGGCACCAAAAACATTACAACCCATGAGAAAGGAAGGTGCGCTATAGAATTAAATTAACCAGTGAATGGACGTCACAAAATATAAGACTCGGAGTGAATTTTGGGAACTGAGTACGCACCGCAAAAATATTACTGCTTCAGAACCAGTAATTTTTGAGTCAGACACAGGATATATATTGATGGTGATGGGCAGCCAGTGGTCGTAAAATTAAACTGGACCAACAGAAGCAAAGGTTTCATCCGGGAAAAAAAAGAGAGAGAAGTTGTATCAGAATAAGGGGCAGGTGTTTACTAGACTAAATAAGACAGAATTGGGTATAGTGTAAATAGATGAAGACAGAAGCACCCAGATTAAAGGAAGATAGATTAAGTAAGTCAGGGTAAGATATACGATAAGAACATAACAGGTGCCAGAGGTGAAGAGTAAGACAGATAAACTCAGTTAGAAAAGGAAAGGTTAGACAGAGAGAATGAGACATACAAAAGGACCAGTAGGAAGAGAAGGAGAGGGTAGAAAGGGAAGAGGCGATGAGGAAGAGAAGTAAATCGAGGATAGGAGGAGAGGTGGTGGTTGTGTTGGTCGTCGTCATCATTTTCATCTTCGTGTTCTTTCACCCCCTTCCCTGTATAATAGATAATACGTATTATTAGAATTTCATCTGTTGAAGTATTTCCTACCTTCTGTGGCCTCTATGTTAACAAGCTGTATATTGGTGATTAGGCTCCTTTAGTTCTCTGTATTTGCGCCGCCTGGCTGACTCCCTCCTGAACATAATCTTTCCCCATTCTCGTACCATGTACAGCTTTCTCTCTTGCTGGAAGTTTGCTGTCGTTCATGACTCGATCCTAGTGCTCTGTCATGAAATTGCTGTCTTATTATGAATTCCCTGACAGAAGGGTTTAAATAGAAAAAGCGTTCTCATAATCATCTTTCTGATTGTCTGTATGGTCCTGTTAAGGTCTTTTTCTGGTCATTCACCGTTCTTCTCAAACTCTTGGCCATATACCTTTCTGAACGTACTCGGTAGGTAAATTTTTGCTCTAGTGTTGGTCATACCCAATTCCGTCCATTAGCCAAGTCTGGCACATATTTGGAATTTTAAAGGTGCCGTCTACAGCTTCCATGCATCAGTCTGTACCCGCCTTACAAATTTTCTTCGTGGTTGTATTATGGCCACGTTTTAACATGGTAGTTGTTTGTAAAACTTTGATAACTGGTGTTCCTTAGGTTTCTGTCTTTTCGCCAAGACATGTCATTCGTTAAGCTTTTGGGCTGCATTCTTTGTCCACCAGCATTTCATTTTGATGATTCCACCTTCCACTTTTCCACCGGCTTGTGTAAGTAAGGTTAAGCTTCTCTGGTTACTAACTGAATGGTGGGTATTGTTGTGTAGTGTAATAAATTTGCATATAAAGGGTTGTTTGACTTTCCTTCTGTACCCTTTCTGTCCCATCCATTTCCACTACTGTCCACCCACTTACATTTTGTCGCTCCATCTCTTCATCAGCCCGTCCCTACATCCCTGTTGTCTTGTTCTCTCCGATAAGGAGAGTATGTGTTCACCCCAGTTTTTTATTTGTTTGATAGTTTGTCTGTTAGCAGAATTACTCAAAAATTTCATGAGAGATTTGGACCAAATTTGGTGGGTAGATAGCCCATGTCCCAGGGAACAATCGATTGACTTTTGGGACCGATCCGGATGGTATTACAGATTCTGGATCCGAAAGACGCTTTTTGCGAAACCCTGATCATTGATGAGAAAATCTAACCCATTATGATGAATGGTTTGGAAATTACGTTGCCCTTGTCAGAGAGATGCACTGCACTGAGTGCCCCTCTGGTGATTATTTTGTTTTACTTTATTTATCTGAGCTTATATTCTACTTCTCGTTATCATGCCAATGTTTATCCAGGTCTCTCTCTCTCTCTCTCTCTCTCTCTCTCTCTCTCTCTGTGACAGTTTTACTTCTACGTTAATTAGCGGATCATATATATATAAGAGTGGTTTGTTGTTATAGTGACCAGTTATTTTGTCCTCATTTATGACCAGACAACCAGTACAGTATCAGTATTACCAGTTGGGTGAGCTATCTCAGAACGTTAAGAGGAAAAAATATATATTCCACAGAAACTTCATTTATAGTTTAATTATTGAGTCAGTATTGCGAATAAGGAAATTATATACAGTACATTAGTCTTAGCTGTAAAAGTGCCAGAAATTATATACCGTAACAAAGAAGGATAGCTAACCGCCTAGTGTAATGGGTAAAATATGGCACTATAAGCTGATGCCTTGATCACCTCCCTACCTTCATCCCTCCACTGTGGTGTTCCAGCTTAGATACTGTAGTGTTTAGGCTAATACTCGATGGCTGTGCTAAGCTGCAAGAAATTTTACTATCCCTAGTGAGAGCATTAAAAACAAGCTTATTTAATCCATTCCTTTCGATGATCATACCAAGAGGTTCTGTTCAAGCCAACACCATACCGATCTGTGTAGCTTAGAGAAATCCGTAATGTCAAACGGAGAGAATAGCTTCCATAAATCGAAAAGCATAGTTTTGTAGGTAATTATTTAATAATTAGTTCTGGGTGGCAATTTAATCCAGAATCAGATAGTCTTGTAGAGTTTCCATACATTTGTCATTTCATCCTTACCTCTTAACCTCTTCAGGTCGTTGACGTATTGTGTATTTTATTCTCGCTTTCTAGAGACGGGTCCATAAATTAGGATGCATGACTCTAAGAAATAATTTAGACAAATTCTGCTTGGTAATAAAAAAGATGAATTTTGATATATTTGCCACTCCATCCCATCATTTATGCCCTTCAGTGGAATGACGTAAAATATCTTACCTTATCCTAGGTGTCTCAAGACGATTTTTTTCTGCATGGGAAGGTATTATATATTGAAGGGTTTAATCATGATATATCTACTTCTTACGGCTCGATAAGTCTCTCCTAAGTTGAATATATTTGTCTGGAGGTACTAAGAGTACAACGTTAACTCCTTCACCCCTTTCGCGTATTCATCATAATAATAATGCTCTCTAGATGATTTCATTAGGTTTGGGAGAGCCTCCTCGAAGCAGAAGGGCAAGATATAGCCTTCAGTAACCCGTGAAATTTGTGAAACCTGTCTTTTGGTTAAAAAAAAAAAAAGTATGTAGCATGAACATAGCTGAATAGTTTGTCACGGTAAACGGTATGTTATTTTTTGCTATTCGTACCTAATGCAGTTTTCCTTTAGCAAGTTTGATTGACCCATAATTTCATACCGGTATGTATTTGACTGGTTATTGATATATCAAAAAACAGAGTAGGTTATATGCCAGTAGCTGACAAAAACAAGATTATACCGGGTACTGTAATGTGTGTGTTTCCCCTTGGCTGATGACTATGTGTGTGTGTGTGTGTGTGTGTGTGTGTGTGTGTGTGTGTGTATGTGTGTGTGTGTGTGTTTATATCGGAGTAAGGCACAGTGAATATCCCACACATGTGCATCCTTACTTTTATCTTGCAGTCTAATAACCGTCACTAAACCATAATGACAGCCATCAACATTTACATGATGACATCCATGGTGGACAAGATGAAAGTTCTCCGTGGCGCCACAGCCCTTCAGAATTTGATGTCATTGAATATATATCTGAAAGATGAGGGTGAGGGTCAGCATGAGGATGGTGCTGTGGGTGGGGGTGGGCATTAGAGTGTGGATTAGGATAGTGGTGGATGTGAGGGTGGGGGTAAAACTGCGAGTGAGTGTGGTATTGAGGGTGGGGTTGAGAGTATTGGTAAGGGTTGTGATGGTGGTGGAGGTGTGGAGATGGGTTGTGGTGGTGATAGGGGTATGGATAAGGGTTGTGGTGGTGGTGGGGATGGAGGCGATGGTGTGGGTAAGGGTAGTGGTGATGGTGGGGATGAGAGTGGTGGTGTGAGCGTAAGGGTGCGTGTGGGGATGGAGGTAAGGGAGTGTGTGGGGATGGGGATGAGGCTGGAGTAGAGTGGGGATGTGGTTATTGATATAAACTCTCTCTCTCTCTCTCTCTCTCTCTCTCTCTCTCTCTCTCTCTCGATGTATTCGCACTCTTTGGCCAGCTCATCTGATCCATTATATTGAGATGTTTCAGATTGTTATTTATAGCACGGTTGGCGAGGTGTGTGGCGGGTGTCGGGAAGGATGTGGTGTGGTATGGTGCAGTATGATTCGATATGGTACTCAGCTTTACGATATGGTGCAGTATGTGTTATGATAGACTGCAATACATTATGGTGGTATACAGTATGGTACAATATGGTACGGTGCGATACAGTAGCCTCACCGGGGTATCCCTTATGGTGCACATGGATCTGGTTAACAAATGACCACTGACATACACCTTCATTAGTGTTTATGATTAATAGAGCGGAGTCACGCTGCGCCTGAGTATACCAGGCCCACCAGGCAAGTCACTCATAAACTAAACCTGCTGACACATCAATTACTACACGACTATTTTCATTAGGACCATATCTATGTAGGCAGACCGGTGGTACACGATAACAGGTAATTTTTGACATCCACATTTTACTCGTGCTCAGTAGTTTCTACCCAATTTGATTATATCAGCCTCAGCATCTTCGTCTTTTCTCTCCCACATTCCTCCATCCCTCATCAGATTTCGGTTCTCCCTTTAGCATCCATCTTTCCCACTTTTTCCCCTTCGTCTGGCCCCTTAAACTGTCCATTAGGCAAGAGGGCAGCAGCTTTAAGTGCCTGTGTATCTGGGTAGGGGCGCCCTGGATCACAATTACCTGACTAAGCAAGGGTTCCAGTAGGGAAGTTGTTAACGCCGCTACCAACTGCCTGATTCCCGATAAGCTTCGTCTGAGGGAAGAATACTATCTTGGCTTTTCAGTCAGTTTTACGAGCGTGAAAGGGAAAAACAAGATAAAGGGTAGTTAAAGAACGGCGATAATGGTAGGAGTTGAGGGTATAAAAAGAAAAGACCAGTTATGACAGGTATATGGTGAGGGTAGTGAGTAGAAAAGTGGTAGGGGGTATGGTGGAGGAAATGTAAGGTGATACGAAGTGAAGCAATGAGAAAGGAACAATAAGTAACGCAGGAAGAAAGAAGTAAGGAGATGAGTGGCATAGAGTGGCATATATTGCAGTCGTTTTTCAGGTGAGTACAGTATCACTTTCCTGTCACACACACACACACACACACACACACACACACACACACACACACACACACACACACACACACACACACACACACACACACACACACACACACACACCTTATAATAGAGGTGGGGGAGTGGGGGACGATTCAGTACCCCTTGACCACACATAACACCCACCTTTTCTTGCGCTCGCTTTCTTCAACACACACACACACACACACACACACACACACACACACACACACACACAGCAGTAAGTGCGAGGAGTTGTACAGGTACGACTGTTTGTATGTTTCAAGACGCTCAGTCCCAGATTTCTTCCAGGTTGATAATGACAAAACACATCAAAACCTGCCCATCACTACTCTTCGTTCCCCCCCCCCCTCTCTCTCTCTCTCTCTCTCTCTCTCTCTCTCTCTCTCTCTCCAGACCGTCCTACCGCATATACTCCTTTGTGCTTCCTTTTTCCTTAATGATCTTCCACCCTTTATTCTGCTTTCCAATTTGCATCTTCATTATCTCCTCTCCTTGGTAACATTCTCATATCTTCTCATTTTTCCTTGTGTTCATTCTCATTAACTCGATTCCTTCTCCTCATCCATTTAATCATCATGCTTGCCTCAATACGGTACACTTTTTCTGTTATCTTTCCGCGTGGTGCTCAGTTTTTCTCTTCTCAGTCTCCACTTACCTCATGTAGATAACCTTTCCTTGTCCATACATTTCGCATTATTACGGGTTAAGCATAAAATTCTTCTTACTTTTTGTACACTGGCATCTGACGCCGCCCTTTGACTAGTCACTATAGTCGGTTCCACATAAAGTGGCGGAGAAGCTAAGCTCAAGTCCTAGTCGAACACAGGTGCCCGTACAAAGGGATTAAAGTGACCTCACCTGACTCTTTCACCAGCCCTACCTTTCTCCTTCCTCTCCTGAGAGAGAGAGAGAGAGAGAGAGAGAGAGAGAGAGAGAGAGAGAGATCGAACTGTTTATTGTCTAATATTCAAATATAGCAATCATATTTTATTTTCTGACCTATTATTAATTAATCCTACATCCAATCCAAACATGAATTTGTGTAATCTGAAGGCATTATTACGAGTTCTATCCTGATTAGCAAACCTAAGAAAATCACCAATTCATCGCGAAATGGCGAACCCTTATAAGTATTAAAATATCAGTCATATGATTTGCTGAAAATGACTTCTATCAAGACAGAGTTTTATATAAAAAAATGGTGAAATACTCATTACCCTCTCTCTCTCTCTCTCTCTTCTCGTGTGTGTGTGTGTGTGTGTGTGTGTGTGTGTGTGTGTGTGATGAATAGGAAATGGGAATGTTTCTCTCCCTCCCCACCCTGAGCCCTCTCTCGTTGTTCTTTCCTCCTTCCTTCACTCCCCCCCTCCCCCTCCCTCCCTCTCTCTCTCTCTCTCTCTCTCTCTCTCTCTCTCTCTCTCTCTCTCTCTCTCTCGTGTGTATGTGTGTGTGTGTGTGTGTGTGATGTATAGGAAATGGGAATGTTTCTCTCCCTCCCCACCCTCTCTCGTTGTTCTTTCCTCCTTCCCTCCCTCCCCCCCTCCCCCTCCCTCTCTCTCTCTCTCTCTCTCTCTCTCTCGTGTGTGTGTGTGTGTGTGTGTGTGTGTGTGTGTGTGTGTGTGTGTGTGTGTGATGAATAGGAAAAGGGAATGTTTCTCTCTCCCTCCCCATCCTCTCTCGTTGTTTTCCTCCTTCCTTCCCTCCCTCCCTCCCTCCCCCTCCCTCCCTCTCTCTCTCTCTCTCTCTCTCTCTCTCGTGTGTGTGTGTGTGTGTGTGTGTGTGTGATGAATAGGAAAAGGGAATGTTTCTCTCTCCCTCCCCATCCTCTCTCGTTGTTTTCCTCCTTCCTTCCCTCCCTCCCTCCCTCCCCCTCCCTCTCTCTCTCTCTCTCTCTCTCCTTCTCTCTCTCTCGCCTTCTCTCTCTCTCTCTCTCTCTCTCCTTCTCTCTCTCTCTCTCTCTCTCTCTCTCTCTCTCTCTCTCTCTCTCTCTCGTATATAATATTAAACAATGCATGTATATGGCTTATATTTATATTTACAGCTCTTGTTTACAATAAGTATACACAAGCCACCTCACACAACACTTGTTTATTCATCTTCATCGCTGCTGGACTCGTTCCATATATTGATAACAAAATTTTCCACCATGTGGTTTACAGCAATGTCATTTCTCATAAATTCTTCTTCTATTTTTTTTGTATGTGCCACACATTTCTGCCAGTTTTCTGCTGATATTTTTTCTATTGCATTTCTCGTCAGCTCTTCTATCACTCGTAATTTCTGAGAGGAATTTGAGTTTCTCTTCCTCACATTATCCTTGACCTGAGCCCAAATCAGCTCTATGGGGTTGAGCTGGCAATGATAGGGAGGAAGCCGCAGCACCTGGTGACCAGGATTATTAGCGATTTCATCAATTTCAAACAACTGCTTGTCTTTGTTTGTTTTCACTTGGTGTAGCAGGTCAGCCTTAGTGTGCAGAGGGTTATGAGGGAGGTTGTTATCAAGAAGCCACTTTATAATTTCTTGTTTTCGTAAGCTCTGTGTTGGTGCTTTATTTCTGATTTTGCAGTGGTATGATGCGTTGTCCATTATTATAAGTGACCTGGGCGGGATGTTGGGAAGCAAGTGGTTCTCGAACCATGCCCGGAAATTTTCATGGTTCATAGAATGATGATAATCTCCCTTGTTCCCGTTTGGAGATTTAAACATGAGCAAACCTCCGGGCACGAACCCATCCAATCCACCTGCGTGCACAACGATGAATCTTGCGCCTCTGCCACTTTTTACCTTAGGGCCCAACTTCCCCTCAACAGTGGTCCAGCATTTATCCACACACTCGTTCTGGTTTACCCATGTTTCATCTATGTATATCTCTGGTCGGGGGTTACTGGATTCTCTGTTCTCCTTAATTATTCTTAAGTATTTGCACCGTGCCACAACAATATCTTGCCTCTCCATAAGGAGTTGTCGTCCACTGTCAGTCTTCTTGAAACGGAAGCCCATCTTTTTCATCAGTCTGTAAAGGGTTGTCTTTTCTCCTTTAAAATTTATTGGCGCCTCCTTTACCTTTTCCAAAATGCTTTCTAAAGTTGGAATCTCCCCTCTTTCGTAAAAAGACGATATTACCCTACGTATACAGGCCTCATCAAACATGTCCACACTATCCAGCACTGGAGATATCTTCTTTCTCTTCAACGGGGGTGAAGAAACGCGACCTTCTTTCGCCTCTCTCTTGAAACGCTGCAGAGAGCGCACCGATATTCCAGTAGCCGCCGCTGTTTCTTGTTCCAATTCAGTTTCATTTAGTGACGCGTGAAACTTCCGAAGGTATTCGTGCACACGTAGCGCCACAAGTTTTGTCTGGGTGGAAAATTGCTGCCTGCAACCCCCACTCTGAAGATTTTCTGCCATCACTGTACGGAACTAAGGCTGTAACTGAAAAAAAAAAAAAAATTGTTAGCTTTATCACTGCTTTCACACTATATTTTGAATTATTCTGATGAACGTAAAATTCATGATATAGCATGAAAAAAAAAATTAAGTACATACATGCGTATGTATTTCATTATCATATACCGGGTATATACAGATAAATTATACATATAACACAACACACCAAGCCACCACTCCACACCACAACACACCAAGCCACCACACCACAACACACCAAGCCACCACTCCAAACCACACCACAACACACCAAGCCACCACTCCACACCACAACACACCAAGCCACCACACCACAACACACCAAGCCACCACTCCAAACCACACCACAACACACCAAGCCACCACTCCACACCACAACACACCAAGCCACCACACCACAACACACCAAGCCACCACTCCAAACCACACCACAACACACCAAGCCACCACTCCACACCACAACACACCAAGCCACCACACCATAACACACACAGCCACCACTCCAAACCACACCACAACACACCAAGCCACCACTCCACACCACAACACACCAAGCCACCACACCACAACACACCAAGCCACCACTCCAAACCACACCACAACACACCAAGCCACCACTCCACACCACAACACACCAAGCCACCACACCACAACACACCAAGCCACCACTCCAAACCACACCACAACACACCAAGCCACCACTCCACACCACAACACACCAAGCCACCACACCACAACACACCAAGCCACCACTCCAAACCACACCACAACACACCAAGCCACCACTCCACACCACAACACACCAAGCCACCATTCCAAACCACCACTCCACACCACAACACACCAAGCCACCACTCCACACCAAGCCACCACTCCAAACCACACCACAACACACCAAGCCACCACTCCACACCACAACACACCAAGCCACCACTCCAAACCACACCACAACACACCAAGCCACCACTCCACACCACAACACACCAAGCCACCACTCCACACCACAACACACCAAGCCACCACTCCACACCACAACACACCAAGCCACCACTCCAAACCACACCACAACACACCAAGCCACCACTCCACACCACAACACACCAAGCCACCACTCCACACCACAACACACCAAGCCACCACTCCACACCAAGCCACCACTCCACACCAAGCCACCACACCACACCACACCAAGCCACCACTCCACAACACAACACACCAAGCCACCACTCCAAACCACACCACAACACACCAAGCCACCACTCCACACCACAACACACCAAGCCACCACACCACAACACACCAAGCCACCACTCCAAACCACACCACAACACGCCAAGCCACCACTCCAAACCACACCACAACACACCAAGCCACCACTCCAAACCACACCAAGCCACCACTCCACACCACAACACACCAAGCCACCACTCCACACCAAGCCACCACACCACACCACACCACAACACACCAAGCCACCACTCCACACCACAACACACCAAGCCACCACACCACAACACACCAAGCCACCACTCCACACCACAACACACCAAGCCACCACTCCAAACCACACCAAGCCACCACTCCACACCACAACACACCTAGCCACCACTCCACACAACATACCAAGCCACCATTCCCCACGCCACAATACACCAAGCCACAAATCAACACAAAACCACAGCGCCACAGCAATAATAGCATCCACACTATAATTCCAATTAATAATAGCATCAGTCACACAATAATAGAACAACAGAATAAATCACATACCTTTGAAGTAAATGCAACAAATGCGAAAATGAATATCCGTCCACCTTCGGCCGCATCCCATAAAAGAATAAGGGAACCTATTTCTTCTCAGCATCATCAAGGGCGTTCCAGGAAATGCTGCATGTGACCTCAGGGCAAAAGCTCCACCCATCTTGACCTGAGGCCATACGCACACCTGAACCAGTACGGGTCAGCAGGTGCTCCACTCACGCATTCCCTCCTTCCTCTTCTTTGTTACCATTCATCTCAAGCTATACTTACCCAAGAGTTCCAGCATGTTTCACATATTTTTATAAGAACTGTCGATAGAGAATATACTTTATATGCGCGTGAGTGGGAGCATTTTGTGTGTGTGTGTGTGTGTGTGTGTGTGTGTGTGTGTGTGTGTGTGTGCGTGCGTGCGTGCGTGCGTGCGTGTGTGTGTGTGTGTGTGTGTGTGTGTGTGTGATGAATGGGAAATTTTGAAACCTGTCTTAGATAGTTTTTTAAATATTAACACAACAATCATGCAAGTTGCTAAAAGTCACATAAGGATAGCACAGAAGAAGGTTCTCCACAGATAACAGACACACACATGCACTTACACCTACACGCACGCGCGCACAAGCACGCACGCACGCGCACACACACACACACACACACACACACACACACACACACACACACACACACACACACACACACAGGAGAGGAAGGAGATGGGAGGGGCTTGAGGAAAGAGGGGGATAATCCTTCAAAGGTCACCTGCGTTCTACGTTGACACAGACTTGGGAAGGAAAATACAGATTTCCCTCCGCCAGTTTATGTGGAACCGACTATAGTGCTTAGTTAACACACTCCTGAATAACTTGCTGTGAAGAAAATGCTCTTCCTCTATCTACGGCAGCTTAAATGAGGTGGTCCGTGAAGTAACATCGAAAGAGTTGTAATCGATAAGCCGAGAAAATTAAGGTTAGACAACATATTTTTTTTCCTTTGGAGCTGTCATAAAAATAATATGAGGCGCTCCATGAAGGAACTCGGAAGTTACCATGTGTCTGAAACTCATTATAATATCTTTTATTATATCTAGGCTTCGATTTTGGTGCGTTTGTCGTTACTCCGTGGAGCTCTGTATTTAAATCTCTCAGCCCGGCCCCTGACCAGTGCTTAGTTATCGCCTATGCTGTGTACGGCCTATTGGTGCAGGGGTATGATACCTGCTTTGAGTGCAGGAGGTCCCGGGTTCAAATCCCGGACGGGCCAAACTTTTAATTCGTCGCTCTGTATTTCAGAGCTAACTTGTATGCTGGCCACAGTGTGACGATTGCTTGGATATTAAACCATTGTCCGACTGTGTATTCTCTTTTAATTTCCAGACTTATATTTTATTGGTTACATAGGGCATTATTTTCCACTTCTGCCTCTCCTATAAAAATTACCTTGTTGTTTCTAACAGACATTGTGTTTTCTACTCTTTTCCCTGCCCTTCCTCCCCTCCCCCCCCTTTTTGTTAATGCCCATAGATACAGTGGGTGAGGGAAAACAGTTCCCCTATCAGTCGTTTTCCCATAGATATTGGTTTAATCATAGTATCCTCGCTATTAGCCAGTGGTCCTCCTCTGATGTGCTTATGTACACCTGTGTATTTCCCAAAGATAACTCGACTGTCAGTAACAAAATTATGGTAAACTGTCAGTACTAGGTAGGTCTCGTGTAGGCAAAATGTACTGTATGGTGACGGCAAGAATAACATAGAAAAGTCGTCATCGTATCTTAGTAGTTAATGGTGATTTTTCTAGCCTCTCACCACGATGGGTCTCCACTCAGCTAAATAAATTCGTCTGGATGGAGTTAAAAAAGAAAAAGGAAAAGAAAGATGTCATTATAAGGTACAGTAGGCGTTGTAATGATAGATTTTTTTTTGTTTAATCCATTAGCTAGATTGAATTTACTCGTGTGACGTTTGGAGGAATTAAAATGGTGTTTCGATGTTAAAAATTCTATCTCTGGCGATGCGCCTTAAAAATTAATGTATAAAATTATATACCGAAGAACTCTGTTTCAGTCACGAAGGCTTGTGACTGTTCAGCTTCTTCCTTACTTATTTTTCTCTCCTCAGTAGAAACCTGTTGGCATTAGCCTACTTGCCGTCTTTATCAGGTCGTCGTTAATTTCTTGCCGTGGTTTCTGATATATCACTTCGTGCTTGTTATTCTTTTTTAAATTCGTACTGATTATTTCCCATTGTATTGTTACCTGTTCCCACGTTATTCTTGGTACGCTCTCACACATGGTATTTCGCCATTTTAAAGCCATTTTTTTATTTTGGTTTAGTACTGGTACGCTGCTTCACTGTTGTTAGTAATTTTTAGGTAAGGGGGACGGCCATTGCGTGTATATATATATATATATATATATATATATATATATATATATATATATATATATATATATATATATATATATATATATATATATATATATATGAGCTTGACAAGAGTACCGGTATAAGCAAGGGTTGTTAATCTTCCCTATTTAGGTTGGCATGTGTTTTAAGTTTGCATGTGTAAAGTTTTATGTCTTGGTGTGGTTCGAAAGTATTATGTTGATAAATTTTTTATATTTTGTTTCATTTTAACTTAAGGCTGTCACTTGCCGGGTTGGGAAGTAAGAGTATGGCTGTGCATTATGGTGGCCACGAGGGACAGAGTTGCAGGTGGAGGAGGGTACAGGGGTGGCAGCTGAACAGGTAATGTGTGTGTGTGTCAACAGTGTCTTGAATTTGAGAGCACTGCAGCCACGACCCTCAGTTGGCTGTATCAATATTGACGACTTCTTCACCCTCCATATTTCCCTTCTGTCTCTACCTCTATTCTCTCCATTGCATCATTAGGCAGTTTCCTCCCTATCTCTCCTATCTCCGCTCTTTCAACTTCAGCAGCTCATACTCTCCTCTCAGTTTTAGTTCATCTTTTTCTGTTTCACTCTACATCTTCCATTCTCTCATTTTCTCCCTCTCCAACACATTGTAAATTTCCTCTCACTCTCCCTTCATCTGTGCATCTACTTTACACATCATCATCTCTATTAAATTCATCAATAGTAAGGTACTTCTTCCTCAATCTCTCTACCTCTGACTATCCTCCTCCTGTTATTGCATCAGCCAGCACACACCCCACCTCGCCTTGCCCACGGCCCCCTCAGTTACTCCTCAAATTGGCAAGAAAGGCATAATATATTCATAGACATTTACATCCAAACATCCATAGCATATTACGGGAGATGTTATCGTGGTGGCGGCTGTTGGTGAGAGGGAAGGGATGGATGGTTTGAAGTCATAAAGGGAGTACAAAGGAGTTCAAAAGAAAACAAGCGGTAACAAAACTAATGGTCATTTTGAGGCTGATTGTATCAGAGATGACAACACTAATTCTATGTGTTGAAGAATCATATAGTACTTGTATGAAGGGGTTACCTTAGTGAGTTATTCTTTTCTTTTTGATGCTGCTGAATCGACGTACACCAAACAGTCCGTTCTTTAAGGCCCAGCAGCGCTTCTTCATGTCACACACATTCTTATACTACTGATTAATCAAGAATACCCATCGTCCATGTTGTACATGCTAATGCTGTCACATTCAGGACTGGTGTGAAATTGTTAGCGGGGTAGTAATTATATGTCGATGGGTTTTGTGGAGAATCAGCAGTGACTCTTTTAAAGAAACTCTAATCCACAGAATGTTCCCTGCCTCAGCCTGGGATGAACTATTGCGGACACTGATATCAATCTGCTTCCTTACGATTAATTACGAGACAGTGAGCAGTGACTTTCGAAACCGAGTGATGCGAACTTTGGAAACCAAAAGCCTTTTCAGAATATCCTGTAAGAGTTTCAAAATCGTTGGACAAAAAAGTTGAGCGATATCCCTGACTGCAACTGTACCTCGCGTCCTATCAAATGACACCTCACTGTTTTTTTCTTTCCACTATCAACCAGTAGAGGAAGTTTGCTGGCTTTGAAATCATGTAAGAATTGGAGAGGTGGAAGCCCTTGGGTAGTGGAAACGTGCAGAAAGAATATGATTTAGTATAATATAAACCCTGTCAAAATAGAAGCTGGATGATCTGAGCTTGTGGGAAATTGGGGTTCGAAGGTTGTATTATTAAGTTTATAGGGTATAATGTAAGTACACAAGAGGTAACAGTGTTAAATTTTCTAATGATGTATAAAAGATCTCGCAACAACCAGGTTTCTGGAAGATGAGAAGTTGACTTTGCTGGGTAGGAGAGAGAGATTTCTTAGAACAGTAGTACAAACACTGCAAACCGTAGTATTTTTTTTTTTCCAGAAACGTAGAATATATAATGATAAAGTGGATGAGATATGACTAGTGTTGATTTTATAGAGTAAGAGATCTGTACTCAGTAGGAACAGAAACCCCTTCAAGCCAATGACGCATTTTTCATTTCATTCAGACCACCACAAAGCTGTGTCATTCAAGTTAGGAAGCATCTCTAATAAGCAGACAGTACTGAGGGTTGTCCATGTATAACGCTGCACTTCCACTCCGCCGGGATACTTTTGTGTGTTGTGCGGACGTCTCAGTCAGTGTTATCAGTATCTACCCTGAATCGTTTATACATTTCTTACTCCACTGCCACAACCACGCCCACACCAGCCAACTGAGCCGTCCCCGCAACACATACGATACTGCCGCTTCAACCTCTAGTGGAGCGCTATTTATGAACCACCCTCTCTATAACTCCTCCAGCTCAAATACCGTAGTCTCTCCAAAGATGAATAATATTAAGCTGAAAAAGACGTCATATTGGTAAGGGGTTAAGTTTTTGATGTGGACGTTACTGCTACGATAGCGGGTGAGGCAGCACACTGATAGATATACTCTCCTGCCCACTCTGGGTTATTGATGGTACTTATGAAAGGCCTGGAGTTGTTGTTTATGTTAATGGTATGGTAATGGGTAGGCATATGCTATACCATTTGTATTGAGAGAGAGAGAGAGAGAGAGAATATCTATGATGTGCTCTATCTTCCATCAGTGAATGAGAAAGCTATCTCTCTGAAGTAAATGCCAGAAATGAAGGTATCAGGGTTCATTAACTAATGTCACTTTTTCTTACAGTCTCTCTCTCTCTCTCTCTCTCTCTCTCTCTCTTTTTTTTTTTTTTTTTTTTTTTTTTTTTTTAATGCTGACTTACACTTGGATATCAGTTAAGTGATGCCATTGGGAGTTAATAATGTGGTAGAGGGGGAGATGGAGAGAATGGTGGGGAAGGGGTTGGGTTGGGCTATGGAGGTAAGATAGGTGTGGAGAGGAGGAAACGATGTATGAGGTGTGTGGAGGAATGAAGGGATGAAGAACAGGTATGAGAATGAAGGTAGTTATGGAAAAAATATAGGGAGGTATAACTTGGGGAGGGAGAGAGGGGTAGGGATGAGGTGAGATGAGAACAGTAGAAGTGGGGTGATCTGTTTAAGAATATGGAAAAGGTATATAGAGAATGGTGAAGGTGGAGAGGTAGGGAGAGACATGGTAGGGTCTGGGGGGGGGGAACAAATGAATTAAGGTTGAGTGGAACAAGAAGACAGGAGTGAGAGAAACTGGAGGGGGAGGAGGGTGGATTGAGAAGCAAGGTGAAAGATGAGTCGTATAGTCAAGATCTGCCAGTAATATGATCATCTAGCAAAATGTCTCAATACTACCATTTATCCTCGCCTGACTCGCACCTTGCTGGGGTGCTGTCAGTTGTGGGGGAAGGGAGTCTGACAGGCACTGGGTGACAGGAATAGTGTAAAGGTGATTCCTTTCAGTACGGTGATATCTCATTTTTTAATTATCCTAGGTTCCCACCAGACAATTTCATGCAAATTAAGAAACGTTCTTTTTTCAGTGGCGAGGTTAAATAAGGCTATATCTAACCTCTCCAGTTCATTAGGTCTCCCCCTAGCTAACTAAGATCGTCTGGAGATGGCAAGACGAAAGTAAAAGGCATGTCACCAGATGGCTGGGGTAAAGAGTAATGGACTCCCAGCGAACCGAGTAAGTTGGAGATGACTGTCAGCGGACTTGAAGTGTGTGTGTGTGTGTGTGTGTGTGTGTGTGTGTGTGTGTGTGTGAAAGAGAGAGAGAGAGAGAGAGGAAGGGGGGGAGATAACTCAAGTAGTTTGTATCCAATTTTGACCAAACTTGGTGGAAGGAATGAGGGTCAGACAAGGGGTTGACCTGTTGTTGTTTTCAGAATAATAGCTCAAAGCTTAAAGCCACATGGCAATGTCAATTTTAACAGTTTTTATCCGAAATATATCAAACTTGGTAGCAGGGTTGAGGGTTAGCCAAGGGTGAAGGAATTGTTTTTGGAAAACGTCCAATCAAAACCAAATTCACAGAGGAAGGTCAGAGTTCGAACTGTGTATGTCTGTGTACGAGTGAGGTAATTAAACAGTTTTGACTTCATATGAACCAAATTTAGTAGAGAGGTTGAGGATCAGCCGAGGGGTTGACCTTTAACTTAGAACAAGAGTTCAGAGGTCAAGGGCACGTGGCAGGATCAACTTAAATGTTTTTCTCTGATTTGTATAAAAATATGTGAACGGCTTGATGGTAAGGCAAGGACGTGTGTAGTAGATTTTGTGAACAATCCGTCAGAGGTCAAGGTCACATAGCAATGTTAAGTGTTCGACCTTATAACATGGGGGAAGGATTTTGGGAACAGTAGGTCAAGAATCAAGTCACAGGACAAAGTCAACTCAGTTTTTATCCGATTTGAGCCGAAGTTGGTAGACGGGTTGAGGGTCAGAAGAATGAGGTACCATAATTCGCAGCGTAAAGTTAAATGCTGGACCCATTAACCAGTTGTACCGTACGGCGTGGATGCTGCACCCTTTGAGACTTAGTGGCCCTTCATGCTATATAATTAACCACCTTGTTACTGAGTAATTAATTCTGTTGTTGGGTCATTAAACGGGAAAGGCAGAAACAGGTAAGTTTATGGCTCATATGAAAACAGATTTTGACCCTGTAAATGAGTTGTGTTTTTCCGCGGGTGTGCAGCAACTCAGTGCCGAAGTTAACATCAGCAGTACCAACACGTTACCATAATGCGTTAATTACATCATTACCAGCAGCAAGATGAAGGACTTACCATCCATAATATTTATCAGCATCATTACCAACTCTTAGCAGTTGCCCATTAATTATATCATTAGCAGCAGGATTATGAGGGTCTTATTATCCACTCTCGTAGCATCCGATCTCCGTTAATGATTATATATATAAATCGGGTAATATGGCCATAAATTACCTTCCTAACCTCTTATGTGCGTTGGTAAAACAACAGTATTATTCCAACCTGAGATCAGAAATTAATGATGAAATGTGGAGGCAGTGATGTTGATTATTGTTGATTTAAGGACAGCAAGATTGGGTCTACTTAGTTGGCGGAACTGTCACATTCACAGCGATGATAATAGTAAGTAGTATGATTTTAAATTAACTTGCCGCCCTCATAATGCACGTAAAAATGAAGCCTTGTATTATTTCAATGAAGGATCAGAAAGCACTGTATGAGGTACCGGTATCAGGTTTCAGTGGCGCATCGGTGCTAATGTGGCCTGGAATGATTCATGCCAGTCACCAGTATCACTTCACCCACACCCACCCATTCACCTCGTGTTGACCTTACCATGCATTATGTATTGACTCGGAGATGCTCACGACGGGGGTACTATTGTCCTTCAGTGCTGTATTATGCTGATGGTAAGAATCTCTTGTTGAAAGACTGGATGTTTGACGACTGTGAACTGAACCGACAGTATAATTCTTGTGGTATATGCCTACACGATGCGCTGTAGAATGAAGTAACTTTCCACATATTTCAAAGCAACATTGCTGTGGCTGTGTCGATGCTGTTCCGTGAAGCCCCGAACGCTGGGAACGATATTTTCAATATCGACAGAGTGGTAGTGTTCCTGGGTGTTATTTTTTGTTTTATATATCTATGGAAAGTTATGTCAATTTCCTGATTCGTGTGCGTGAATTATAAGTAGAGCGAGGGTGTGTAGGTTTTATGTATGTTTCTCGTATAGCTAAGTATTGTATTTTTCTGCTATTGTTATGTTACGTAGTTGTTATAGAATTAGCTGTCTTATATCTGTATTTCTAATGTGTTTTTCTGTTGCAGGTGAGGCGTAGCTGTGGTAAAGTGTAGCGGTGATGTGGCAAGGTATGGCAATGATGTAGCAGGGTGAGAGATTTAGATTAGTTACTTAGCCTAGCTTGTTTGTTTATGGTCAAGGTGGTGTAGCAGAGAGGGACGGGTTAATGGTGTAGTGGGGTGTGTGTGATATGATCAGGTATGGTATGGTGTGTGGTGGTGTGATGTGGTGTGGTGTGGTGGGATGTGGTGGGGTGGGTTGGGGTGGAGTGTGGTGTGGTGGGGTGGGATGGAGTGGGGTGTGTGGTGTGGTGGGTTGGGGTGGAGTGGCGTGGTGGGTGGAGTGGGGTGTTGTGTTGTGTGGTGTGGTATGGTGTGTGATGTAGTGTTAATGGTGTGGTTTGGTGTGGCTGGGTTAGTGGTACTGAGCCACGCCTGTGTGTTTATGGTCAAGCTGGGGCAGCAGAGAGGGACGGCACAGTGGCTCTTGCTTTAATCTTTCCCAGGCCAAAATACCCAGGCTGGCTCTGACCTGGCAGCAAATGTTATAACCCCTGCACTCTGTCAGGCTCCACCCAGGACCCTTCATTGCGGGATATTATTTAATAAAATTACAGCTTGAAAAATAATCATTTAGTTTCCGTCACGACCCTGGACGTTCATGGTCGAGTTTGGTAGTGGCCTGGGGGATAGGGAAGGGATATGTGGGGGAGTGAACATTATTAAATGCACGATTGATGGTGGGTGGCGAGGACCTTACATAGGTACTCTATCCATTTTGATTAGCCTATACTGAAGCAAGGAATTTTGTACCAGTAAACAGATGTACTAACACTGAATTAGGGTTCCTTCGTAAGTGAATTGATATTGGTGTAAATATCAAGCCATAGAATTCCCAGAAAGACTACAGCACATAATAAATAAATGATGAATGTGTGAAACACGGTGGGGAGGGACGGGGGCAGACTGTGGAGACAGTATCTCATCATGCTTGATAACAAGTTAGTGACGTGTCAAGGGGAAATTTTATCTAAAACCACAAGACTAAAAATGAGATGGCCGTTGTTTTATGAGGCTGTCTGGAACATGTGGGTGTGATAGAGACAGCATGGTAAGGCAAAGATGTGTGTGTGTGTGTGTGTGTGTGTGTGTGTGTGTGTGTGTGTGTGTGTGTGTGTGCGTGCGTGCGTGCGTGCGTGCGTGCGTGCGCGCGCGCATGCCACAACAAAAACGGGTCAAGCATCCTTTGTGCACTACCTTCATCATCGGTCTCACTGCATACATGCCTACCAGTATTTCCGCCTCCCTGCGTGACATATATAGCATACCAGATTCTTAGTTATGCGAGCTACCTGTCTCCCTTCTGCCTTTCTCCCTGCCTTCGTGCCTGGCCGGGTGTCTTGTGAATGGAGTGAACTTGCAGGCAGTGTCAACACAGGCAAAGTTAGTGTCCGGCCGCGACATTGTCCTTTATTGTAGTTATGTTTTATTTTTTTTTTTTCATTGCATTGCTGTCCTCTCTTTTACTTCCTGCTTCACCTGGAAGGGCTGTTGGTTGCTGGTGGGAGGGAGGGCGTGTCCTTTACTACCGTTCAGAAATTAGTTGTACGTAATTTTATTAATATGCACACTTTGTACCCCACCCCCAACCATCCCCAACACTACCCTGCCACCACCACCGCCTCGGCCGCGGGGTAGGTAGAGTGGAGAGGAACGGGGATGATTGTGTGCGCATGTGACGTACCCTATGCAGCCATGTGTGTGTGTGTGTGTGTGTGTGTGTGTGTGTGTGTGTGTAGCTACCGCAATAAGGTCACCCAATCGCTGTTCGTTTCGTGTATCAGACCATTAGGGGATTCTCCGTCAAGGCCACATAATCGCACTGATCTCATTGTGCTGAAAGGAAAGCAGACGTCTTATGTTTGGTACTGATGTAAGTATTGACACATCTGGTACATGTCCCCTGAACCACTCCATTGCTGCAGGACTCCATTACAACTGTTGTGGGTGTGGCAGTAAAGGGACTCTGGTACATAGCCTATTAATCATGGCAGATGTCAAGAACTAGATAATATTTGTGTCTTTTCGTTGTTGCAGTAAATTATTATTATCATTTAGGACCAGTGTTAAAGTAAATTAAAATGCTGTGTTATTACTCCTCTCTTTCTCCCCCTCCCTTCTCCGGTTTGTACACAGTGCACCGATAAGACAGGAAGACCGCGATAAGCAAAAACTCTTCCTCAAGCCTTCACACACACACACACACACACACACACACACACACACACACACACACACACACACACACACACACACACACACACACACACACACACACACAGTTAACATCACAAAAACTCCTCACCATCTCCCCATTACATGACTATGAGTCTCTACCTCTTCACGCATCATTGCCTATTGACTCGAAGGTTAGGTGGATGCTGGGTACGTAGAGAGAGAGAGAGAGCGAGAGGCGTTGCAGCGTAGAGTACGTGATACTTGCAGGTGGCGGAGCAACTGACGGTGACGTAATAGAAGAGATGCACACGATAATTCAAGCTGGTAATTTTCTTTGCCTACGATGAAGCTTTGTCACTCAGCAGTTCCCACTACTACTAAATTATCTATAGAAACTGGTGAGATGGACCGTCTCTCATTGTCTCATAAGCAAACAAACACGAAAGGTTTTCACATTAATCTTGATATGAGCTTCCACACGCAAAAGATTGACAGTAGATTGTTGCTGCTGTAGTTGAAACCCCAGGCTCATCTCGTGAACCCAGTGAACCTCAAGAAACCACTGACTTCTACTGGTCGCTTCCAGAGGTCTTTTGTTGGGGTTCTGTTGAAGGACTATCAGTGTTCAGATAGTTTGTTCCATCTGGTAAGTGTGTTGTGATCTGGGGGCTGCATTGTAGTGTGGGTTTGTACCGGTATGTTTTATTTTGTGTTAAAATTTTAATAGGGAAGGGTGGTGGTCGCACCGCATGACTATTGCAGAACCATTTAACAATGCATCCAGCTTTAGTGCCGTAGCATGTCTGTCAGCGCCGGTCTCTCACTGCCATCACTCTGCATTGAAGTTCCATCGATAACTGCAGCAGGAGGTGACATTAACTGCCTCCAGCCTGATGAAGAACGATTCCCACTTGGTGAAGTAGTATACTGTAACTGCAGCAAGAGGTAACGTTAAGACCGCCAGCCAAATGAAGGACAGTTCACATTTGGTGTAGTATTTCTGATATACAAACGTCAAGTCCCTTTGTACTGGCGCCGATATCAAAGCCACCAATCTGTCCTTAGATTTACAACCTCACCCGCCGTGATACCATCTGGACGGGGTTTGTAGCATCCTTTACGATCATTGGTAAAGTGCGAGGAGCTGAGCGTGTGGTGGGAGGGTCTGCTGTGTAACCTGTTGTGCTGCAATTGTGATAGAGAGAGACAGGGTGTGGACGGGAGACGGACTGTGGTGGAAAGAGACAGGTAATGATGAGGGATGTTGACATGAAGAGCCACAGTACCCACCACTAACACTCTCTCTCTCTCTCTCTCTCTCTCTCTCTCTCTCTTTCTCTATTATATCTGCCACATTAGGAGCCTTAGAGTATTGTGGGAGACCGGCTCTTTACTTCGTTTATTGCTAGTGGAAAGTCATAAAAATGGAGTAGGTTTAACGTGTGATGCAACCTATTGATTACTTCATATGGTTGCATTGAAATCTTACTTATTTACTTTTTCAGTGTACTTGGACAGGTTATAAGAAAAAAATTATATTCTTTAATATTTATTTTCATTTTGATAACATTTAATGTCTTAGACTATATTAGTACCATCCAAAACACAATTCACCCACCACCTCTGCCCTTTACTGTAATACCACCTTACAAAGTTCAACACACCACATGCATCTGGTTTCACAGCATATATATTTTCGCAGTTTCTCTCCTCACAACAATGTTTTCACAACAAAGAATAAACTGTATGTATGAGCAAAATTACAAGTGATAAAAAAAAATTGCATTAAAACATCATTTGTTAAAACACGTAAACATCAGCACATTTTTGGTCTTAAGGGAAAAATTTTACCACAACGAGGAGTCTGTTTTTACTTTTAAACTTTACATATCTTTCCATTTGTTCAGTACTCTGCCGTGAGTATATTCTGAACCCAAGTTATAAACATGCATATATTCTTGTCAGTTGTCAGTAAACATGTGGAGCCTCGCCACGGCCGTGCCTGGCTGACAAATACACAGCAACAACAACTACTACATAATGGCCAGGCAAATGAACTACCTCGCCCCCCACCATGAAGGCAGCTCCCACTTTGTTTATTATGCTGGACACAGGGTGCGTGTAAGCGAGATTAAACTGTGATGGTGGATGATTTTAGGCCCTGCTTCCTCGTTCGAACAGATTAATGTGCAGTTTATTCTTCACAATCATTTGCTTTCACTTTCTTTTGTACTTGCGTTTGTCTCTCTCACTGTCACTCAGCGAAAATAAATATCTTAGTTCCTAACCGTTCTTCACCTACACACAGAGATGGGCAGCGATGCATGAGTTCACTCATTTGTGTGGTCAGTTAGCATTATTCCAGCCTTAAATCATGCAGTTACAGAAAGAACATTTATTACTGCGAAATCAGTTCATAAAAATGACATATTGCTAGGGGTGTATTTTAACAGTGATATTGTAATTGGGGAGAGGACAGATAAGCGATGAAGCCTCCACTCCTCCCTCCCACTACCCATCAGATTGGCGTATTGTTAAGGGTATAACTTAACATTGGTAATGTAACCAGGGAAAAGAGAGTTAAACAATGAAACCTCCACCCTGAAACCTTCGCCCTCCTAACTCCCACTTCCAATCAGTTCCCATAGATCCCGACTGGAAAGATTCAGAATAACAACCACTTATGGAGCACACTGATATTACCATATAATAGAACGAAAGAATTGAACTTGGTAATACAGTACAGTGCATCCAGCATGTTTGTTTATGGATAGTGAATGTACCGGTATGTCATTTTCTTTCCTTTGGATGGGAGTTGTTAAAATATTCCTCGCTTTTGTTTAAATTATACGCAGGGATTGCTTTAGCGATTGTTGAATAATGAAATGAAACTAAATGTCTTTCCTTTTCTTCTCATTCAGTCTTGCAACTTCATTTCCCTGGTAATGGTACAGTACTTCCATACCATTAATGAAGTCAAGAGCCATCTCACCCCAGCACATTGATTAGTGCCCCCACTGCTTAAGCTGGAAAAGATGGAGTTCCCTGGGGACAAGAATAAAACCTAACACACGTTCTGCCCCACCCCAGTACACTAATTTGTGCCCGACAGCTTAAGCTACTATGGCTAGGGCTTCCTGGGGCCAGATAATAAGTCCTAACACCAAGCAGCACCAGTAATGATATACAGTGAGATCTTCGTGATTACCTTGGCCCGTATTCTCGTCGGTTAAGGAGGCTCGGTATCACCTCCTCCTTAACGATTTATTTCCCGGACTCCATTTAACATTTTTTGCATCTCATATCTTTTTAATGTTGACAAAAATTGCATTAATAACACAAGAATGTACAGTAGTAACGGAACAGAATCAGAAATAAATCAGCACGGGAGAGGTGTTGTAAGCCTCCTAACTGCACGAGAATACCACGCCTTGTGTCATATTTACCTGGACAGTGGGATCTCCACCTGACATACCATATTTCACCCTCCCCTTGGTATCCAAATCCGATTTACTGAGGCTCAGCCGAAGTCGACTTAGTTAACCCTTTAGCGGACTCCACTCCATAAGCCAGTCACTCCCCATCAGGGTTTAATTTTTAAAAGGGCCCGGGAATCGCCTTAACATAGAGTATCCCTTGTTATTTGGTCAGATATATATAGAGGGAGGATGACTGGAATGAGTGAGAGCCATTGAGAACCCAGCCTGATAATGTCTCGATTTGTTTACTTTTTGAAACTTGAGGATGCTCTTACCCAAACTGGATGGTGGACGTGATATAAAATTGATACTTGGGTAGGAAATGTGGTACATAAATCTCACTAACCCATCATATTCAAGATGATTTTTAACTAAGGATTATTCCTAAAAGTAGAGTTATTTACATTGATTCAGAGTATTCCACTTAATTATAAAGAATATTTGATCACATTGGTTTTACTACATTTTTGGCAGGATTATTGATTTTTTTTCTTTTTAGTGCAAGAAAGAAGGAACCAAAGGCCAGGAGCCCGCAAGCCGTTCCTTCCAAGGAAAAAACACAAACAATACAAAAGAGAGCCAAATTCAAGATCCGTTCGTTTCGAGATGCCTGGACACACTGTTTGAAAGCCTGGAGATCATAGGAAGTAGGAAATACAGTCAGATGGAAACAGTTCTAGAGTTGACTGTTGCATAAGTGAAGGACTTGGTGTAACGGTTAACTCTTACATTAGAGAACTGGACAGAAAAGGGATGAGAGTTTGTTGCTAGACGGGTGCTTCGCGCCCGTCGTATAGATGGAGGGATGCAAGCAGAGTTCACAGGAGCAGTGAATGCATAAAACACATCACCATTGAATGGTATATAATGCAGAGGTAAACAGTTTCTATGATCAAAAGACGTTGTTGAAAATCACAGCAAGTCTTACATAGCAGGCAAGTGTGGCCACCACGGCCCCTGTCTTCACCTCACGTATGTATATCTCAAATTTAACAGTCCAATTCCTCTGACCCGACTGAGCAGAACGGCTGAATAAGGTACACTCATTTACAAGTGACAAGTCTTTGGTGACCAGGACGTATAAGTTGGTGGAACTCATTTATATATGGCCATACACACCTCGCACAAGTTGGTCACTGTTGGTATTGACCGTATCTGAGAAAGCAGGGGAGGGAAGGGGATTATCCTCGTTTTGGGGAAAATTTGCATGCTTGAGTGTTGTGGCTATTGCACTGACTAGATCCAGCAACGCCTGTTTATGTGTTTCTTCTTTTTTCTCTCAATCTTTTTTTTCTCTCTCTCTGTCTCACCGTAGACTCTTCATGGTCTTTCATCATCTTTCCTTCTTCATTTCCTCAATTTTCTGTCTGTTTTCCCCACTCTTTTGTCATCATTTTCTACAATAATAATGTATCTACCTGTCTCTTACCATACCCCTAATCCTACAATACATTGTGGTATACCCCAGGAGAGAGTGCTCGAAGTAAAGCCTCACAATAACCATGCAATACCAGATACTCCCATCACTCCAGGCCTTCCTTCAGCGTGTACTATACTATCGCGATCGCTAACTTCTTTACCCTTCTGGCGAGAGGGAATTAGAGGACAAGGCTGGAGAGAGGGCAGGGGAGCAGTTATTGGTATCTCATCACACACACACACACACACACACACACACACACCACTGAATCGCCACTATCCACTAGCCTACTCCTTACATCAACCCTGTCTTCCACCTCCTCCTCGCCAGAGGGATAAAGAAACTAGTGATCGTTACAGTATTCTCCTCTACATCTTTTTCACCTCGTTTTTTAGTCTTCGTTTCCACATTTTCGCATCAGCTACGCTTCTGTTGGCTTTCTTGTGACCAAACTGTTCACAGCTTAACAATTTTATGATTCTCGCTGAGACATCTGGCTGACCGCACCCTGTCAGGATTATAATACATGGCACAATCCAGTATGATAATGGCTGTGTGCGTGTCGGTCCTAACTTTGATTATGTCTTTTTCTTATAGAGAACTAAAAATAAAAACATTTAAGTATTATTATGTACAGCTGTACAGAAAAGTATCGTTACTCAGGGGTCCGATAGATAAGTAACGAATACAACGATGGCTGTTGTTTCCGAAGGGTTGATACATTCATATCGACGCATTTATTACCTCAGACACAGGAAATGCCTCTTGTATCCCATGCATAACCAACATTGTTGGATGTGCCGGGGTACCAACAGTTTCCTAGCCCCCTGCCTGCCATCGTTGTTTGTCATATTGTTTAGCAAAACGTCGTAACGATACTTTTTTGTACGGTTGTACACAGCTGGTATAAAGCCAGTAAGAGTCTGGTCCATTCCTTTGCCGTACAACCTCTGATAACCACAATAAATGACAGCCATATATAGTAAGCTGTTCAAGTGATGTATTTATGTTAAATATTGTTTCACTGTTGACACATTGATGAGCCATGCCAACACCCAGACTCTTTAACAAATGTGGATGTGTGGGTAAGGGCGGGCACCATTTTCCTCGTTTTCCCCTTTTTAAATCTGTGTTGTTAAGAACCCAGATACATAGGAATGAAACAAGTTGTAATATCTGATTATTTTTGTTAATTGTATGTCCTTTTACTATAATTTTATCTCTCGGTTATTTTCAGTACTTACCGTACTTACCGTGTGTCTTTTACGACTGTATTTTCTCTTTTACAGGTATGTGGAAGATGAGGTGTGGCAGCTAGGAGGTAGGCTACTGTATCTGTGAGATATGTTGAGTTTGAATGGAGTGTCAACCTGTCTCATGCGTTACACCAAAAAATTTTTATTTCAATAATTAATGTTTATTCTATCTAAATAGAATACGTCACCCTACCCCATATGTTACCGGTATACGTAAATATCCTGACTTTTAATAGCTCATTTTTTATCCATATTGTTTGACTAGAATATGTCCCCCTACCTCATGTGTTATCCTTAAGTAACTTGGACCTAGTATCTCTTTTTACAGATTCATGTGAAGTGCAGAGTGTAGTTTAAGGCTTTCTTGTGTATTGTTATTACCTCCGCCAAGGAGGTTACGTTTTTAGCCCCATCCGTTTGTTGGTTGGTTGGTTGGTTTGTGAGCAAGATTACACAAACACTAGTGGACGGATATCTACGAAACCTGGTAGAAGAATGGACCTTGTCCTTGAATACACTCCATTAAATTTTGATGCGGATCCAGGTAAAGGTGCGGATCCAGGAATTTTTTTTCACTTTCTTTAACATTGCGAGATAAGGCGTGGGCGGAGGTATGCGCTGTACTGAGTGCCATTCTAGTTATATACTGTTTCATATGGAGTGTAAACTGCAGTATAAGGCTGTCTTAATGTACTGTTTCATATTGAGTATTAATAAACATGAGGTGGTGTTTCTGACCATTGGTGGTGTTTATAATCTTGTGTCGGCGTTACGTAAATGTGTTTTTATGTTCCAACGATGTCCACAAACAGTATCTCTGAGGACACATTTTCCCCATTTATTCCTCTCAAGATAGAACACAGAAAAAATACTCTGGTGATCTGGATTGTCGTCTGTGTCACGTAACATCGTCGTCAGAATCAACAGCAGAGCATCATTTCCAAAACTTTAATGCGCTGTGGACTGTTAGCTTGTTTATAAGTACTTGAATTTTACAGCATTAATTTATAGCAAAACAGAATTCTTAGTACTTTGTACATGAGGTAGGTGAAGCAGAGGGATGCCTTTACGAGGCAGCACCAAGCCTGGCGTCTGCAGTGCCAGGATACATGAATGTCACTCAATCCTCCCATCATTCCCGAAAAGGTTGATAATTGATTTCAGGAGAAGAACAGGAAGAAATAAGTTGGAGAAGAACAGGGAGGCTTTAGAAAGGGAAGAGGTTGTGTAGATCATGTGGGTTAATTATATAACATCTATGATTACATACACATTACACATACAAACTCTGGGATGATATAAGATACTCTCGACACATGTCATACGTCTGGCTTCCGTCATACCGGAAGTGGTAACACCACCAGATCAGTCACGAATAAGCTCCCGTCCGGTAAATACGCAGTCAGTTTGTACCTACTCTGTTAACAGTGGACATAGCCCATTAAAGTAAGGATCTACACGGATTGTATCATTAACACATCCTATACGAGACTTAGTGCAGTGACTCACCCCCATGGCGCAGTGAAAAAGGAACAATATATGGGCTATACTGGCTTCCACGCGTGAAGTTAACTGGCGAATGACTACCCCCCCCCCCTGTTGTGGCGCGAGCGTGTCTCTTGGGGTTAATATAAAAGCGCCAGTGTGTATAGTGGTGTACAGTGACTTATTAACAGTGTGCTGAACAGTGACGATTGTGCAGTGTGTGAACAGTGTCTCAGTGTGGCGTTCTATAGTGTGCCGGTGTAGCGTTATGATCCGTCCCCCTGTCTGCCCCCTACGGCGCATGCGCGGGAGTTGCCAGAGGCCGCCACAAATATGCCATTTGTCCTCTGATATCTGTAGGGGTAACATGATCGGAGCCTCTCGCCCTTTGTTTACAAACGGCAAATGGTCATTCCGGCTTCTCTTATCATTCGTCTCAAAGCTTTCTCGGGTAGTTTTCGCCCTTAAATTAAATTAGGTTAGGCGGAAAGCAGTAAAAATTTGAATTTCTGAGGTATGAATGAGTTTGGTTGGATAAACATAGAGATAATTAATCATCTGGGGACGAGTTATCTAATCTGTTAGGCGTGAGGATTGCCTTAGCTTTGAATCTTCACAGGAATGAGTTACGCTCGTACCGTCCCGTGTATTAAACCATTTTTATCATACATATCCTTGAAATCATAAATAGTTTTGGCACACACTACTTCATTCGGTTGTGCATTCCACTGATCAATTGTCCTATTAGGGAAACTGAATTTCCTTACATCTTTATCACCTCTCTTTTTATGCTGTATTTTGCAATGTCCTCTTGCTGATGCTTCACACATATGATATATATTCATTTATGTCTATTTTCTGTTCCCCTGATATGCATTTATATAGCATAATCATGTCTCCTCCTCTCCTGCAGCGTTGGTAAATTCAATCTTTCCAGTCTTTCTCAGTAACTTAAATCCCTTAAGCTTGGTACCCATCTTGTAGTGGCCCGTTGTACTTTTTCAATCTTATCTGTGTTTTTTGAAATGAGGATTCCAGACTACTGTGATGCATACTCCAGAGTTGGTCTGATGAATATCTTCTTCAGCATATCTTCATTTATATATGTGAATGCTATTCTCATATTAGTAAGCAATGTATACATGTTTCGTACCTTCTCACTGATGTGATCATCAGGAGATAGTCTGTTACTGATAATTACTCCTAGGTCCTTCTCCCTTTCTGATATGTGTAGGGTTGATCTTCCTAACTTATAATACCAATCTGGTCTTTTCTTACTTTTACCACATTTTATTACATGACACTTATCCACATTAAATTCCATTGGCCATTTATTGCTCCATTCATGAAGCTTGTTCAGTTCCTCTTGCAGCTCTTTGCAAGAATCTATGTTAGTAATTTTCCTTTGAATTTTTGCATCATCTGCAAACATATTTAGATAGCTTCCATTTCCAATATTACTATCTATGCCATTTATATATACTACAAACATAACTGAGCCCTGTGGCACTCCGCTGGTCACTTCCCTCCATGATGAGTAATTTCCCCTTAATATTGTTCTCATTTCCCTTTTTCTGAGAAAATCCTGCATCCAACAGTGGAATTGCCTTGGATACCTCCTTGATGGTACAGTTTCCATAAAAGTCTTTGGTGCGGTATTCTGTCAAAAGCTTTCTTAAAATCTAAATAGATACTGTCCACCCATCCTTCTCTTTTCTGTAATGTTTCTCTAACTTTGTCATACTTGCTTAGAAGATTAGTAACACATGATTTTCCCTTCCTAAAACCGAACTGCCTCTCTTTTATCATACCATGTTCTAGATGTTTTACCCAAACTTCCCTTATCAGCTTTTCTAGTATCTTACACCACTGGTCAGTGATACTGGTCTGTAGTTGAGTAGTTCTCATTGTGTTAAATTTGACTAGTGTACAGGTATTTGTAGACCTCACAGGTGGTTAAGAGGGATGAGTAAAGGACTCATGAATGGAATGGAAGGAAATGAAAAAAAAAAAAAAAAAAAAAAAGGAAAGCGAGCACCAAGCCACTCAATGACTGAGTTTCCCCCTGGGGAGGGGGGGGGGGTAGAATACCTCCTCAGTATCCCTGCTTGTCGTAAAAACCGTCTAAAAGGGGCACTTTAATCTTCATCCTTCCTCTTTTCCCTCTCTGCTTCTTGTACTTTATCTGTCCCACCTCTCTGCCTTACATTTTCACTTTAATACCCACCAAACTCTCTTCCATTATAGTGCCATGTAGTCATTGTTTTAGCTTGGTACTGGCGCTTATTATTCACCTCCTTTTGTACTTCATGTGTCTTATCTCTCAGCCTTATATTTTCACTTTAATAACCACCCAACCCCCTTCCACCTCAGTGCCATATTTTCATTGGCTTGGTGCTAACTTTTGCTTTTTTTTTTATTACTGTGTTCAATGCATTTCCATTGATAGTACAGTATATAAATATATCCTGTGCTACTGGACACGACAGGGTATATGTTACTGCACATGTGTGCAGATTTAAATAAACGATTGGTATTAAAATATGCCAATCAGTGATGTGTAGTAATGTACCCAATGTGCTGAATAACCTAACTTAGGATTTTATTTTTTTATTTCCCATAACAACTAGTATCTGAAGTGATCTCAGTAACGTAACTGATATGGGTTTTTACTTTATCATTATCCATTGAATCAGTAGCAGTGCTGTGACAGTGTGAACAGGAAACTTCACTAAGCATACCCTACTGGAGTGCATACTGTTTTCATAGTGTTTGGAGTTAAAAGTACTTTTCCATAAATGAAATTTTGAGGCAGTTTTTATTTCACATTGACTGAACTTGAACTATACTGGACTAGCCTAACACTCTTATCTGAGATTTCTCAAAACTAAAGGGAGATGGAAGATTTCTCAAAACTAAAGGGAGATGTAAGATTTCTCAAAACTAAAGGGATTGGATTGGATAATTGAAAAAAAAAAGGAAAAGGAAAAGCTAGCACCAATCCACTTATTGACTCTATGGCATTTAAAAGGGGTTGGGTGGGTATTAAAGTGAATATATAAGGCAGAGAGGAAGCTATCTAAATATGTTTGCAGATGATGCAAAAATTCAAAGGAAAATTACTAACATAGATTCTTGCAAAGAGCTGCAAGAGGAACTGAACAAGCTTCATGAATGGAGCAATAAATGGCCAATGGAATTTAATGTGGATAAGTGTCATGTAATAAAATGTGGTAAAAGTAAGAAAAGACCAGATTGGTATTATAAGTTAGGAAGATCAACCCTACACATATCAGAAAGGGAGAAGGACCTAGGAGTAATTATCAGTAACAGACTATCTCCTGATGATCACATCAGTGAGAAGGTACGAAACATGTATACATTGCTTACTAATATGAGAATAGCATTCACATATATAAATGAAGATATGCTGAAGAAGATATTCATCAGACCAACTCTGGAGTATGCATCACAGTAGTCTGGAATCCTCATTTCAAAAAACACAGATAAGATTGAAAAAGTACAACGGGCCACTACAAGATGGGTACCAAGCTTAAGGGATTTAAGTTACTGAGAAAGACTGGAAAGATTGAATTTACCAACGCTGCAGGAGAGGAGGAGGAGACATGATTATGCTACTGTATATAAATGCAAATCAGGGGAACAAAAATAGACATAAATGAATATATATCATATGTGTGAAGCATCAACAAGAGGACATTGCAAAATACAGCATAAAAAGAGAGGTGATAAAGATGTAAGGAAATTCAGTTTCCCTAATAGGGCAATTGATCAGTGGAATGCACAACAGAATGAGGTAGTGTGTGCCAAAACTATTTATAATTTCAAGGATATGTATGATAAAAATGGTTTAATACACGGGACAGTACGAGCTTGACTCATTCCTGTAAAGATACAAAGCTAAGGCAATCCTCACGCCTAACAGATTAGATAACTCGTCCCCAGATGATTAATTATCTCTATGTTTATTCAACCTAACTCATTCATACCTTAGAAATTCGAATTTTTACTGCTTTCCGCCTAACCTAATTTAATTTAAGGGCGGAAACTACCCGAGAAAGCTTTGAGACGAATGATACGACAAGCCGGAATGACCATTTGCCGTTTGTAAACAAAGGGCGAGAGGCTCCGATCATGTTACCCCTACAGATATCAGAGGACAAATGGCATATTTGTGGCGGCCTCTGGCAACTCCCGCGCATGCGCCGTAGGGGGCAGACAGGGGGACGGATCATAACGCTACACCGGTGTAGCGTTATGATGTCCCCCTGTCCGCCCCCTACGGCGCATGCGCGGGAGTTGCCAGAGGCCGCCACAAATATGCCATTTGTCCTCTGATCTCTGTAGGGGTAACATGATCGGAACCTCTCGCCCTTTGTTTACAAACGGCAAATGGTCATTCCGGCTTCTCATATCATTCGTCTCAAAGCTTTCTCGGGTAGTTTCCGCCCTTAAATTAAATTAGGTTAGGCGGAAAGCAGTAAAAATTCGAATTTCTAAGGTATGAATGAGTTAGGTTGTATAAACATAGATATAATTAATCATCTGGGGACGAGTTATCTAATCTGTTAGGCGTGAAGATTGCCTTAGCTTTGTATCTTTACGGGAATGAGTCAAGCTCGTACCGTCCCGTGTATTAAACCATTTTTATCATACATATCTTTGAAATTATAAATAGTTTTGGCACACACTACCTCATTCTGTTGTGCATTCCACTGATCAATTGCCCTATTAGGGAAACTGAACTTCCTTACATCTTTATCACCTCTCTTTTTATGCTGTATTTTGCAATGTCCTCTTGCTGATGCTTCACACATATGATAGATATTCATTTATGTCTATTTTCTGTTCCCCTGATATGCATTTATATAGCATAATCATGTCTCCTCCTCTCCTGCAGCGTTGGTAAATTCAATCTTTCCAGTCTTTCTCAGTAACTTAAATCCCTTAAGATTGGTACCCATCTTGTAGGAGCTCGTTGTACTTTTTCAATCTTATGTGTTTTTTGAGATGAGGTTTCCAGACTACTGTGATGCATACTCCAGAGTTGGTCTGATGAATACCTTCCTCAGCATTTCTTCATTTATATATGTGAATGCTATTCTCATATTAGCAAGCAATGTATACATGTTTCATACCTTCTCACTGATGTGATCATCAGGAGATAGTCTGTTACTGATAATTACTCCTAGGTCCTTCTCCCTTTCTGATGTGTAGGGTTGATCTTCCTAACTTATAATACCACTCTGGTCTTTTCTCACTTTTACCAAATTTTATTACATGACACTTATCCACATTAAATTCCATTTGCCATTTATTGATCCATTCGTGAAGCTTTTTCAGTTCCTCTTGCAGCTCTTTGCAAGAATCTATGTTAGTAATTTTCTTTTGAATTTTTGCATCATCTGCAAACATATTTAGATAGCTTCCGTTTCCAATATTACTATCTATGCCATTTATATATACTAAAAACATAATATACTAAAAACATAACTGAGCCCTGTGGAACTCCACTGGTCACTTCCCTCGATGATGAGTAATTTCCCCTTAATATTGTTCTCAGTTCCCTTTTTGTGAGAAAATCCTGCATCCAACAGTGGACATTGCCTTGGATACCTCCTTGATGGTACAGCTTCCATAAAAGTCTTTGGTGCGGTACTCTGTCAAATGCTTTCTTAAAATCTAAATAGATACTGTCCACCCATCCTTCTCTTTTCTGTAATGTTTCTCTAACTTTGTCATAATTGCTTAGAAGATTAGTAACACATGATTATCCCTTCCTAAAACCGAACTGCCTCCCTTTTATCATACCATGTTCTAGATGTTTTACCCAAACTTCCCTTATCAGGTTTTCTAGTATCTTACAACACTGGTCAGTGATACTGGTCTGTAGCTGAGTAGTTCTCATTGTGTTAAATTTGACTAGTGTACAGGTATTTGTAGACCTCACAGGTGGTTAAGGAGGATGAGTAAAGGACTCATGAATGGAATGGAATGAAATGGAATGGAATAAAAAAAAAAAAATAAATAAAAAGGAAAGCGAGCACCAAGCCACTCAATGACTAAGTTTCCCCCTGGGGAGGGGGGGGATAGAATACCTCCTCAGTATCCCTGCTTGTCGTAAAAACCGTCTAAAAGGGGCACTTTAATCTTCATCCTTCCTCTTTTCCCCCTCTGCTTCTTGTACTTCATCTGTCCCACCTCTCTGCCTTATATTTTCACTTTAATACCCACCCAACTCCTATTGTAGTGCCATATAGCCATTGAGTGGCTTGGTGCTCGCTTTTTTTTTTTTTTTTTTTATTCCATTCTATTAAGTGACTAAGTTATATGGCACTAACTTGGGTGGGTATTGAAAATATATGGCAGTGAGGTGGAACAGATAAAGTACAAGAAGCAGAGTGGGAAAAGGGGAAGGATTTTTAGTCGGCTTTTACGACAAGCAGGGATACTGAGGAAGTATTCTATCCCCCCCTCCCCGAAGGGAAAGGATTTGTGAGATAACCGTGACTGGGAGCTGGCTTAGTTTCCATTGATAGTACTCCCCTGGGGAGGGGGGACAGAATACTTCCTCAGTATCCCTGCTTGTGGCAAAAGGGGCACTTTAATCTCCATCCTTCCCCTCTTCCCACTCTGCTCCTGTACTTTATCTGTCTTACCTCTCTGCCTTACATTTTCACTTTAATACCCACCAAACCCTCTTCCATTATAGTGCCATGTAGTCATTGTTTTAGCTTGGTACTGGCACTTATTATTCACCTCCTCTTGTACTTCATGTGTCTTATCTCTCAGCCTTATATTTTCACTTTAATAACCACCCAACCCCCTTCCACCTCAGTGCCATATTTTCATTGGCTTGGTGCTAACTTTTGCTTTTTTTTTTTTTTTTTACTGTAGTCATTTCATTTGCACCTATAGTACAGTGTACAAATATATCCTGTGCTACTGGACATGACAGGGTTTATGTTACTGCACATGTGTGCAGATTTCAATAAACGATTGGTATTACAATATGCCAATCAGTGATGTGTAGTAATGTACCCAATGTGCTGAATAACCTAACTTAGGAATTTTTTTATTTTATTTCCCATAACAACTAGTATCTGAAGTGATCTCAGTAAGGTAACTGATAAGGGTTTTTACTTTATCCTTATCCATTGAATCAGTAGCAGTGCTGTAACAGTGTGAACAGCAAACTTCACTAAGCATACCCTACTGGAGTGCATACTGTTTTCATAGTGTTTGGAGTTAAAAGTACTTTTCCATAAATGAAATTTAGAGGCTAATTTTTATTTCACATTGACTGAACTTGAACTATACTGGACTAGCCTAACACTCTTATGTGAGATTTCTCAAAACTAAAGGGAGATGTAAGATTTCTCAAAACTAAAGGGAGATGTAAGATTTCTCAAAACTAAAGGGAGATGTAAGATTTCTCAAAAGGAAAAGTTAGCACCAAGCAACTTATTGACTCTATGGCACTTAAAAGGGGTTGGGTGGGTATTAAAGTGAATATATAACGCAGAGAGGAAGCTATCTAAATATGTTTGCAGATGATGCAAAAATTCAAAAGAAAGTTACTAACATAGATTCATGCAAAGAGCTGCAAGAGGAACTGAAAAAGCTTCATGAATGGATCAATAAATGGCAAATGGAATTTAATGTGGATAAGTGTCATGTAATAAAATTTGGTAAAAGTGAGAAAAGACCAGATTGGTATTATAAGTTAGGAAGATCAACCCTACACATCAGAAAGGGAGAAGGACCTAGGAGTAATTATCAGTAACAGACTATCTCCTGATGATCACATCAGTGAGAAGGTACGAAACATGTATACATTGCTTGCTAATATGAGAATAGCATTCACATATATAAATGAAGAAATGCTGAGGAAGGTATTCATCAGACCAACTCTGGAGTATGCATCATAGTAGTCTGGAATCCTCATCTCAAAAAACACAGATAAGATTGAAAAAGTACAACGGGCCACTACAAGATGGGTACCAATCTTAAGGGATTTAAGTTACTGAGAAAGACTGGAAAGATTGAATTTACCAACACTGCAGGAGAGGAGGAGGAGACATGATTATGCTATATAAATGCATATCAGGGGAACAGAAAATAGACGTAAATGAATATATACCATATGTGTGAAGCATCAGCAAGAGGACATTGCAAAATACAGCATCATCCTTAAACATACTTGGGGTTTCATTCTCTCGGAATTTATCTTGAAAAGACCATATTACCTCTTGTAAAAAAGTTCTTCCAAGAGATTAGGTGTGCTAAGCCAACTCTGTACCTTCTTTACCCCTGCACAGTTGTTGACTTTATACACAGGTTTTATTCGCCCCTGTGTAGAGTACAACTCTCATGTGTGGGGAGGCTCCCCACATACAGCTCTTCTCAAAGGCTTTTCGTCTCATTAACTCTCCTCATCTTACTGGTTCCCTTCAACCTCTGTCTCTTCACTGCACTGTTGCATCTTTATCTCTTTTCTGTCACTACTTCAGTGGTCACTGCTCCTCTTACTGACTCCCTTCAACCTCTGTCTCTTCGCCGCACTGTTGCATCTTTATCTCTTTTCTGTCACTACTTCAGTGGTCACAGCTCCTCTGAACTGTCTGCTTGCATCTCTTTACCATTACGATGGGCACATGGGACCCATGTAGCAACAAACTCTCATCCCTTTTCTGTCCAGCTCTCTAATGCAAGAGTTAACAGCCGTTACTTCCAGTCCATCATATATGCAACAGGTCAGATCCAAAACTGTCCTTCCATGTCTGTTTTTCCTACTGCCTATGATCTCCAGTCTTTCAAGCACAGTGTGTCCAGGCATCTCAAAATGTACTGTACAGGTCTAGAATTTGGCTGTCTGTTGTATTGTGTTTGTTTTTTCTTGGAGGGAGCAATTTGTGGGCTCCTGGCCTTTGGTTCTTTCTTCCTTTCATAGAAAAAAGCTCCCTCCAGTTTGTCTTCTCTGTTTCTAACCCTCTCATGCTTAGGACAAGTCTAGGATTCTGTTCACCTGATGTCTGATGATTTTATTCTGTTGAGTATAGGAGATTGGTCAGTATTCTCATCGGTTAAGGAAGCTCCCTAACACCTCTTCCTAAGTGATTCATTTTGCCTATTACACCTAACTGTCCTCTTCTGTGCCACATAAATTCTTTCAGTATTACCATACTCTGCATAGCCTAATGCTCCCTAACACTTCTTCCTAAGCAGTTCATTTTGTTTATTACACCATACTCTCCTTCTCAGTGTTGTATAAATTCTTCCAGTAACTATCACCATACTCTGCATCAAGCTACCTAACACCTCTTCCTAAGTAATTTATTTTGTTTATTACACCTTACTGTCCTCTTCTGTGTTACAAAAATCCCTTCATTACCACCATACTCTATAAATAACTTAAGATATCAACCAGCCATATCCCAAAATAAATCACTGAGGCAGAGGTGTTTGGGAGCTTCTATAGCTAACCAACGAGAATACAAACCTGAGGTGTGAGGAATTAGTTGGAGAAGAACAGGGAGGCTTTAGGAAGGGAAGAGGTTGTGTAGATCAGATATTCATTCTTAGATCTTTAGTGGAAAAGTTTCTAGAGAAGGGAAAGAAGTTGTAGCCTATGCGGCTTTCATGGATTTGGAGAAAGCATATGACAGGGTGGATAGACAAGGATTGTGGAAAGTGTTAAGAATATATGGAGTAGATGGGAAGTTGTTGAATGCTGTGAAGAGTATGTATGATGGTGCGAAGGCTGCAGTGCGTGTGGATAGTGAACTGAGTGAATTTTTCTCTTTGAAAGTTGGGTTGAAACAGGGATGTATCATGTCTCCATGGTTGTTCAATCTGTACATGGATGGGGTAATAAAAGAGGTTCAAGGTAGGGTAGTGGATGTTGGAGTGGCCCTGGTGAGAGATGGTAGTGTTTGGAAACTCCCTGTACTGTTGTTTGCAGATGATACTGTGTTGTTGAGCGAAGACGAAGGGGAGCTGCAAGGCTTGGTGGATGAGTTTGGGAGAGTGTGTAAGAAACGGAATCTAAAGGTGAATGTAGGGAAGAGTAAAGTGATGGTCTTTGAGAGAGGTGAAGTCAGTGAATGTACAGCGAGGTTGGATGGTGAGAAATTGGAAAATATGAGTACGTTTAAGTACTTGGGTAGTATGATGAGTAAGGATGGAGGTTTGGAGGGTGAAGTGCTTGAAAGAGTACAGCAGGGAAGAAAGGTTGCTGGTTCTTTGAAAGCAGTGATAAGAAACAGGGAAGTGAGCTTGGAAGTGAAAAAGTTACTACATGACTGTATTGTGATACCAACTCTAACGTATGGAAGTGAAGCTTGGACGTTGTTGGAAGGACACAAGTCAAGAGTGAGAGCAGTGGAAATGAGTTATTTAAGAGGAGCCTGTGGAGTCACGTGGAGAGACAGGCTGACGAATGAGGATATAAAGGAGCATTGTGGTGTTGATGTGGATGTGATAGGAAGCGTTATGAGGAACACACTGAGGTGGTTTGGCCATGTGGAGAGGATGGAGGGTGAAAGACTGACGAAGAGAGTGTATGTGAGTGAGGTGGAGTGGGGAAGAGGGAGGGGGAGGCCGAGGATGAGATGGAGGGATGGGGTGGAGAGGTATATGAGAGAGGGGGGTGTGAGTTGGGAGCAGGGCAGTGAAATGGCGGGGGACAGGGCGACTTGGAGGCGATTTGTTTGTGGCCACCCCAAACAGGATTGAGGAGTCTGGCAATAGATAGATAGATAGATTATTATCATTATTATTATTATTATTATTATTATTATTATTGAGTTGGAGGATATTAGTTGCCTTATGGCTGGTTACTGTATTATTTGTATTATTAAAAGTAAAGGACTGTCTTCTAGCCAGCAGAGAAAGCTTCCTAACACCTCTTCATTAGCGATTTGACTTTAGCAATTTTACTTTAGCGATTTATTTTAGCATATGACATACGTCCTCTAGTGTTTAGATACCGTAGATGCGTAGCTTTCTCTCTCTCTCTCTCTCTCTGCACTGGCAAGTCGTTTTAAATATTTGAACCAACGCCTCTGCTGTTTTGAATACCGAAGCCGTTACCGATGCAGTTCTCTCTCTCTCTCTCTCTCTCTCTCTCTCTCTCTGTATTAGCGAGTCGTTTTAAATAGTTGAACCAACGCCTCTGCTGTTTTGAATATCGAAGCCGTTACCGATACAGTTGCGTGTCTGGGTAACGGTCGTGATGACGGGGCAGTTCAGAGGTGATGAGGTCAAGGTTATTTCAAGAGGCGATTTGTTTTATTTCAGATGCTGCCCGGATCGCTAGGATTATCGCAAAGGACTACCGCAGGGGCGCTACCACAGGGCACTATCGCAGGGGCTCTACCGCAGGGGGACTACCATACTCGGGCTCCTCCTCCTCATGGTATGTAGTGGTGCTTTGCTCCTATAGTCATGGCCGTTTTTTTCTTTTTTCTTTTTTAGGTATAGGTATTTATAGGTGTTTAGGTATTTATAGGTATTAAGGATTTACAGGTATTTAGGCCTTTAAAGTTTTCTATAGGTATTTATATGTATAGGTATTTTTAGGTATTTAGATATTTATAGGTATTCATAGCTATTTAGGTATTTATAGGTATTCATAGGTATTTAGGTATAGGTATTTATAGGTTTTTAGGCATTTAAAGTTATTTAAAGGTATTTTTAGGTATTTATAGTTATTTAGGTATTTAAAGCTATTTAGGTATTTTTAGCTTTTTTTTTTTTTTTTTTTTTTTTTTTTTTTATGTATTTCAGCGTTACCTTTGCGTGCCTCTGATAGCATAGTGACGCTGGAGGGTTGATCTGGCCCGGAAGCAAGTAGACTCGTAGTGGTGTTTGGTCTGTAGGGGTGGTTTGGTCTGTGGGGGTGGTTTGGTCTGTAGGGGGTGGTTTGGTCTGTAGGGGGTGGTTTGGTCTGTAGGGGGTGGTTTGGTCTGTAGGGGGTGGTTTGGTCTGTAGGGGGTGGTTTGGTCTGTAGGGGGTGGTTTGGTCTGTAGGGGGTGCTTTGGTCTGTAGGGGGTGGTTTGGTCTGTAGGGGGTGGTTTGGTCTGTATTGCTCATAACTAAGACTACGAGAATGACTGCAGACACGACGGAGTAAGTGGAAGTGGCCCAGTTCCCTCGGGTGAAAAAGAAAGTAGTTTATGTAGGCTTTGTTACTGATATCGCTACTTACAGCCCATAGTCGTAGTCTCTGTAGTGATAGTTCCCCCGTAGTGATAGTCTCCCCAAGTAGTGATAGTCTCCCCACGTAGTGATAGTCTCCCCACGTAGTGATAATCACCCCACGTAGTGATAATCACCCCACGTAGTGATAATCACCCCACGTAGTGATAATCACCCCACGTAGTGATAATCACCCCACGTAGTGAGTCCCCCCCCGTGGTTATAGTCCCCCCCCGTGGTGATGATAGTCCCCCCCGTGGTGATGATAGTCCCCCCCGTGGTGATGATAGTCCCCCCCCGTGGTGATGATAGTCCCCCCCGTGGTGATGATAGTCCCCCCCGTGGTGATGATAGTTCCCCCCCGTGGTGATGATAGTCCCCCCGTGGTGATGATAGTCCCCCCGTGGTGATGATAGTCCCCCCGTGGTGATGATAGTCCCCCCGTGGTGATGATAGTCCCCCCGTGGTGATGATAGTCTCCCCCCGTGGTGATGATAGTCCCCCCCGTGGTGATGATAGTCTCCCCCCCGTGGTGATGATAGTCTCCCCCCCGTGGTGATGATAGTCTCCCCCCCGTGGTGATGATAGTCTCCCCCCCCGTGGTGATGATAGTCTCCCCCCCCGTGGTGATGATAGTCTCCCCCCCGTGGTGATGATAGTCTCCCCCCCCGTGGTGATGATAGTCCCCCCGGTGGTGATGATAGTCCCCCCCGTGGTGATGATAGTCCCCCCGTGGTGATGATAGTCCCCCCGGTGTGATAGTCCCCCCCGTGGTGATGATAGTCCCCCCCGTGGTGATGATAGTCCCCCCCCGTGGTGATGATAGTCCCCCCCGTGGTGATGATAGTCCCCCCGTGGTGATGATAGTCCCCCCCCGTGGTGATGATAGTCCCCCCCCGTGGTGATGATAGTCCCCCCCCGTGGTGATGATAGTCCCCCCCGTGGTGATGATAGTCCCCCGCGTGGTGATGATAGTCCCCCCGTGGTGATGATAGTCCCCCCGTGGTGATGATAGTCCCCCCGTGGTGATGATAGTCCCCCCGTGGTGATGATAGTCCCCCCCGTGGTGATGATAGTCCCCCCGTTGTTAAGATATGTCCCCCCGTGGTGAAGTTTGTCCCCCCGTGGTGATGATAGTCCCCCCCCGTGGTGATGATAGTCTCCCCCCGTGGTGATGATAGTCTCCCCCCGTGGTGATGATAGTCTCCCCCCGTGGTGATGATAGTCTCCCCCCGTGGTGGTGATAGTCTCCCCCCCGTGGTGGTGATAGTCTCCCCCCGTGGTGGTGATAGTCTCCCCCCGTGGTGGTGATAGCCCCCCCGTGGTGATGATAGTCCCCCCCGTGGTGATGATAGTCCCCCCGTGGTGATGATAGTCCCCCCCGTGGTGATGATAGTCCCCCCCGTGGTGATGATAGTCCCCCCCGTGGTGATGATAGTCCCCCCGTGGTGATGATAGTCCCCCCCGTGGTGAAGATAGTCCCCCCCGTGGTGAAGATAGTCCCCCCCCGTGGTGAAGATAGTCCCCCCCGTGGTGATGATAGTCCCCCCCCCGTGGTGATGATAGTCCCCCCCGTGGTGATGATAGTCCCCCCCCGTGGTGATGATAGTCCCCCCGTGGTGATGATAGTCCCCCCGTGGTGATGATAGTCCCCCCGTGGTGATGATAGTCCCCCCCGTGGTGATGGTAGTCCCCCCCCGGTGGTGTTGGTAGTCCCCCCCCGGTGGTGATGGTAGTCCCCCCCCGCTGGTGATGGTAGTCCCCCCCCGCTGGTGATGGTAGTCCCCCCCCGGTGGTGATGGTAGTCCCCCCCCGGTGGTGATGGTAGTCCCCCCCGCTGGTGATGGTAGTCCCCCCGTGGTGTTGGTAGTCCCCCCCGTGGTGATGGTAGTCCTCCCCCCGTGGTGATGGTAGTCCTCCCCCCGTGGTGATGGTAGTCCTCCCCCCGTGGTGATGGTAGTCCTCCCCCCGTGGTGATGGTAGTCCTCCCCCCGTGGTGATGGTAGTCCTCCCCCCGTGGTGATGGTAGTCCTCCCCCCGTGGTGATGGTAGTCCTCCCCCCGTGGTGATGGTAGTCCCCCCCCGTGGTGATGGTAGTCCCTTCCCCGTGGTGATGGTAGTCCCTTCCCCGTGGTGATGGTAGTCCTCCCCGTGCGGTGTTGGTAGTCCTCCCCCCGTGGTGATGGTAGTCCTCCCCCCGTGGTGATGGTAGTCCTCCCCCCGTGGTGATGGTAGTCCTCCCCCCGTGGTGATGGTAGTCCTCCCCCCGGGGTGATGGTAGTCCTCCCCCGTGGTGATGGTAGTCCTCCCCGTGGTGTTGGTAGTCCTCCCCCTAGTGGTGATGGTTGTGCTCCCGCACGTGGTGATGGTAGTCCCCCCCCGTGGTGATGGTAGTCCCCCCCCGTGGTGATGGTAGTCCCCCCCCCGTGGTGATGGTAGTCCTCCCCCCCGTGGTGATGGTAGTCCTCCCCCCGTGGTGATGGTAGTCCTCCCCCCGTGGTGATGGTAGTCCTCCCCCCGTGGTGATGGTAGTCCTCCCCCCGTGGTGATGGTAGTCCTCCCCCCGTGGTGATAGTCCATAGCACCCTTCCCCCCAGGGTGTGATAGCCCATAGCACCCTTCCCCCCAGGGTGTGATAGCCCATAGCACCCTTCCCCCCAGGGTGTGATAGCCCATAGCACCCTTCCCCCCAGGGTGTGATAGCCCATAGCACCCTTCCCCCCAGGGTGTGATAGCCCATAGACCCCCATCTTCTAAACTAACTTGGTCTAGATTTTGGTCTTTCTACAGTTTATATAATACAGGATGAGAGCAGTTTAAGACAGTGCCATGGTTCTCTTTCCACAGCACTTCCTCGTGACTAGCACAATTCCAGTGTTAATCTATTGTTATAATTCTGAGTTCAAGCTGGAGAGATGACAATATAGGCAAAGTTAAAGTAAATACAGAATATTATGTTGTCATGGAGGAGCTGTGGAAAATAATGTTGGCAGTCTTTTATGTGAAGGACATGTGTGAAATATTAACAGTATATTTCATTCCTTGAGTTACAAGCCAAATGGTTTCCTGTATACGGTACCTTAAGTACGCTGGGTGGTAACCATATAACCAAATTATGGCACCTGGTGGTTTAGTGGGTAATCATTGCTTTCCAGTCGGATTGAGCCGGTGAAGGTTTATATCCAAGGGGTGGTTGGGGTTTATTGCTCATGTAATGCCACTCAGGGATGAGTGAGACTGGTCACTCACATCTTAAATGTCAGGACAAACTTGCCTAACCCCGGGCTCCTACGCTCCTCATGGGGCTACACTGGATTAGGTGATGAATGAATATCTAAAATTAGTATGTTAAAGGCTTCACAATTCTTTTCATATTTGTATTTACCTTTATTAAGAGGCACTGTGGTGGGTAGGAATGTCATGTAGACCACCAGTGTCTGAACTAGTGATGTATTAAGCCTTTACTAAGCTGACTGTACTCCATTTCACCAAATCTGCCACCATCAGTGATGTCCTCAGCGCCTGTAGTGTTCATGGAAATCACTGGCACTCGGTGAACCTCTACTCATTACCTTAAGACCCAATATCCAGGCAATACAACAAGGTATATCCTGTACTGAGGACCTTCATCAATGCTACAGGTGCTGAGGACATCACTGATGCTGCCACACCAGGTGAAATGGAGTATAGTACAGGACCATATGAAGTTTGTCACTGTTTGTCGTTTAAACAGAAATAATTGATACCGTGGGCTATAAAAAGCTTCTGCCCTGTAGGTTTCGTGTGCTGGCTGCTGACCCTGTAGTCCGGGCGTGCTGCTCTGGTCTTTACCCTGCTGAGTGGTGCTGAAGGACTGTGTGCCCCTGTTGAGCATGGATTTGAAGTACAACACTGAAGCTCCATAGGTTGTTGTGGCTGCTGCTAACCCTGCTGTTATGACAAAGAATCTGCTCCTGCCCCTGCCGAGTGCTTGTGCCTCTTAAGTGCTGCTGAGAACTGATGGTGAGTGCTCTTACCCTTAAGCCCTGTCCACACGAGCGGGCAATGCCCACGGGCACAAGCGAGCAGTTTGCCTGTTGACGGGCTCACCGCTTGTGCCCGCGGGCACAAGCGGGCCGTGGCAATTTACGCATTTGCCCGCGGGCACAAGCGGTGAGTCCGTCAACAGGCAAACTGCTCGCTTGTGCCCGCGGGCATTGCCCGCTCGTGTGGACAGGGCTTTACGAGGTTTAAATCTATCTGTCTATTGCCAAACGCCTCAATCCCGTTTGGGGTGGCCACAAACAAATCGCCTCCAAGTAGCCCTGTCCACTGTCATTTCACTGCCCTGCTCCCAACTCACACCCCCCTCTCTCATATACCTCTCCACCTCATCCCTCCATCTCATCCTCGGCCTCCCTCTCCCTCTTCCCCCCTCTCCCTCTTCCCCCCTCTCCCTCTTCCCCCCTCTCCCTCTTCCCCCCTCTCCCTCTTCCCCCCTCTCCCTCTTCCCCCCTCTCCCTCTTCCCCCCTCTCCCTCTTCCCCCCTCCACCTCACTTACATACACTCTCTTCGTCAGTCTTTCACCCTCCATCCTCTCATGTTTATAATGTGTGATATTTGATTGAAAGTTATGTTTAAAATAGATTACCTGTATAAAAAGCTAATAAATCGGAATTAACACATGCTTCCCTAACTTCTAAACTAACTTGGTCTAGATTTTGGTCTTTTCTACAGTTTATATAATGTTGGATGAGAGCAGTTTAAGACAATGCCATGGTTCCCTATTCTTTCCACAGCACTTCTTCGTGACTAGCACCATATTCTAGTGATGATCTAATTAAATCTGAATTCAGGATGGAAAGATGACATTATAGGCAAAGTTAGAGTAAATAGTAGAGTCTCGAAAGAGCTGTGGAAAATGTACATTAACCTTGGCAGTCTTTTTATGATAAGAACTTGTGTGAAATATTAGCAGTAAATTTATCCATCCTTCCATCATCTAATCCTGTGCTGCCCCATGAGAAGCGAAGGAACCCGGAGCTAGGCAAGTTGGTCCTGACATTTGAGTGACCAGCCTCACTCATCCCTGAGTGGCATTATGTGAGCAATAAACCCCAACCATCCCTTGGATATAAACCTTCACCGGCTCAATCCGATTGGAGCGCCTTAATTACCCACTAAACCACCAGGCGGCAAAATTTGGTTATATGGTTACCACCCAGCGTAGTAAATGGTTTCCTGGTGTAAAGGAAACCATTTGGATTGTCATTCAGTGTAGAGTCACCCACAGGCAGAAGGAAGAGGAAAGAATGAAGGAAAGAGACAAGAGGAAGGGTGGAAGAGAGGAAAGGGCAGACACCCTAAGCAGCCCTACATTGAGTGAGTGGATGGTGATCGCCCCCACCTACCAACAGTAAATTTAGTTGCATCAGTATTTATTTTAAATTGGTATGTTCCAGAGGCTTCGCAGCAGACTTTTTTTCATTTGTATTTATCTGTAATAAGACATACTGTGGTGTGTAGAAATGTCGTATGTAAACCACCATAGTCTGAACTACTGATATATTAAGCCTTTACTAAGCTTACTAGTATAGGACCATGTGAAGTTTGTCAGTTTGTCGTTTAAACAGAATTAAAAGATAAAAGTGGACTATAATAAGCTTTTGCCCCACAGGTTTCGTGTGCTGGCTGCTGACCCTGTTGTCCTGGCGTGCTGATCTGGTCTTTCCCCTGCTGAGTGGTACTGAAGGACTGTGTGCCCCTGTGCAGGACGGATTTAAACAACACAGAAGCTCCATAGGTGTTAATCTGCTCGTGCCCCTGCCGAGTGGTTGTGCCTCTAAGTGCTGCTGAGAACTGATGGTAGGTGCTCTTACCCTCATGTTTGTATTTTATTTATAATGTTTGATTGACTCTCCCAGATACTTTTGTGAAGCTACACAACGTGGTGAATGTTTTTGACGTATCCAATAGAACCAGGATTCCGGGGGCTTGAATGATGAGTGAATGGAAGCGCGGCCCATTGGACTGGGCAGATTTGGGCTGTCTGGACATTGCTGCTCCTCACCCTGCCCTAGGGTGGGAAAGGAGGTCCGGATGATGATGATGATGATGAATAATGTTTGGTATTTATGTTTATAATTGATATTTGTACAAAACGCCGATAGATTCATACACATATGCTCCGTGGGTGTTGTGTGTGGCTGCTGCTGACCCTGCCACCCTGGCAAACTCGGGCCCTTCCCCTGCTGAGTGATAATGGAGAACTGTAGTAGTGTCCTGCCAGAGCTGAGGTCATCGTGCCCATGCAGCTGTGCTCTTAAAGGGTGATTAACTGGCCCCGCCACTGCCAAGTTATGCCAGAGGATTGTAGTGGCCATATCCCTGCTGAGTGATGCCTGAGAACTCTGGTGGTGGCTGTACCCCTGCTGAGTGATGGACTCTGGTGGTGGCTGTACCCCTGCTGAGTGATGGACTCTGGTGGTGGCTGTACCCCTGCTGAGTGATGGACTCTGGTGGTGGATGTGCTCCTGCAAAGTGCCACTGAAGGACTCTGGTGGTGGTGGTGCCCCTTCAAAGTGCCACTGAAGGACTCTGGTGGTGGTGGTGCCCCTTCAAAGTGCCACTGACGGACTCTGGTGGTTGTGGTGCCCCTTCAAAGTGCCACTGACGGACTGTGGTGGTGGTGGTGTCCCTGCTAAGTGCCACTGAAGGACTGTGGTGGTGGTGGTGTCCCTGCTAAGTGCCACTGAAGGACTGTGGTGGTGGTGGTGTCCCTGCTAAGTGCCACTGAAGGACTGTGGTGGTGGTGGTGCCCCTGCAAAGTGCCACTGAAGGACTGTGGTGGTGGTGGTGCCCCTGCAAAGTGCCGCTGACGGACTGTGGTGGTGGTGGTGGTGGTGCCCCTGCAAAGTGCCGCTGACGGACTGTGGTGGTGGTGGTGCCCCTGCAAAGTGCCACTGAAGGACTGTGGTGGTGTTGGTGTCCCTGCAAAGTGCCGCTGAAGGACTGGGGTGATCGTGGTGCCCCTGCTGAGTAATGGCCAAGGACTGTGGTGGTGGTGGTGCCCCTGCTGAGTGATGCCCAAGGACTCTGGTGGTAATGTCCGTGCCGAGTGATGGCCAAGGACTGTGGTGGTGGTGGTGCCCCTGCCAAGTGTTGTGGGCAGCTGTTGGTGAGTACAGTGTTCTTACTCATAAAAGATTGGTCTGTTACAGTGCTTAATATTGATGTATATATATAAAGCCAATGTGGATTGAAACTAATACATTTCTGCTCCATAGGTGTGTGCCTGAGGACTGCTGAGGATTCTGGTTGTGCCCCCTAGAATGAAGAAATGTGCCCCCTGCTGAGTGATGAAGAACTCTGGCTGTGGTGGCCTGCTGAGTGATGAAGAACTCTGGCTGTGGTGGCCTGCTGAGTGATGGTGAAGAAGTGTGGCTGTGGTGGCCTGCTGAGTGATGGTGAAGAAGTGTGGCTGTGGTGGCCTGCTGAGTGATGGTGAAGAAGTGTGGCTGTGGTGGCCTGCTGAGTGATGGTGAAGAAGTGTGGCTGTGGTGCTGAGTGATGGTGAAGGACGCTGGCTGTGGTGGCCTGCTGAGTGATGGTGAAGAACACCCATCTGCTGGTATCACATGCCTCTAATTTGTTTTTTGTTTTTTTAATATGCAGTGTAAATTTGAAATATAATGTCTTGTATTCTTAGCTTTGATTTTTCTGTAGTTTTTCAGTGTAACCTTAAATCTATCTATCTATCTATCTATCTATTTATAGCCCGACGCCCTAATCCCACCAAGGGTGGCCGCAGACAAAACGCCTCAAAGTCTCTCTGTCACCCACCATTTGACTACCCTGCCCCAACTTAACCTCCCCTCCCTCATATACCTCTCAACTCCATCCCTCCACCTCATCCTCGGTCTACCCCTCCCTCTCCCTCCCTCATATACCTCTCGACTCCATCCCTCCACCTCATCCTCGGTCTACCCCTCCCTCTCCCTCTCTCATATACCTCTCAACTCCATCCCTCCACCTCATCCTCGGTCTACCCCTCCCTCTCCCTCCCTCATATACCTCTCAACTCCATCCCTTCACCTCATCCTCGGTCTACCCCTCCCTCTCTCTCTCTCCACCTCACCTGGCTTACCTATGAGTATCTTTAACATATTAATGAGCGTTGGAGAGAAGAACTAGATTTAAATTTTATTACATGGAAAATTTTAAACCAAAAACCTTCGTTCAAAATAGTTTTCAAAAATATAAAAAATGAAAAATATATATAAATTTGAAATACAATGGCAAAAAAGCAATATATGGAAAAAATTAGAGATATTCTTCAAAAAATGGCCGAATATGGATTTTCTTGGATTGCAAACATTAATCTAACCAGTTTTCGCGTCTGTCGTAATCTGAATCTGGAGACAGCCTGAAACGAAAGAATAGTGTTAAATAGGCACAGTCCAAATATTCCCCTGCCTTTTCCTCTTCCTCCCTCACTGTAACAAGTAGCAGGGGGAGAGAGGAAGGGCGAAGGAGTGGGAGAGTTGTGGAGAAGACACGTGGAGGAAAGAGAGAGGCAAGTGGGAGTGTGTGTACAGTCGCGGACATAAATACTGATCCACGAAAATTAGCCAGGAAGTGAGCAATGCCTTCTGAAACCCAGTGAAGGTATCTATAAGCACAACAAACCTCTCTGAATATTATGTTTGAGTTCCATAATTCTGTCCATTGCCAGACGCCTTAATCCCATACGGGGTGGCCACAAACAAATCGCCTCCACGTCGCCCTGTTCCCCGCCATTTCATTGCCCACTCCCAAGTCACAACCCACTCTCTCGTATACCTCTCCACTCCATCCCTCCATCTCATCCTTGGCCTCCCCCTTCCTCTCTCCCCCTCCAACTCACTCGCATGCACTCTCCTCGTCAGTCTCTCACTCATAATTCGTGGACTAACAACATGGAGCAGTATTTTTGTCAGCGACTGTACCAACCACTCTCAACATCAACACAAGGACGGCCATCTTGGAAATGAAAGTTGCCAGCTAGTGTTTTATGGGTAGAATTTTGGACATTAATTTTGAGTGAATTTTTCAACTTATACTTTTTCTATCTATCTATCTATATCTATCGATCGATCTATAGCCCGACGCCCTAATCCCGCAAAGGGTGGCCGCAGACAAAACTCCTCCAAGTCGCTCTGTCACCCACCATTTGACTGCCCTCCCTCATATACCTCTCAATTCCATCTTTTTGACAGATTTTTTTTTGAGAAGCTTCGATACCAGTAACTAAGAATTGTGGCTATTTTGAATTTGAAGTTGCCGATCAGTACTACCAAAAACATTTTAGGAATTCGTAAAATTTTGTGATTCTTAGAAATGATACAAGAGACATCAATTAATCTATGAATAATTCTGTGGACATTTATAACAGCAATAATAGCTCTTTCAAAATACTTTCTTTTTCTCAGCTATCTATCTATTGCCAGACGCCTTAATCCCATAAGGGGTGGCCACAAATATATCGCCTCCATGTCGCCCTGTCCCCCGCCATTTCACTGCCCTGCTCCCAGCTCACACCCCCGTCTCTCATATACCTCTCCACTCCATCCCTCCATCTCATCCTTGGCCTCCCCCTCCCTTTCCCCCCTTCCACCTCACTCACACTCTCCTCGTCAGTCTCTCACTCTCCATCCTCTCCACATGGCCAAACCACCTCAGTGTTTTTATTTTCCTCCACAGAAACTGATGGCAGCCACAGCATCAACCCCACGACTTTAAAAAGGCAACAAGATGGCACCCCCGTATACATGACAGATGGCACCCCCGTATACATGACAGATGGCACCCCCGTATACATGACAGATGGCACCCCCGTATACGTGACAGATGGCACCCCCGTATACGTGACAGATGGCACCCCCGTATACATGACAGATGGCACCCCCGTATACATGACAGATGGCACCCCCGTATACATGACAGATGGCACCCCCGTATACATGACAGATGGCACCCCCGTATACATGACAGATGGCACCCCCGTATACATGACAGATGGCACCCCCGTATACATGACAGATGGCACCCCTCTAGACCAGACAGGTGGCACCCCTCTAGACCAGACAGGTGGCACCCCCCTAGACCAGACAGGTGGCACCCTAGGATGGCAGATGGCAACCTTGGACAGCGAAACGGCAACAATAGAGGACAACCCAAGATGGCAAGAGTGGCAACCCGGGCAAGCCATCAGCGTCTCAAGAGTGGCTTAGGAGGCTTGGTTAACACCTTTCCCTCAGCGATTTGTTTTCCTTTTCATATCGATAGTTTGCATCAGTAACAAGATTAGAGTGTCGACTAAATAGGCAAGGAAGAGTTGTCAAGAAGCCTTCAAGGTCACATACGATCGTGTAGTGTGTATTTGTAGGTGTTGTAGGGATGATGCCAGGGAGAGAGGAGAGACTGATAGGGAGAGAGGAGGAGAGACTGGTGGCTAGGGCGAGAGGAGAGAGAGAGACTGGTGGCTAGGGCGAGAGGAGAGAGAGAGAGACTGGTGGCTAGGAAGAGAGGAGAGAGAGAGAGAGAGACTGGTGGCTAGGAAGAGAGGAGAGAGAGAGAGAGAGACTGGTGGCTAGGAAGAGAGGAGAGAGAGAGAGAGAGAGACTGGTGGCTAGGAAGAGAGGAGAGAGAGAGAGAGACTGGTGGCTAGGAAGAGAGGAGAGAGAGAGAGAGACTGGTGGCTAGGGCGAGAGGAGGAGAGACTGGTGCTAGGAAGAGAGGAGAGAGAGACTGGTGGCTAGGAAGAGAGGAGAGAGACTGGTGGCTAGGAAGAGAGGAGAGAGACTGGTGGCTAGGAAGAGAGGAGAGAGAGTGAGAGACTGGTGGCTAGGAAGAGAGGAGAGACTGGTGGCTAGGAAGAGAGGAGAGACTGGTGGCTAGGAAGAGAGGAGAGACTGGTGGCTGGGAAGAGAGGAGGAGAGACTGGTGCTAGGGCGAGAGGAGAGAGAGAACTGACTGGGAGAGACAGGAGGGAACCGACAGAGACAGGAGGGAACCGACAGAGACAGGCCAGGGTGCAGGGTGTATTTTTGTGTGTGTTTTTCCTGTAGGGTGTGATGTGTGTTGTTCTGGGGTGTGCAGGGTAGACAGCAGGAGGAGAGGACGTGAGCTGGAGATGGAAATACCTTATGATTTCACTGATATACGTTGATGATGAGTGGTAATGGGGCACGCACCATCCACTCATTCAATGTAGTGCTGCTCTCGGGTGACTGCCCTTTCCTCTTTTCCCTCTTTCCTTCCTCTTCTGTCTTTCTTTCCTTCATTCTTTCCTTGTCCTTCTGTCTGTGGGTGACTCTACACTCCCTCTTCTGTCTTTCTTTCCTTCATTCTTCCCTCTTCCTTCTGCCTGTGGGTGACTCTACACAGAGTGACAAACCAAATGGTTTCCTACACCAGGCAACCATTTACTACGCTTGGTGGTAACCATATAACGCTATTATGGCGCCTGGCGGTTTAGTGGGTAATTATGGTTCTCCAATCAGATTGAGCCGGTGCAGGTTTATATCCAAGGGGTGGTTGGGATTTATTGCTCATGTAATGCCACTCAGGGATGAGTGAGGCGGGTCACTCTCATCTTAAATGTAAGAATCGGCTTGCCTGGTCCTGGGCTGCTATGCTCCTCATGGGGCAACACAGGATTAGACATGAATAAATGAATGAATATAATTGATAATACCTGAACTATTTTGACATAGTTCTCTTCTATGCTATTCTACACCACCTCCTGCCAGAGATACTTAACACAGCTGTCACAGCAACTGATGTACTTTGTAAATATACTTGTAAGAATATTAACGATAATAAAACGAGCTGTATAGCCAATTTATTCCACCTACAGTATTTTTTTATACCATAAGGAAGCGGGTAAAAAGTCTATAACAACCCACGTTTCAACTACGAATATAATTATGATTGATTGATTGATGATGATAGCAAAAGTAGTCCTTCCATCAATTATGCTTTATTAATGGATAACTACCATAACTTCTAGGTAATGGTTAGCTATGGTATTTTGTAGTTATGACAGCTTGGTTCATAATAGTTAAGGAAGCTCCCTAACACCACCACCTTAGTGATTTAGTTTTGGGTGTGGCTGGTTAATATTTTGAATGCTATTTATGAGTATGGCCACATCGGATTACTCTCCCTAAATCCTCTTCCTTAGTGATTTAGTTTTGGATGTGGCTGGTTAATATCCTTCTGTATGCTATATGAGTATGACCACACTGGATATATGTAACACACGGCAGCAAGGTGTCGTAAGCAAAATAAATCACTTGGGGAAACTGTGTTAGGGAGCTTCCTTAACCAACAAGTATACAAGCTCTTTAATCTCGGGGCCTCATTTACTAGTCATGTTAAGTCTATTTATCTGTTTATTGCCAGACGCCTTAATCCCCTAAGAGGTGGCCACAAACAAATCGCCTCCATGTCACCCTGTCTCCTGCCATTTCACTGCCCTTCCCCCAGCTTACACCTCCCCCTCTCATATACCACTTCATACCAGCACTATTTATACCAGTAGTCTGTCTAGATTCAGTAGCAATTTCTAATATCTATCTATCTATCTATCTATTGCCAGACGCCTTAATCCCGTAAGGGGTGGCCACAAACAAATAGCCTCCATGTCACCCTATCCCATGCCATTTCACTGCCCTGCTCCCAGCTCACACCCCTCTCTCTCATATACCTCTCCACTCCATCCCTCCATCTCATCCTTGGCCTCCCCCTCCCTCTCCACCTCACGCACATACACTCTCCTCGTCAGTCTCTCGCTCTCCATCCTCTCCACATGGCCAAACCAGTTCCATATATATTTATCAGAACTCCTATTCAAAGCTGTTCAGTTACCAGTACAGAAAGTCTTCATCACTTGGGCCTAAAGTGGAGCAAAGATTTTAAAAGTTCCATTGCTACTTACGGAACAGATTTACCAGCTTTATAGAAAACGTTAGAGAAATACACTGAGGTGGTCTGGCCTTGTGGAGAGGATGGAGAGTGAGAGACTAACGAGGAGTGTGTGTGTGAGTGAGATGGAGGGGAGGCGACAGAGGATGTGATGGGGATGGAGTAGAGAGGTATATGTGAGAGGGAGTGTAAGTTGGGAGGAGGGCAGTGAAATGGCAGGGGACAGGGCGACATGGAGACGATTTGTTTGTGGCCTAGGAGACAGAGGTTGAGATGGAGGGATGAGGTAGAGGTGTATGAGGGAGGAGGTGTAGGATGGGAGGAGGGCAACGAAATGACAGGGGACAAGGCGACATGGAGGCGATTTGTTTGTGACCAAGGAGAGAGAGGATGAGATGGAGGGTTGGAGTAGAGAGGTATATGAGGAGGAGGTGTAAGATGAGGGAGGGCAACGAAATGACAGGGGACAGCGACATGGAGGCGATCTGTTTGTGGCCACCCCTTCCGAAACTGGCGTCTGGCTATAGAAAGATAGAAACAGATTTGCCAGCTTCCCTCAGGTTTGTAAGTTCTATATAACGAGTGTATACAAAAAGTCCTCAATACTTAGGTCTCATGTGGAGCTGAAATACTGTGAAAAGTTCCCTTGATGGTTTGGCCATGTGTGGAGGACGGAGCATAAGAGACTAACTAGGAGAGTGTGTGTGAGTGAGGTGGAGAGGAGGAGGACGAGGAGGAGATGGAGGGAAACTTATAAAGAGGGCTGGCTGTGTTAAGAGGAGGGCTGTCTGTTAGGAGAAGGGCTGGCTGTGTTAGGAGGAGGACTGTGTTAGGAGGAGGGCTGTCTGTGTTAGGAGGAGGGCTGTGTTAGGAGGAGGGCTGTGTTAGGAGGAGGGCTGTGTTAGGAGGAGGGCTGTGTTAGGAGGAGGGCTGTGTTAGGAGGAGGACTGTGTTAGGAGGAGGGCTGTGTTAGGAGGAGGGCTGTGTTAGGAGGAGGGCTGTGTTAGGAGGAGGGCTGTGTTAGGAGGAGGACTGTGTTAGGAGGAGGACTGTGTTAGGAGGAGGGCTGTGTTAGGAGGAGGACTGTGTTAGGAGGAGGGCTGTCTGTGTTAGGAGGAGGACTGTGTTAGGAGGAGGGCTGTGTTAGAGAAGGGCTGTCTGTGTTAGGAGAAGGGCTGTGTTAGGAGGAGGGCTGTGTTAGAGGAGGGCTGTCTGTGTTAGGAGGAGGGCTGCCTGTGTTAGAGGAGGGCTGTCTGTGTTAGGAGAAGGACTGTGTTAGGAGGAGGGCTGTGTTAGGAGGAGGGCTGTGTTAGAGGAGGGCTGTGTTAGGAGGAGGGCTGGCTGTGTTATCCAAGCCACTGTAGGTACTGTACAAGTGGTGGCCTTTTATCCAAGCCATTATCAGTGTAGTTATGGTTATTCCTTTGCCTTATGCCTTAAAGCAGACCCAAACACCGATTCCTTTGACACCTTTGGCATTGTCATCAAAGCCGCTCTACGTTCCAGGCTTATGTCACAGTCACCCTTGCCAAAAGCCATCAGGGGTTTTCTGTTAGGTAGACACTGCCCCCTTATCAAAGCTTATTACTGCTCTGAATGTGGCCCAGAAACAATACTCTACTTCTTCGTGACCAGCATTGTACTGAATTAGTCTTAAGTGTTCTAAGTGGCTCTGGAGATATCGTAACAACTCTTCCTTAGCGACTTAATACAACTTAATGCTGTATAAGCTAATACAGGTCAGTCTGCCCTTGTTTATAATTGGTACCAAATAACTAAAATACAGCACCAGTTCGCAACCTTACCAGGGACGTGATGGCCGAGAGAGCAGAGAGGTGGCCTGCCACCTGGAAGACCCGGGTTCAAATCCCGGGAGATAGAGGTATGTTTAAATATGTGGCAGTGTCCTTAGTGGCCTGTCATTTGGACCCGGGTTCGACTCCCGGTTGACCTAGAGGTTAATTAAGGTTGTTTGGCAGTCACGTAGTTGAACTGCCGGGAGAGGAATGTAAAAGTCTACACTTACACTCACAAGACACGCACACATCTACCAAGACAGACATACACAGACACACCCACCTACAGCAGAACACATGCATCAGGGTGGGGCGTGGAAGGTATGGGGGTTTTATTGCAAAGTCCAAAAAAAGGTATACACTTTTTTGGACTTTGAAATAAAATCCCCCTACCTTCCACGGCCTACCCTGATGCACTATTTTGTGTGTGTCTGTACGCGTGTGGAGTGCTTGAGTGTGTCTTCAAGTATGTGAGCTCGTGTAAGTATGCATGTGTGTATCGAGTCACTACGGACCCGCCACAAATATTGTTAAACTTCCACCAGTATCTTCCCAGGCATCGAACCCGGGTCACCTGCTTTAGAAAGCCAAGCCTATACAGACTCGGCCATCACACCCATACGTAGTGAGGATCAAAAACTGCTACTGTATTTTCCTAAGTTGTTACCTTCAAAAAACAAAGTAATATTAAAGTGTACCATGCAGAATAAGTTGCTAAGGAAGCGTTGTTACGATCTAGAGGCACTTAGAATGCATAAGACTAATTTAATGCTAGTCACGAAGAAGTAAAGAGTATCGTATATCTACTTATATACAGTACAGGAAGCAAATAAAACAGGACTTTGTGTTTTTTTTCTCGTTTTTATTTTGCATGCTTTCCAATACTTTCCTCACCTTCCCTGGGTTGTTTTTATTTACCGGATCTGTCAGGCTCCTATTCACTCGGCTGGACCAAATCGCCTCTTGTCAGCTGTAAAGAAATGCTAGAGTTATTCCAATCATGCGGGCGTTAGTGCTGACAGTGTATATATTAACTCTCTAAGGCTCCTATGACTCGCCCTCAGCTCAGTAAAATCGTCTGGTTTAACTGCAATGTCACTAGAATTGTCCCGAGCAGCAGGGGGTTAATAAATGCCTAAGCTAACCCTCTAATGCTCGGCAGTGCTCTATGTTCAGTTGACGGAGGGACTATGCTGTTTGGCTGAGAGAAATTCAAAGGAGTCTGGCAGAGATGATGCGATAAATACTCACACTAGCCTGGCTATATATGCACTTGCCATCTCCCCATCTCCATTTCTGACCTGTAGCAAACACTAGAATACGATGCTAGTCACGAAGCAGTGCTATGAAGTGGATGCAGGGCAGTAGTATTGTCTTTGCCTCTGAGCTACTGGGGAATAACATGCCATACAACAGGACGAAAAATTCCACCCACTTCATCTATACCTACGACTCAGCATTCAAAATAGAGACAGACAGACAGACAGAGAGGGCAATTTTAGGCCAAGTTAGAGGTAAAAAGAGAGGTCTGGACCGCTTGACCTCCTCCCGTCGCACAGTGCAGCGGTGGCGCCATCTAATGCGTGGAATGCTCGAGTGCCAGGTCATTTCAGTACGAGGACGCATGTCAGTTTTTCGAAATGGAGAGGTTAGATATAAATTCCAGTGAGTCCTTCCATAAGACAAGGCTACCTGAAGCTACATAACATCCTCTGGCGGTATCAGAAATAAAGTATAATACATCTGCACTATATAAAAAACATCTGTCCACCTCCAGGACTCGATCCCTGGCGCCTAGAACAACGCATTCCATCTGCTGACGTCATTTTTTACTCTTTCTCATTGCCAGGCTTAAGAGGATTCCAAGCAGCTTAAGGAAACCCTCTCAAGATGATGGCACAGAAACCGTCTTCTTTAACTGCCAGACTGAGAACGATTTATTACATTTGTTCTGACTATCACACCTCACCCAACACCATTCCAACCCCTGCACCCCACACAACCCTACTTCACCCACTGCACCCCACCCAACCCCCTGCACCCCACCTTACCCAATTCCAACCCTCTGCACCCCCACTCCAACCCCTCCTACCCCACCCACGCCCGATCCTACACCACTGCACACCATCGAACCCCGATCCTACCCCACTGCACCCCACCCAACCCCACTCCTACCCCACTGCACCCCACCCAACCCCCTCCTACCCCACCCAACCCCAATCCTACCCCACTGCACCCCACCCAACCCCTCCTACCCCACTGCACCCCACCCAACCCCAATTCTACCCCACTGCACCCCACCCAACCCCAATCCTACCCTGCACCCTCCACCCAACCCCAATCCTACCCCCTGCACCCCACACAACCCCAATCCTACCCCACTGCACCCCACCCAACCCCACTCCAACCCCATGCACCCCACTCCACACACTGAACCCAATCCTACCCCACTGCACCCTACCCAACCCCGATCCTACCCCACTGCACCCCCCCCCAACCCCTCCTAGCCCACTGAACCCCCAACCTCCCACTGCACCCCACCTCACTGCACCCCACCCAACCCCAATCCTACCCCACCGCACCCCACCCAACCCACTGCACTCCACCCCAACCCCAATCCTACCCCACTTCTACCCACCCAACCCAAATCCTACCCCACTGCACCCCACCCAACCCCGATCCTACCCCACTGCACCCCACCCAACCCCAATCCTACCCCACTGCACCCCACCCAACCCCCAACCTACCCCACTGCACCCCACCCAACCCCAATCCTACCCCACTGCACCCCACCCAACCCCGATCCTACCCCACTGCACCCCACCCAACCCCGATCCTACCCCACTGCACCCCACCCAACCCCGATCCTACCCCACTGCACCCCACCCAACCCCATCCTACCCCACTGCACCCCACCCAACCCCAATCCTACCCCACTGCACCCCACCCAACCCCGATCCTACCCCACTGCACCCCACCCAACCCCAATCCTACCCCACTGCACCCCACCCAACCCCACTCCAACCCCCTGCACCCCACCTGCAACCCCACCCACCCACTGAACCCAATCCTACCCCACTGCACCCCACCCAACCCCGATCCTACCCCACTGCACCCCACCCAACCCCGATCTTACCCCACTGCACCCCACCCAACCCCACTGCACCCCACCCAACCACAATCCTACCCCACTGCACCCCACCCAACCCCACTCCTACCCCACTGCACCCCACCCAACCCCACTGCACCCCACCCAACCCCAATCCTACCCCACTGCACCCCACCCAACCCCAATCCTACCCCACTGCACCCCACCCAACCCCAATCCTACCCCACTGCACCCCACCCAACCCCAATCCTACCCCACTGCACCCCACCCAACCCCAATCCTACCCCACTGCACCCCACCCAACCCCAATCCTCCCCCACTGCACCCCACCCAACCCCAATCCTACCCCACTGCACCCCACCCAACCCCAATCCTACCCCACTGCACCCCACCCAACCCCAATCCTACCCCACTGCACCCCACCCAACCCCAATCCTACCCCACTGCACCCCACCCAACCCCATCCTACCCCACTGCACCCCACCCAACCCCAATCCTACCCCACCGCACCCCACCCAACCCCAATCCTACCCCACTGCACCCCCCCCAACCCCGATCCTACCCCACTGCACCCCACCCAACCCCAATCCTACCCCACTGCACCCCACCCAACCCCGATCCTACCCCACTGCACCCCACCCAACCCCGATCCTACCCCACTGCACCCCACCCAACCCTAATCCTACCTGCACCCCACCCTCCTACCCCACTGCACCCCACCCAACCCCAATCCTACCCCACTGCACCCCACCCAACCCCAATCCTACCCCACTGCACCCCACCCAACCCCAATCCTACCCCACTGCACCCCACCCAACCCCACTCCTACCCCACTGCACCCCACCCAACCCCATCCTACCCCACTGCACCCCACCCAACCCCAATCCTACCCCACTGCACCCCACCCAACCCCAATCCTACCCCACTGCACCCCACCCAACCCCAATCCTACCCCACTGCACCCCACCCAACCCCAATCCTACCCCACTGCACCCCACCCAACCCCAATCCTACCCCACTGCACCCCACCCAACCCCGATCCTACCCCACTGCACCCCACCCAACCCCACTGCACCCCACCCAACCCCACTGCACCCCACCCAACCCCGATCCAACCCCACTGCACCCCACCCAACCCCAATCCTACCCCACTGCACCCCTCCCAACCCCAATCCTACCCCACTGCACCCCACCCAACCCCAATCCTACCCCACTGCACCCCACCCAACCCCAATCCTACCCCACTGCACCCCACCCAACCCCAATCCTACCCCACTGCACCCCACCCAACCCCGATCCTACCCCACTGCACCCCACCCAACCCCGATCCTACCCCACTGCACCCCACCCAACCCCGATCCTACCCCACTGCACCCCACCCAACCCCGATCCTACCCCACTGCACCCCACCCAACCCCGATCCTTCAGACCGATGGGGACAGGTGGTAGGAGCCTAATTAATCTTGCTATCACACCTGTATTTTCGCCTCATAGTGATTACCGCCATTCTTACCATTATCTTTGTCTAATTCTCGTAATGAAGTTATACCTCTGACTAAAAAGCTTCCTGGCATGAGATTGTTATTATTATTATTATGTTTTGATACCGCACGAGAGAGAGAGAGAGAGAGAGAGAGAGAGAGAGAGAGAGAGAGAGAGAGAGAGAGAGAGAGAGAGAGAGAGAGAGGAGAAGGGGAGAAATAAGATGTCACCAAAGGAAGGGTTTGACGAAATAATGTGGTGTGTGTGTGTGTGTGTGTGTGTGTGTGTGTGTGTGTGTGTGTGTGTGTGTGTGTGTGTGTGTGTGAGAGAGAGAGAGAGAGAGAGAGAGAGAGGTCATCATCATCATATTATTATTTTTATTATTATTATTACTGCCCTCTCTCCATCTTCATTGCTGGGATGTAACAATAGATTAACCTTCGAATATGATGCTAGTCATGAAGAAGTGCTCTGTAAGTGGAGCCGCAGCATTGTCTTATTCTGCCACTGGGCTACGTGAAATAAACTCTAATATGATGCTAGTCACGAAAAAGTGCTATGCCACACACAGTTTTGGTGTCACCTTGTCCAGCATCTGCCTATCCTCCCTCCAGTTCACACTCTCCTCATGCATACACCTCTCCACCATACCCCTCCATCTCTTCCTCGGTCTCCCTCTCCCTCTATCACGCTCCACCTCACTCACATACACTCTCCTAGTCAGTCTCTCACTCTCCATTATCTCCACATGGCCAAATCATCTCAGGGTACTTTTCCCAACACTTCCAAACACATCCACATCAACACCACAACGCTCCTCCACATCCTCATTTGTCTGTCTCTCCACGTAACTCCACATCCACATCACCACCACAACGCTCCTTCACTTCCTCATTTGTCTGTCTGTCTCTCCACGTAACTCCACATCCACATCATCACCACAAGCATTCCTTCACTTCTTCATTTGTCTGTCTGTCTCCCCACGTAACTCTACATTCACAGACACCACAACGCTCCTTCACATCCTCATATGTCTGTCTGTCTCTTCACGTAACTCCACATCCACATCATCATTCCTTTACTTTCTTATTTGTCTGTTTGTCTTTCCACGTAACTCCACATCCACATCATCACCACAACGCTCCATCACTTCTTCACTTGTCTGTCTGTCTCTTCACGTAGCTCCACACTCCTCTCAGATAACTTATTTCCACACCACTTTCACACATATAAGGACGATTTGGTTCATCTGAAAGAACTAGTAATTATCAAAGAACTGATGAACAATATCCTCGCTTACCTTTGTTCATCTCGGCAAGCTGGGCAAGCTGTTTGGACACTATCAACACTCAGTATACACACACAGCTCAAGGAGACGTCCTCCCCCTCTCACGGTTAGAGGGTGACTGACGGGATTCAAGAAGCTTCTATGGTTCACCGAGGCTCTTGTTCAGAATTGATTTAATCGTGTTTTGTCCTGCTGATTAACATTTCACCTTTAATATGATCCGTATCTATATCTATCTCATCTATAGTCCAGACAGCCTTGATCCCGTAAGGGGTGTCCTACAAACAACTTCGCCTCCATGTCTCGTCCTGTCCCCTCAAGCCATGTCGCCGGTACATGAGAGGGGGTGTAAGATGCTGGGGGAACCCACAACTTACACCCCCTCTCATATACCTCTCCTACTTCATCCCTCCATCTCTCCTCTTTCTCGGTCTCCTCCTCCATCTCACATACACTCTCCTAGATTAGTCTCTCCACCCTCCATACTCCCCAAGTGCTAATTTAGTCGTCTGGGGTTTGTTGATATTCACCTGAAATATATCACATTTTTATTTAATATTTCACTGCTGGTGTGCATCCCAACTTCTCCGACTACATGGTGGTGGTGGTGGTAGTAGCAGCAGTAGTAGTGGAGAATTGGTAGTAGCAGTAGCAGTAAGTAGGAGTAGTAGTCGTTTAGTAGTAGTAGTAGTGGTGGTGGTGGTGAAGAGGGAGGAGGTAGTGGTGGTGGTGGTGGTGGTGGTGGTAGTCATAGTAGTAGTATTAGTAGTGGTGGTGGTGGGTGGTGGTGGTAGTAGTAGTAAGTAGTAGCAGTAGTAACAGTAGAAAGTAATGGTGGTGGTGGTGGTGGTGGTGGTAGTAATAGTAAGAGGTGGAGTGGTAGTAGAAGCAGATAGTAGTAGTAGTAGTAGTAGTAGTAGTAGTAGTAGCAGTAGTGGGGGTGGTGAGTGGAAGTGGTAGTAGAAGCTGTTAGCAGTAGTAGAAGCAGTAGTAGTAGTAGTAGTAGTAGTAGTAGTAGTAGCAGTAGTAGTAGTAGTAGTAGTAATAGTAGTGGTTGTGGTGGTGGTGGGAGTAATGGTAGTGGTGGTGGTAGTAGTAGTATATGTATAATACTAGTAGCAGTAGTAGTGCTGATGGTGGTGGTAATAGTAATGTATTGTAGTAGTGATGGTGGTGGTGGTAGTAGTAGTAGTAGTAGTGATGGTGGTGGTGGTAAGTAATAAATGGTAGTAGTGGTGGTGGTGTGGTAGTAGTCAGTAGTGGTGAATTGTGGGAATAAAAAGTAGTTGTTGTGGCGGAGATACAGTATTATTCTTATTTAGTTTGTTGTAGCTGTAGTAGTAGCAGTAGTTTGTTGTAGTTGTAATAGTAATAGTAGTTTGCTATAGTAGTAGTGGTTTTGCTGTAGTTGTAGTAGTAGTCATAAGTACAGTAGTTTGATGTAGTTGTAACTAGTAGTTTTTTTCACAGTAGTAGTAGTAGTAGTAGCAGTAAGTAAGAATAAAGGTATTATCATCCTGCTATCCAGCCTACTTCTTGCCAGGTCAGCTTTCATTGACCTATTCCTGCATCAGCAACCCCTGTAGTGTGGTGTTACAGTGCAGCACCATTACCCCTGGTGACTGGCACTACAGCATGTGGTAACTGGCACTTTACATCTGGTACTGGGCACACCTTACTGGGTGCATGTGGTACTGGCACTACAGCATGTGTGCTACTGGTGCACTACAGCATGTGGCTTTTAACTGGCACTACAGCATGTGGTACTGGGCACTACATGTGGTACTGGCACACTACAGCATGTGGTACTGGCTTTTCTAGCAGCATGTGGTACTGGCACTACAGCATGTGGTACTGTGCACTCACAGCATGTGGTACTGGCACTACAGCATGTGGTACTGGCACTACAGCATGTGGTACTGGCACTACAGCATGTGGTACAGCTGACACTACAGCATGTGGTACTGGCACTACAGGTAGCATCTGGTACTGGCACTCACCAGCATGTGGTACTGGCACTACAGCATCCTGGTACTGGCCTACAGCATCTGGTACTGGCACTACAGCATGTGGTACTGGCACTACAGCATGTGGTTACTGGCACTACAAGCATGTGGTACTGGCACTACAGCATGTGGTACTGGCACTACAGCATGTGGTACTGGCACTACAGCATCTGGTACTGGCACTACAGCATGTGGTACTTGGCACTACAGCATGTGGTACTGGCACTACAGCATGTGGTCAACTGGCACTACAACATCTGGTACTGGCACTACAGCATCTGGTACTGGCACTACTAGCATGTGGTACTGGCACTACAGCATGTGGTACTGGCACTATGGTACTGGCACTACAGCTTATCTGGTACTGGCACTACAAGCTGCGCTACACAACTACAAGGATAAAGTAATGTAAAATGAAAGTAGGAAGTACAGCTTCTGACAATTTTATTTTTTATACAATGTCCAAAAAAAAAAAAAAAAAATATATATATATATATATATATATATATAATAATAATAATAATAATAATAATAATAATAATACAGCATTTTCCAGCACCCCTTAAAACTTGGATTTCAGCGCCCCCTCCAAGGACGCTAGCACCCCAGGTTAAAAACTGCCGCTTCAGATGGCCTGTAGGCAGCCAGCGTTGTGTCACCCCAACAGTCCAGCCAGGCCTCACCAGTGTTGTTGTTACCGCCACCACAAGTGTTGTGCCGCCACTTTACCAGTGCCAGCCGGGCCTTCCACCAACACCCTAGCTTTGGCACATTTGACTGGCAACTGCTTCCAAGAGCCTTGCTGATGAGGGCCACTGTGGAAAGAGAAACGCAACATCAACAGCCAGCCCTCATCAACTTGGGGCTCAGTCCAGTTTAGTGCTGTCCCACTACATTTTTGGATGACAGACAGTAGGAAAATACATACAAAGACAGCAGGAAATGCAGACAGGGGAAAACAGAAATAAAGACAGGAAGACAGTAGGAAATGTAGACAGAGAGGAAGACAGTGAGGAAATGCAGACATAGGAAAGACAAGTAGGAAATGCAGACAGAGGAGAAGGAAGAAAGAGTACAGAAACAAAGAAGAGACAGTAGGAAATACAGAGTATACCCCGGTTTAATGATGCAACTGGTTAAGTAAAAACCCATTGTTAAGCGGTGGGTATCATATCATCGGAGTAGATTGTATACATAACGCAAGTATAGGGATGCGTTTTTGAGCCGTGGGTTTCCTCTCAACCAAGTCCTAGAAAGCCCACCCAGAAATGAGCCCAAAAACTAAATTAAAGCCAATCTAATGGCCTAAATACAGCTGTAAAGAAGAAGCTAACCTAAGCCTAACACACCTGTAAATAACTCACTAAAACCAACAAATAAAATATGAAGAATTGACAAATATGTCTGGAAAAAAGTCACACTTAGTAAACTGTACCCCAAAATGACAGTAATGTTCACCCCACCTATGGCTAAAACACATTGATCTAAAAACTGTTTATAAATCAACCTAAACACAAAATTTTAGTCTAAAATATTATCATAATTGGTAAAAAAATAATACCCATCATTATACTGGGGACCAATGGCCATGGTTAGGCAGGGTACATGTTGGTGCAGTATTTTTTACCCCCATTGCTAAGCTGGGGTATGGGCATCCAGGGGGCATCGTATATCCAGGTATACACTGCTTACAACACAGTAGCAGAAGAGGAAGGGCAGAGGGATGGCCATTTTTGTGGTACAAGCTTGCAATAAGGTCCATGGGCTTTTTTTCTATCTATCTGATCTATTCCCAGCATCGCCTCCTAATCCTGTGAGGTGGCCACAATTAAATCACCTCCATGTCGCCCTGTCCCCCGTCATTTCACTGCCCTGCTCCCCAGCTCACATCCTCCTCTCCATGTATACCTCTCCACTCCACCCCTCCATCTCATCCTCTTGGCCTCCCCTCTCTCTCCCCCTCCACCTCCACCTCCACATACATTCTCCTTGTCAGTCTCTCATTTTTTATTGTCCCAAATTGTTGTCCATACAGTCGAGAAGCTTCACTCCACCACCTGCTGGCTTTCTGTCTGTATTGGGCAACTATGTCTGCAATGTATATGTGTAGCCTCAGTGTTAAAGTGCAGAACATCCATGACAAACCAGCCAGCCATCCATCATCCAATCCTACGTTGCCCCATGAGGAGGCGTAGAGGAAGCCGGAGGGCCTGAGCAAGTTGGTGCCAGCTGGACCTTTAAGATGAGAGTGACCACTCTTCAGTCATCCCTGAGTGGCATTAACATGAGCAATAAACCCCAACCACCCCTTGGATATAAACCTGCATAGGCTCAATCCGATTGGAGCGCCGCAATTACCCACTAAAACCACCAGGCACCAAAATTTGGTTAGTATGGCATTACCACCCAGCATAGTAAATGGTTTCTGGTGTACAGGAAACCATTTAGCTTGTCACTCAGTGTAGAGTCACCCACAGGGCAGAAGAAGGAAAGAGGAAAGGAATGAAGGAAAGAAAGACAGAAGAGGAAGACACGAAAGAAGGAAGGAGGAGAGTGAAAGGGGCAGACACCCGAGAGCAGCACTACATTGAGTGAGTGGATGTGGTGAGCGCCCCCACCTACCATATATCCATGATAATAATGTGGTTTACTACAAATTAACTGTAAGAGAATTTATTTCAGCTTTATCTAACCCAGACAATGGGAAAGCAGGATAACATATAAAACATCCCACTTGAAACACAGCTGCCTACATCACAGGTTAATTACATGCTATGCTATACAGTATTTATACCATCCATTATTGGCACCTGAACTAACAAGGAGAGTGTATGTGAGTGAGGTGGAGGGTGGGGAGCAGGAGGGAGGGACCAAGGTGATGAGGGATGAAAGAGGGGATGGAGTGGAGAATTGATATACTCCTGAGGGAGGGGCATGGTTAGATGCAGAACAGTAAAATGGTGAGGGACAGTGCAACATGGAGGCAATTTGTTTGTGGCCACCTTTTACAGATTAAGGCGTCTGGCATTAGACAGATAGACAGAAGTTGTATTTTTATTCTAGGGAATCCCCGGGAATACCCCTGTGAAGTAGCAACATGTCGCCAGTGATCAGCAGCTACAGGATATCAGCACAAGAATAAACTTAATAATATTTTTTTTTTCATATGCAAGGAAGAAGGAACCAAAGGCCAGGAGCTCAAAGCAAATTGTTCCTTTCCAAAGAAAAAACAAAAACAACACAAAAGAGAGCCAAATTCAAGATCTGTTCATTTCGAGATGCTCTGGACACACTGCGTTGGAAAGACTAGAGGTCATAGGAAGTAGGAAATATATAGAGAGGGGAGACAGTTCCAGAGCTGGACCTGGGTGAGTAACATGTTCAAATTTTGTCTACTGCTGTTTGATTACATTTGAGTTAACCCTGGTGACATTACTGAGATAAAATATTAGTGTTGATGGAAAAGAGAACAACACTGATGTGGTTTGGACATGTGGAAGAGGAAATGAAAGACTGACTGAAGAGGGTGTATGTGGGTGAAGTGGAGGGAGGGAGAGAGGAGGGGGAGACAGAGGATGAGGTGGAGGGATGGAGCTGAGAGGAGTATGAGGGAGGGGGAGTGAGTTGGGGGAGGGCAGTCAAATGGTGGGTGAGCAGAGCAACTTGGAGGCGTTTTGTCTACGACCACCCTTTGTGAAATTACGGTAGTCAGACTATAGATAGATAGATAGATGGATAGATTACAGAAAGAACTTCTGGAACAGAGATGCTAAATACAATAAGCTTTCCAAGGAGGACCAAACATGTGATGTGCAACTATATAGGAAAATAATCTACCTATCTATCTACTCATCTAGTGACGCCCTCAATCCCTGTAAGGGTGGCAACCACAAACAAATCGCCTCCCATGTCGTCCTGTCCCCGCCATTTCACTGCCCTTGCCCCCAGCTCACACCTCTCTCATATACCTCTCACTCCATCCCATCCACCTACAAAATAAGCTTTGGAATTATTTGTATTTGTTTTGCAGCAGACAGTTTTATGGAAAGTAAAATTGGCAACACCTCTGCACTGCTGTATGTCATATATGGAGGGGTCTGTTGGTGCTGCCACACAAATTAATTATAATATAAATGATATGCCTGCATTAGTTTGCTCTACTGTACTTATTTTATCCTACACCAAGAGAACGTGTGGTAGTGACGGTGACTTCACTATCATCCACTCACTTGATGTAGTGCTGCCTACTTCTTCCTTCACATTTATCATTCTTTTCTGTATGTCTACCACCTCCTCTCTTGCCATTTTCTCATCTTTCACTGTTACTGTTATTACACCTGTTTCCCTATCAGGTGGTCTTTACACTAGAAATGTAACAAAGCCTAATAGTTTCCTGTAAGCCAGGAAATCATTTACAGGACGCTGGTGTTAACCATATAACCAACCCACACATGTTCCCTATGTGTCAATATTAAGTGGAGTTGGCTGGAGGGGTTAGTGCCCCTCCTAAAACCACTCAACTCAAAGTACAAATGGCACACCCCTTATAGGATTGGGTGGCATCAGGCTATAAATAGATGGACAGATGAAGTGAATGAATAATTTTAAGAACAAGCTTTCAGTGTGTACTGAGGTGTTTTTCTTTAATGAGTGGCTGGACAACAGGTGTTCAATGAGCAATCCTTTTCAGTAAAACCATGAAGGTCGTGCAAATATCAACTCTCCCACAACAACTAGGTGCAACAACTTTGCTCTAAACAGTTTTGCTTGAACATTTATCCAGTCCATCCACATCATCCAATCCTGTGTTGCCCCATGACAAGCGTGAGGGAGCCCGAAAGGCTAGGCAAGATGATCCTAACATTTAAGGTGAGAGTGTGGAATCTATCCTGAACCTCTAAATATTCACTGGTCAAACTTCTGTTTCACAAAATCTCCTGAAAAACTCATAACTGGATGGTAAGAATGTTACCACTTATATTATGGCTTAAGGCAAGTGTAAGGTATGTAATGATGTCTGTCCTGGTGTCCTGCTGCAAGAAGTAACTGTTAAACACTATAAGTTTCTTGTCCACACCTTCTACACTCAGTGTTAACAGGACCCTCACACCTATGCTACCCCAGGCTATACATTCCCAGTGCCTTTGCTGATTTAATAACATCTCTTATTTAGTCATTTATCCTGCATATTATTAGGCTTTTTATCCAACTGACTGTATAGAAGAGTCAACATAATCAAGTACACACTCTCACATTATTATAAATTGTATCATATATCCCAAATTGCTGTTTTTTACCCAACAGTTTCCAGCAACTGTTGGAAGGTAATTAGTTGGTTGTGGCTTCTTTGAGAGACTGATGAGGAGAATGTATGTGAGTGAGGTAGAGGGAGGGAGATAGGAGGGGGAGACCGAGGATGAGAAGGAGAGATGGAGGGGAGAGGTCAATGAGGGGGGGGTGAGCTGGGAACAGGGCAGTGAAATGGTAGAGAACAGGGTATCATGGAGGTGATCTGTTTGTGGCCACCCCTTACGGGATTAAGGCATCTGGCAAACAGATAGATAGATAGATAGATGGATAGGCTTTTGGTTTGGCTTCCAGTACATTGGAGAATATCAGCTGTGCCACGGCCAACCCCAATACAGGAATTCTTTAGGTGGAAACATGCTGTCATTTTTATCATTATCATCATCATTCAATCCTACGTTGCCCCATGAGGAGCGTAGGAGCCCGGGGCTAGGCAGTTGGTCCTGACATTTAAGATGAGAGTGACCAGTCTTCACTCATCCCTGAGTGGCATTACAGCGAGCAATGAACCCCAACCACCCCTTGGCTATAAACCTTCACCGGCTCAATCCAATTGGAGCACCGTAATTACCCACTAAACCACCAGGAACCATAATTTGGTTATATGGTTACCACCCATGTAGTAAATAGTTTCCTGGTGTGCAGGAAACCATTTGGCTTGTCACTCAGTGTAGAGTCACCTACAGGCAGAAGGACGGGGAACGAATGAAGGAAAGAAAGACAGAAGAGGGAGGGTAAAGCCCACCCACATGTTATAGAAGGACAAGGAATGAATGAAGGAAAGAAAGATGCAAGAGAGTAGCAGCAACATTGGATGGTAGAAAGGAAAGGGCAGATCTCAATATCTGCTGTGACAATGAAAAAACCAGATGGCTCCCCTGCCTGGCTAAACAACTGTCTCTCAATTTCCTCCACATCTCCAAATGCATCGGAGGATGGAAGACTGCACATGAAGTCTGCATGTTCAAATAAGCCTGGGGTTGTAAATACCACTGTGTTAACTGAGCAGGGCAGTGAAATGGAGTAAGACAGGGCGACGTGGAGGCGATTTGTTTGTGGCCTCTCTATGGGATTCAGGCGACTGGCAATAGATAGACAGATAGATAGTTAACTGATGCAAATACTAATATGTTAACTGATGCAAATACTATGTTGTTAACTGATGCAAATACCTATGTTGTTAACTGATGCAAATACTATGTTGTTAACTGATGCAAATATTAATATGTTAACTGATGCAAATACTATGATGTTAACTGATGCAAATATTAATATGTTAACTGATGCAAATACTACGTTGTTAACTGATGCAAATACTATGTTGTTAACTGGATGCAAATACTATGATGTTAACTGATGCAAATATTAATATGTTAACTGATGCAAATAATATCATGTTGTTAACTGGATGCAAATACTCATGATGTTAACTGATGCAATTACTTATGTTGTTAACTGATGCAAATATTAATATGTTAACTGATGCAAATATTATGTTGTTAACTGATGTAAATACTTATGTTGTTAACTGATGCAAATATTATGTTGTTAACTGATGCAAATACTATGTTGTTAACTGATGCAAATACTTATGTTGTTAACTGATGCAAATATTATGTTGTTAACTGATGCAAATACTATGTTGTTAACTGATGCAAATACTATAAGTTGTTAACTGATGCAAATACCATGCTTGTTAACTGATGCAAATACTATGTTGTTAACTGATTTAAATACTAATATGTTATTAACTGATGCAAATACTATGATGTTAACTGACGCAAATACTATCTATCTATCTATCAATTGCCAGATGCCTCAATCCTGTTTGGGGTGGCCAGTTAAACAACTCGCCTCCAAGTCGCCCTGTCCCCCGCCATTTCACTGCCCTGCTCCTAACCTACACCCCCTCTCTCATATACCTCTCCACCCCCATCCTTCCATCTCATCCTCGGCCTCCCCTCCCTCTTCCCCCTCCACCTCACTCACATACACTCTCTTCGTCAGTCTTTCACCCTCCATCCTCTCCACATGGCCAAACCACCTCAGTGTGTTCCTCATAACGCTTCCTATCACATCCACATCCACACCACAACGCCTCCTTTATATCCTCGACCCGTCAGCCTGTCTCTCCATGTGACTCCACAGGCTCCTCTTTAAATAACTCATTTCCACTGCTCTCACTCTTGACTTGTGTCCTTCCAACAATGTCCAAGCTTCACTTCCGTATGTTAGAGTTGGGCTCTCGCCACTATCATTTCATGTAGTAACTTTTTCACTTCCATGCTCACTTCCCTGTTTCTTATCACTGCTTTCAAAGAACCTGCAACCTTTTCTTCCCTGCTGTACCCTTTCAAGCACTTCACCCTCTAAACCTCCATCCTTACTCATCACACTACCCAAGTAATGAACGTACTCACATTTTCCAATTCCTCACCATCCAACCTCGCTGTACATTCACTGACTTCACTCTCTCTCAAAGACCATAATTTTATTCTTTCCCACATTCACTTTTAAATTCCATTTCTTACACACTCTCTCAAACTCATCCACCTAGCCTTGCAGCTCCCCTTCGTCTTCACTCAACAATACTGTATCATCTGCAAACAACAGTACAGGGAGTTTCCAAACACTATCCTCTCTCACCAGGGCCACTCCAACATCCACTACCCTACCTTGTACCTCTTTTATTACACCATCCATGTACAGATTGAACAACCATGGACACATGACATATTCCTGTTTCAACCCAACTTTCAAAGAGAAAAATTCACTTAGTTCACCATCCACACGCACTGCAGCCTTCGCACCATCGTACATACTCTTCACAGCATTCAACAACTTCCCATCTACTCCATATATTCTTAACACTTTCCACAATCCTTCTTGTCTATCCACCTTGTCATATGCTTTCTCCAAATCCATGAAAGCCGCATGCAACTTCTTTCCCTTCTCTAGAAACTTTTCCACTAAAGATCTAAGAATGAATATCTGATCTACACACCTCTTCCCTTCCTAAAGCCTCCCTGTTCTTCTCCAACTAATTTCTCTGTTCTTTCCCTAACCCTGTCTATAAGTATCCTACCATACACTTTTCCTATTATACTAAGAAGACAAATGCCCCTATGATTACCACACACTTCTTTTTCCCCTTCTCCTTTGTACTAGGGAATACTTATACCTGACTTCCAATCCTCCAGGACTCCTACCTTCCTCCCAGGCCAATCTGCAATATCTTCCACATCCATTCTACTACTATCTCTCCCCCATGCTTCAGCATTTCACCACACACTCCATCAATTCCTGGGGCTTTCCCCAATTTAACTTTCTTCATTGCTTCCACAACTTCTATCCTACTGATTTCTTCCTGTCTTCTCACCTCCCTCCTTCTCCCAGCCATTCCCCAGCCACTTATACTCGCATTACTTCCATCCTCCACGTTCAACAATTCCTTAAAGTGTTCTCTCCATCTGCTCACTTTTTTCTCCCTTTCTCCACTAGTAATCTACCGCCTTTTATCTTTCAATTTCTGCTAACTTCAGCCTCCCCACCCTGTCTTACTCTTTTCACCTCTTTCCAGAACATTTTCTTACAGTCCCTCCACTTTACACTCCAAATTCCTTCCAAATTCCTCATCCACTCTCTTCTTACTCTCTCTTACTAATCTTTTCACCTCTCTTTCTTTCTACATATAACTCTCTCTTCCGCCTCTCAACTTCTTCCACGCCCCTATTTCTCATCCATTCATTGTATGCTTTCTTCTTTTGTGCCACAGCCTGTTTCACCTCTCTTCAGTCCACCACGCTGTTCCTTGCACCCCTCTCCGTCTTCTCTTCCTTCCACACACCACATCACATGCTGCACATATTTCTTCTGTAAATATCTTACACACACCTTCCACGTCTCCCATCTGCTCCAATTCATATTTGCCCAATCGTTCCTCCACTTCTCTCTTATACTCTGCCTTTTTCTCATCCCCTCTTGTAACCTTTTCACTCTCCTTGCAACTACTCCTTCCTCTCGTCTTTCCCTTCTTCTATTTCTCCATCTTTACTTGCATTCTAATTTAAATGTGCAACAAGTAGTGGTCAGAAAGTCCACTCCTCTAACCTCTATACACTCTTGCATCCTTTACACATCTTCGCATCCTTTCATCCACACACACACAATCAATCATTGCAAATACTATGATGTTAAACTGATGTTACTAATGTGAAGCTGGAATTATTAGTGGTCTGGTTCATTCAACTGGACAGTATTCAGGTCATTTTCTCTCTTCCTCTCTCTCTCTTTTTGTCTCTCTACACTGGATCTCGTTAATGCCCCCATCCAAGGGTAGGAAAAGAGGTATGGGTGGTTCTGCTGGTGCTACTGATGCAGACTATGCTGATACAATACTAAGAAGGTATAAATTAAATAAAAGACAAATGTTATCAGTGTACTATGCAAACAGTAATCACTAAAGAAGAGATACTACACAGAAACTCCTGAAAAAAAAAATAATAATAATAATTCTCAGCCACATTTAGAAGCACTGGAATTGATAGCAGATCATCCTAGCCTTCACTAATTTCCAGAAGGAACCTGGAATGGGCTTGATAATTCTTTGGAGAGTAGGGTGCTAAGCTGACGTACCCAATGGCTCCCTTGGTAGAGTGACACTGCGTATAAAAATCCTTGGGGTGTGGCTGACTGACCAGGCTTGCATCTACAAAGGATATGGAAAGGAAATCTGGTTTACCTTTTAAATCACTGCCAGATGAATGGCTGCATATTTCTTGCAATTCTGTCCAGCATCATCATCACAGCAGCAGGCCACGTTGGTTCACTGCAAACTAAAGTGTTTCTCCCATCTCCTTCCTCTCTGGTGTAATTGTCTGTCAGCAGGTTCCATCAATTTCCAGCCAAACCCTGATGTCTGAACAGACATGTCACCATGACACTCACCATCTCACTCCCTCCATCTACGACACAAAACCATTATCAGTGTCATCTTTGTTTTTTAATGGTTGCAACGCTTGTATGCATCAGCCTACATCACCTACTTATGGCTCTCCATGCAACCCAACCTCTAATTGCCACCCTATTCAGTCCCTTATCCTTAGTCTCATAGCCAAGGACTTCATCCACAGCTATTTTTCTGCCTACCTCTCATGTCCCTACCTCTAAAGTTAATGCTTCTCACTTTTTGCAATCCATCCTGTCAACCTCCATCCTCTCCACATGCCCAAACCACCTCAATCTACTCCCTCCTCATCACAACATCAACACATTCTAAGTCCCATCCCCAGTCCCTCTTAACTCTTCCATCGTAAACCTAGCCCCCCAGGCCCTACACTCAAGGATGTACCGTACATCCAATTCTAATCACGTCATTTTCAGTGCGTCTGAGCCTGCGAATATCCTCTTCCTTTACTGCCCTGGTCTCACTACCATACACAGCATTACACTCCCACTGCATGTCACATATAAAGACCCTTAAGCATGGGAGGGAGTGTCCTCTCAATGTCATAGAGCAAACAGCCCCCCTGAACTTTTTCCAGCAGCCACTGCCCACCCTAGCCACAGAGCTGCTCCAGCCCCACCTCCAGTACATAACATGTCTCCCAAATAACAAAACTCTTCCACACACACTCAAGAGATTCACCAGCAAGTTCAATCCTTTCACGTCTGACAATTTCCATCTGCTCTCCCATGTCACACTTAATACATACAAAATCAGCATTATCTCACAGTCTACCTTCTGATACCACTACATCTCTTATGCACCCACTTATCACACACACCACACAAGATGGAATTACTTTGCCCATATGTGGCAAACTGCACATGGCCACTCTCCCTCGTTTTTGACAGCACCGCCACCAACCCTAGATAAACATCACTTTTATTTCTTATCTGCATTTACCCTTCCAGTGCCCTTGTGCCCCCATACCATCTCTCCACTTCCTAAACCTCTCCTCCAGTCTTCCTTTCACTCTCTGCAATCAACACCAAATCATCAGAATACAAACAACTCCCGCCGGAGTCCAGTTTCTAAAGTCACGTGACATAGCTTCCACATGAACCATGATAAAACAAATAAGGACCCAAGACTGACCCCTGATGCACACCAACATTCACGGAAAACCCATCACTCAAATCTCCATTCACTCCCATCATCACTACCATCAATTCTCTTCTCACTCTTATGCATGGAGCACATGATCCAGAAAAAGGAAAATACATATGTCATTATCATCAATGATTTCATCTGTCATCAAGCCTTGCAATTCTCATTCATTCTGGGTAAGTTCATTTCTGTTTGCTCTGCTCTTAAAGGCTCCAACATGCTTGCATAAGTCTGTCTTAGTCACCTATTGTTGGTTTCTCCACGCTGCAATGATCCATTGTAGCCTCCTTGTTCAGTCCCTTAATCTTAAGGTCACACTTAATGACCTCGTCCCATGTCTTTCTTGTCTACCCCTCATAACCCCACCGCCAATATTAACACTTCTCACCTTCCTCACCGAATTATCATCCCTCATCCTCTCCACATGTCCAAACCACCTCAATCTACCTCTCCTCATCTGTCATCCACACACTCCAGTCCCATCCTACCTCTCAACTCTTCCACTGGCAAACCAGCCCCTCCTGGCTCTGGACGTAGGGACGCACTACACATCCACCTTGTCCATTGTCATTTCTGCACGTCTGAGCCGGCGAATGTCTTCCTCCTTCACTGCCCAGGTCTCACTGCCATACAGCATTACACTCCTGGACACATGCTGCATACAAAGACCCCTTAGCACGTAGGGAGAGCCCAGTCAATGTCAGGAGAGGCAAGAGCTCCCTGAACTTCTTCCAACCACTTCTCACCCTAGCCACAGAGCTGCTCCAGCCCCACCTCCAGCACACAACATGTCTCCCAAATAACAAAACTCTTTCACACACTCAAGAGATTCTCCACCAGTAAGTCCAATCCTTTCACGTCTGACAATCTCCACCTGCTCACCCAGGCACGCCCGTACACATAAAATCAGCATTATCTCGCAGTCTACCTCCTGACACCACTACATCTCTTATGCACCCATTTATCACACACACCGCACAAGATGGAATTACTTCCCACGCCCTTAGGGTGGCAAACTGCATGTATCACTCTCCCTCGTCTTTGATAGTACTGCCACCAACCCTAGATATCATCACTTTTGTTTTATCTGCATTTACCCTTAAACCCTTGTGCCCCATACCATCTCTCCACTTCCTAAACCTTTCCTCCCGTTTCCTTTCACTCTCTGCAATCAACACCAAATCATCAGCATACAACAACTCCTACGGGAAACTGTTTCTAAAGTCACGTGAAAGGGCTTCAAGAACCATGATAAACAACATGGGACTCAAGACTGACCCCTGATGCACACCAACGTTCACGGAAAACTCATCACTCAAATCTCCATTCACTCTCACCTGGGTGTGAGCACCCACATACATGGCCATAACCACCCTAACCAGCCACTCCTCCAAGCCAAGCTTTCTCATTGCCCACTTCACCACCTCTCTAGGGACTCTGTCACAGGCCTTTTCCAAATTTAAAAAAAAAAATAAAGTTTAATCCCCTCTCCTACCAATATATTTGTCCTGAAGCTGTCGAACAATGAATATGGCATCAGTGGTCCCCCTACCTGGCATAAACCCAAACTGCATCTCATCAATATTCACTCTTTCTCTAATCATACCTTCTAAAACTCTCTCCATTACCTTCATTATCTGATCTAAAAAGCTTTATACCTCTATAATTTCCTCTTTCCAGGGCATCACCCTTCCCTTTA
>NW_027642000.1:0-4995 GCF_032717465.1 Coenobita brevimanus | reverse complement strand
GGAAAACCGAAATATACAGCCATGTTGAGATATACAATTTAAAAACATTATCTGGTTCCTCATATACACAATTTTATTGGTCATGATGGGTCTAAAAAAACAACAGGTTACTGCAGCGTCGACCTGCCGTGTTGTGATTAACTGAATCTTTAATTTCCGATGAGTGTATCACCTTTTTTTTTTTTTTAATTCATCACCGTGTCATCAAGGACTGAAAGTAGTGCCAATTGGGAACTAGTTATGGCTGATAGCATTCGCTTTGGTGGCTGTTATTTAAAATTTTGATGGAGTAATTACTGTATAAACGTATTTTTGGTCGAAATCACGAAATATGCAACTTCAACATATCTACTGGAAATTGATTCTTAAACACCCCCAATTTTTCCGAAAGACAGAAGACATTTAACATATAACAAGAAATCTATTGGTACGTAAAGGGAGCTGTCATCTGGTATGTTTAAGAACAATAAGTTTGAATTGATCTGGGAATCATTGAATTAAGCGAGAAACATCGAATATTCTTCTTTATCTGCACTAGAAGCACTTTGAAAATAAAGCGAGCTTTCTATATATATATATATATATATATATATATATATATATATATATATATATATATATATATATATATATATATATAAAAGAGAGAGAGAGAGAGAGAGAGAGACAGACAGACAGACTGACAGACAGACAGAGGGAGAGAGGGAGAGAGACAGAGACAGACAGACAGACAGACAAAGATTTACACATGAAGATTCGTGTTATACCATTAGCCACATTTCCTTGGTAAAAATGTCACACCTGTGACACCTCTTGAGAAGGAATAAGGATTTCAAAACTACTTTACTAGAGTGATGGCTGTATGAACGTATTTTTTGGGGGGAAAACGCTAAATATGTAAGCCACAAACGTACCAAAAATTGATTGCGAAACACACCAAATATTTGTCAGAACTCACAAAACTTTTGAAAATGTGAAAAAAAAAAAAGTTTTACGAAATATATTAATAGAAATCGATTGACACTTAAAGAGAACTGGCACCTAAGGGTTTATGAACATGAAGTCTGAATTGATGCGGGAGTCACCGAAACAAGCGAAAAATTTCGACTGAGTATTCTTTTTATCTGCTGTAGAAGCACTTTAAAATTACATCGAACCTCCAGATTGAATGTAAGAAAAAAAAAAATGCACATTATTAAGATTCGTGTTAGATAATAAGCCATATTTTCTTAAGTAAAATCTCTCAAAACTGTGATACCTCGTGAGAATGAAAACGTGCGTACTTTTGACTTTGACCTAAAAAGCTATACGAGAAAACATAAACACTATCGTAATACCGAGATAAATCATTAATTACCATTTCGTAATACCGAGATATATAATTAATTAAAATCTATAACTTTACAAATACTGCAGGTTGAAAGAACACTAAATGAGCTGAATTAATTTCGCCTGGAGACTAATTTTTACATTAGAAGGAGGGTCATTTTTGACATTTCTCACTTCGAACTGTTATTTCAGATAAAAAAAATGGTCACGTTTTGTTACGGAAAAAGCATCCCCTTTAGCAATTGTTGGAACTTCATAGCCACCATTTATATATATGTAACTCTTTAATCTTGAGTTTTTGGTTAAAGTTATTTTAGTAATTGAAGAGCAGGAAGAGTTAAAGGTGAATACAGGGAGTTGATCTTCAAAGAAAGTCTAAGTTGAGCAGCGTGTGTATTACAAAGGAAATTGGACCCCTCTTCTTATTTGATCTCTCCACTACCTACCAGTTCTATGGGTTGCCCCTTTCTGAGCTCTGATTCCTACATTCTCGTTTAGCAGGGGTCGTGTCACGTGTGCTATACTGTCGTGGAAACTTCTAGAACACTGAATGTTTGTGTGTATGTACTGCTTCCGTTGCACGACCAGCATTCCTTCACTTTGGAAGTTCCAAGCTAATTTCCTTTTGCTTGATTCTCGCTGATACACTACCTATGTCACACCCTGGCTTGGTGCTTCTATCTATCTATCTATCTATCAATCTGTCTATCTATCTCTGAGTTGTGTCATTATAATATGGAGTCCTGACACAATAATGCAAAACTATTATACTCGAATGATCCTAAAAACAGTATAACTGAGGGCGAAAACACTTAAATATGAAACTTCCACAAATCTACTCTAAATTAGCTGGGAAACAATCCAATTTGTATCTAACATTCAGAAAACATTTTTGAGGTTGAGAAAACTGAGTCATGGAAAAAAAAAAATCAGTAACAAGGCCAAATGAGGAAATACTTAGGATGAAATAGATTCACACGTAAAGAAGGCTGGCAATTGATGGGTTTAAGCCGAAAGAGTTTTGCTTGATTAGAGACGTGAAAACAACTTGGAAACATAGATCTATCTATCTATCTATAGCCCGACGCCCTAATCCCCCAAACGGTGGCCGCAGACAAAACGCCTTCAAGTCACTCTGTCACCCACCATTTGACTACCCTCCCCCCAACTCACCCCCCCCTCCCTCATATACCTCTTAACTCCATCCCTCCACCTCATCCTCGGTCTACTCCTCCCTCTCCCTCCCTCCACCTCACCTACATACACCCTCTAAGTCTTTCATTCTCCATTCTCTTCACATGTCCAAGCCACCTCAGTGTATTTCTCCTAATCTTTTCAACCACATCCACATCTACCCCACATAAGTTACTTGAGCTTTACCGGTGAGAGTCTGAAGGAGTACTGGCCAATACTTTCTGGGCCAATTATAACCTGTAGCTACCCTCTCAAACAACTGAAAATACTTTAAATCAGATTCATTAAAGGGAGGGACAAGTTTAACATTTTTAGCCACATCAAAATCATCAGAGCTAGATGATCCAGTTCGAAGCACCATGTGTCATGCGATACTCATGGTCTACCTGAATCCTAGCAAGTTCAATTTGTGCCTGAGCCTGTGCCTGTGCCTGTGCCTCCTGAATACAAGCCTGAGACTCAGCCTCCTTAGCACGTCCTGAAACTCAGCCTCCTTAGCACGAGCCTGAAACTCAGCCTCCTTAGCACGAGCCTCCTGCAGGGCTGGCTGTAACTTAGCTATTTCAATCTGCGTTTGCTGATCTGGAGAAGTTACATTGAACAAGCTTTTATTAATCATGCCAAAAATTTGATCTTTAGAATGATGAAAGCGAACAGAAATTCCCAATTGTTGAGCAACAAGCTTTTCTACATCAAACACAGTTTGCACATGACAAAAAATCTTTGGCTTCATCAAGAGTAGTAATAGTAGACATGATGAATAAATCACAGTCACAAAATATCAAGCAATATCCTTATGATAATATCCCGAATATCGTGATAAGAGGTGGCTAAATTTATGTTTCGGAACATAGATAATGAACACTTCAAGTGAGAATACTAAAATCACTACTGTCCGGCAAAGTTCCAGGTTCAAAACAAAAGACATGTATACAGTACAAGAAAATGGTAATAACATTTATACTGAAATTATACAGCAGCTAGATGGCCGGAGACTTCCTGAGCACTCAAAAAAATATTAATATACGTACAGGGGAGGACTGATATGTGAACAGAATGAGGAGTAGATCTAAGTGGCAACTAATGTAGAGACTAGGCTCATTATATAGGGGCCGCGGAGCTTGATTTAACATATAAGGAGGACGCGCAAATGAAGGCATAAAGGACGGAGAGTTTCACAATCCTGCTCTGAACAAGAGAAAGAACGACTTACTCTACTATAAGGGGGAGAAAGGGGAGTGAGGTAGAACACGCAAGCCACGTGGCGGATCGTGATCAAACATGCAACATACTGTAAATTAGAATTATACAAAGGATGATGAAATCATAGGCTATGTAACAATATATATATATATATATATATATATATATATATATATATATATATATATATATATATATATATATATATATATATATATATATATGAGAGAGAGAGAGACAGTGATTTACACATGAAGGTTCGTGTTATACCATTAGCCACATTTCCTTAGTAAAAATGTCACACCTGTGACACCTCTGGAGAAGTAATATTGATGAGCTTTTGACCCTCACCAAAAATTTATACAAGAAAGTACAAACTCTCGGAATACCGAGATATTTATTTAATAACCATTAATAACAATATTCCTCATCTCATGACTCCTACAAAATTTGCAGGGTGGAGGAACACAAAAGGAACTGTATTATCTCCGTAGGCACATAGTTCATGAATGCTACAAAGTGAGCAGGTTGAAGGAACATTAAATGAATTTTATTAATGTCGTCTGGAGATTGTTTGGATTTTTACAATAGGATGAGGTCATCTATGACTTCATTTTTAAAGGAAACCTGATAAACTTGTCGTTTTTGTTTACGGTAAAAACATCGGCTTTGGGAAATATTTAAATCTATGATACCCAAATAAAATTAAAAACTGCATAATTGCGGGCGAATACAATAAACATGGAACTTCCACAAATGTCGTCTAAGTTAGCTAGGAAACAGTCCCAATGGCATGTAAAATTCAGAAAACGTTTATAAAGTTGAGAAATTTCCATCTCAGAAAAGAAAATCAATAACAAGACTAAATGAGTAAATAAGTAGGATGAATTCAATTCACAGATGAAGAAGGCTGGCATTTGAGGGGTTTAAGACCAACGAGTTTATTTGATTAGTGGCGTGAAAACAACTAGGAAGATTTGAAATAAAATGAAATTTATTTTTATCTGTAAAACTACGGCTTTATAATGGCACCTTGGAACTACTCATAAAATATAAAAAATTGAAGTTTGACGGTTCGTGTGATATCATTATCAATATTTTTGAAGGTGAAATCACTCCGAAAGAGACAGTGCATTGCAGTTACAAAAAAGGCAGGTTGAAGGAACTCTAAATGAACTGTATTAATGTCGTCTGGAGACTGGATTTTGACATTAGAAAGAGGGTCATCTGTGACATTTATCATTTAACAGAGGTTAAAACAATATCATG
>NW_027641999.1:12500-94865 GCF_032717465.1 Coenobita brevimanus | reverse complement strand
TTTGATATATTTTGGGTTGGGTTCTATTGGGTTGGGTTAGGCTGGGTTAGGTTCGGTTGGATTTGGTCATTTGAGGCTTGAGTGGGTTTCGTTAGGTCGGGTATGGTATGGTTAAGTGAGACTGGGTAGGATTAGGCAGGGTTAGATGCGGTCAGGCTGCGTCAGAATTAGTTAGTTTAGGTATGGGGAGGTTACGTGAGATAGTGAGGTTAAATACAATTAGACTGGGTTAGGTGAGGTTAAGTTAGATTAGTTTGGGTTATTTTAGGTTGAATTAGGTCACTCGAGGTTAGGCCAGGTTCAGTTCCAGCAAATATGGATAGGTTAGGCGAGACTGGCCTAAAATAAGATTCAGAAAACGTTATAAACACAACCCCCTCCTCCCATCTGATTCTGTGACCTACGTTTTGGCTTCAGTCTTTCTCTCCCTATTTCACTCTCTCGTAAAAGTCTTGGTCCCTGTCGAAACGCCTAAATTTACTGCATTGTCAAAGTGGTTTATGCATTGCGGTCTTTTGTTGGTCGGTCCTTCCAAAGTCAAGTATCGCACGAGGTGGACGTGGTTTTGTGTGTGTGTGTGTGTGTGTGTGTGTGTGTGTGTGTGTGTGTGTGTGTGTGTGTGTGTGTGTGTGTGTGTGTGTGTGTGTGTGTGTACTTGAGTAATGCCCACATGCACACACAAAGGCCAGGACAGTAGTGTGTGTGTGTGTGTGTGTGTGTGTGTGTGTGTGTGTGTGTGTGTGTGTGTGTGTGTGTGTGTGTGTGTGCGCGCGCGCAAACGTGTGTACTTGGCTGATATCCACATGCATACACACAAAGGCCAGGACACACACAGTAGTTGTTTATGTGTGTGGGTTTATCAATAGACTACACTTACATACACTCAGGCCAGGACAGACATAGGGTAGTGTGTGTGTGCGTATGTGTTTGTATGTGTTAACAGAATACACATACAAAGTACCATGTGTGTGAACAGAATATGTAGAGTAGCATGTGTGTGTGTACGTGTGAATAGAATACACATGTAGACGTGTGTGCTACTCACACTGACACCCTCTAATTCTTTCAGCCAGGATTGGAGACGTAGCTTGTATATGTCAGGACTCCATATTATAATTACAAATCATAATAGATAGCATGATGGATAGATAGATAGACAGATAGATAGACAGACAAATAGAAGCAGCAAGTACGTGTGGACATTCAAGTGCATATACATACATACCAGTTCTCACAAACCACTTACTAAAGTCAGTCAATAATATCATTACAAACACTCCCGACGCAGTGCCAAACGGCATAGGTTTCATAGCATCCTTTTTTTTTTTTTTTAAGGGATTTATGTGTATTAAACCTTAAGGATTCTTTAGTATGTTGCGTTTATTGTTTTGATATAGACACAATTTCCATCAGTAACCTTCAGAATGACACCAAGGTGTAATGTACAAAATAATTCGCTATGGAAAACGTGTTAGGAAATCTCAAGAGTCACATATAATATGGGCCAAAACCTTATGACATCTAACCTTCAATCCGATGACCTAACAGTAATGAGGGGGAAGTGAAGACTAAAGCTCACCCTTTCAATTAGGAAAGTATGCTTCCTAAATGAATAAAATTGCTTGTCGGTATCCACACTATAATGAACCCCTTCAATACGATGTCTACTAGATTTAATTATTGCAACTACCACGAGATTTTATTCAACTTATGACATCTCAAAACTCTTCACCTTAAGTGGAACTGCCGAGACAGACAAAGAAAGAGACAGACGGAAGCAGAGACTAACAGAGAGACAGAGGCACAGGCAGAGGAAGATTTAGAGAGAGAGAGATTGGATCAGTTACGAGGACAGGGAAAACTGAGGAGAGGAAATCAGGTAAGGAGAAGGGTAGAAAGACCGAGAGAGAGACTGAGACAGAGAGAAGGAGGCAGAGACAGATAACATGATGCAGAGGTGAGTGCATGCAACTGAATGAGGTAAACGTGAGAGGATGCTGGGTTTGGAAGTGGAGGAAATGGAACGATTCTTTCAGTCCAAAATGGAAGAGGCTGAAAGAGTGCGCACATATTCATTCACGCAAACACTGATACAAGCACTGATCAGCGCATGCACGCACAGTAATACACGCAGGCACTAATAGGCACTGATACACACAGGCACTGATACACTATCTATCTATCCATCTATATACCTAGGCTGCTTCCCCCAAGGTGTATGGTCTCAATTAATTATGGTTTATTAGAGCCAGGACAATAAAGTAATTAACTTAGTATTCAATATGTATTCGTATATAGTTATTCAATAAATCGCTCTTCAGCTACCCTAAGGTATTCTTCCATACAACAATATAAACAAATAATTCAATCCCTCTAATATTATGCTACATATAAAAAAATTCAGGAGAGAAAATTAATCTGCTTATGACTGTACAATGAATGTGAATATGATCATTTGTATTAAGGTATGTGTATCATCAATGCAAGTATGCATTTGTGTGTGTGTGCATGTGTGTGTGCATGCATGTATTGTGAATACAGGCATGCGTGCATGCAAGTGTACGAGTGTGCATATATTGTGAATGTACAGTGAGCAACAGTAGTAGTGTTGCGGTTTTGTCCGAAGATTAAATGTAACTCGTGAAACATTATGAACCGTCTGTATGACAGACGGCCGAATGTATCAGACGCTTAGCCCGTTAGCTTATGTTTTCACCAAATTTCACGACACGATTATTTTTGCTTACTGTAGGTGTGAATGTTTGTTTTGGTGAGTGTTCTTGCCTATATACTTATTTGTGTTAGGTTTGCTTATCTTTTTAATTTATTAAATACTTTTGAAATAGCCAAAACAGAGAGCAGCAACCCAAGAGTGTTGCAAATCAGGTGCCTTTTACGAGAGTTTTTCTCTCAAAAGGCTCAGCCAATGAAATATTCACGTTTTTTATTGTTCTTAATGTATGCATGTTTTTGGCTAAATAAAACATTTTCAGTTTCAGTGAGCAGATACAGGAAGGTGGTTCGAAACAGCTCTTAAAAACATCCACACACAGCTGGGCCAGGCTGTTTCCTGCAGTCTCATATTTATAAACTCGTTCACAGAATGCTACGCATGGTACTAATAAATGAATATTAAAGATTCTGAATATTACATATGAATATAAGCATTGTGTATCGGCCACACGTAACAAACCATATTGAAGGGGTTCACCTGAAACAGTGGCGGCAACAACACAAACAAATTAAGCTGAACGTCATCGTACCGAAAGGATTTAATGTCAGGGAAATGTAATAATGCACTCAGAATATTAGGACCACGCGTCACAATATATCCTCAATCAAGTGGATTACACATGAAATACTACCACACAGTGCCGTGAAAGGCCTTAATCTCGTCACTACGATGATCTCTATTCATTATATGCTGGCTAACTCCGGATAATTTTATTCAGAAGAGTTCTCATATTCAGGGTGTTGTATTCTACCTCAATTACCCCATTACCTACGATGGCAATATATACATCAGCCTCTAATGGAGGTGACGTCTCGTGTTTATCTTACCTACGCTACTGACTGATATTCTTCGGCTTAGGGGAGGCAATTTCCATAACCTCTTCCCAATGATGACGTCCTTCATATTTTACTTGTTATTCACACATGATTATACTTTAGGTTTGGGGAGCTCTCACGTAGAAAAGGTGTTAAATTCGGTCTGGCTCTCTCCTGTCGACTTTATTCAGCTTGCTAAGAACTAGTTGATTCCAAGAACTTAACCGCACTCCCTGCTCCTCAAGTGCTCCTTCCCCTCCTCAGCAAACTCCTTGGCATCACTTCTTCCCTTCCCTCAGTTCACCTCCCATTCCTCCTAACTCCCCTTTCCTCTCTCCACTAGCTCTTCTTTCCTCCTTCCACTCAAACCATTTCCCTTCCTCCTCCTACCATCACCAAAGACGACTGTGAATCCAACCAAAAGGGCCCAAGTAAGTTAATAAAGGGGAGTGAGTGTTAACTGACAGAATTACCATCATATTAGGCTAACTCTCTTGCCCAAATACATGGGACGGGAGGGATCCAGAGACAGGAACAGGATAGTAAAAGTTAGGAAATCTATCAACAGAGTCCCTTCAAAATCTGCCTATTTTCAGGAAACATTTCGTTTTGTATTTTTCTTTCGATGGGGAGTGAAATGAGATGATGATGATGATGAGGAGGAAAGGAGAACAGAAACAAGGAAAAGGAAGAAAGACGAAAGAAAAAAGAAAGAATGAAGAATATAGGAGAAAGATGAACGAAGAAATGAGAGAAGAAAGGAGAGAAGAATGAAGAATGGAGAGAAAAGAGAAGAATGAAGAATGGAGAGAAAAGAGAAGAAAAAGAAGGTAAGGAAGATGAATGATGGAAAAGGAAGAAAGGACGACGAAAGGAGAGAAAAAAGAAGAAAGGAGGGAAGAAAGAAGAAAGGAGAGAAGGAAGACTGGAGGGAAAAGGAATGGAAAGAAGGAAAAGAAAGGAGTGAAGAAAGGGGAGGTAAGGAAGAAGAATGATGAAGCAGGAAGAAAAAGGAAAGAACATGAAAGGAGAGAGAAGAGAGAAGAAATAAATGAGAGAAGGAAGGAGACAACGGAAGGAAGAAGAGAAGAAAAAAATGGAGAAGAGGAACGAAAGGAGAAAGAATGGAGAAGAAAAAGGGAGCCAAAGAGAAAGAGGAAAGAAGAGAAGAAGAAAGTAGGAGAAAATAAAAGGAAATGAGGTGAATGAAAAAGAGAAAGAAAAAAAAGGAAATAAAAGACGGAAGGAGAGGAAGAGAAGGAAGGTCAGGAAGAGGAGGAAGATTAGAAAGAACAGGAGGAAGATTAGAAAGAACAGGAGGAAGATTAGGAAGAGGATGAGGAAGAACAGGAGGAAGAAGAGGAGGAAGGAGAGGCAGAAGGAGGAAGAAGGAAGAGGTGTAAGATGAGGAAGAATAGCAGGAAGACGTGGAGGAAGAGGAGGAAAAGGAACAGGATGAAGGAGAAGAAGAGGTAAAAGCAGAGGAGGAAGGAAAGGAAGAGGAGGAAGAGGATGACGAGAAACGAGAAGAGAAGGAGAAAAAAAAAATGGAAGAAGAGGAAGAGAAAGAGGAGGAGGAAGGACGAAATGAAGGAAGAGAAAAGGGAGAGGAAAAGGAAGAGGAAGAACAAGAGGAAGAGGAACAGGAAGACGAACAAATGGAAAGGGGAGAAAGATGGGGTAGAGGAAATGAAAGAGGAAGAGGAAAGGGAAGAGGAAAGGGAAGAGGAAGAAGAGGAACAGAAAGACCGAGGAAAAAATGGAAGCAGAAGAGGATGAGACAGGGAGAAGGGGAAGAGGGAGAAGAAAGATGAAGAGGAGGAAGAACAGGTAGAGGAAGAGGAAAAGGATGAAGAGGAAGAAGAGGAAAAGGAAGAAGAAGAGGAAAAGGAAGAAGAAGAGGAAGAGGGAGAAGAAGAAGAAGAGGAAGAAGAAGAGGAAGAGGGGGAAGAGAAAGAGGAGAAGAGGAAGAAACAGGAAGTGATGGAAGAGGAAGATGAGGAAGAGGAAGAAGACGAAGAAGAGGAAGAAAGTGAATATAAGGGAGGGGGAAGAAAATATATAAAATCCAGCTAACCATTTCTAAACTGTCATTATCACGTTTAGAAAATAACATGCACGACACAAGCCGGCAGGTAGGTAAGCGTTAACTATCGTAATTGATGATTTAACTGTACAGCAATAATAATAATAATACCTCCCCTATTCCATAGAACATCCAGATAATAACGACATGATGAATGCAATCAGTTTAAACCGGTAAGGAAGTTACAGTATGAGGTAATTATCAAGAAGCCTGCGCTTACAAAATGTAGGACGATCAAAATGGCTGACCTTGCCGGTGGTGTCGGGGTGGCGGCCGGGCAGTTCACCTTAAGAGTCTTCGGGACCTCAGTCAGGCCCCGTCTCTTCACACCAGAGCGAGGCTATCAGGTCCACAGTCACTCTTGTTCTCGGAGATCACGACAAGACGCATATCCCACACAAATTAAAGAATACTTTCTCCTGCGACGCCACCTGCGGGAAGAGACGGGAACTAGTGTTTTGGAGCAGGGCAGCTGGCACGTGGTGGGCAACGCAGGTGTGCCAACCGTCTCGTGTCACAAGTCAGTAACCTCACCTGCCACAATCCAACGTGCTACGTAATCCACAAGCATCAAACACAACCACACAGGCTACTGACTAATCTATCTGCATTTCGGGATTAATACAAAGTGGTTCTGAGAGTTTCACAAGCCTAGACAACTAATATTAGAAAATAAAATTAAATATCACCTCTCAATCACTGAGTGCATCGGAAGCATTGGTACACTTGATGCTACAGACATGCGCGATGCACAAGCTCAACTGAAGTTGCTACCGATCAGATTTACAGCAAGACTAATAACAGTCAATAAGCCACTTTTTACGGCTCAGTTATGTATAGTTTTTAGCTATATTTAATTATAACACGATGAGTTTGTTAAGAAATGATGATAAGAATTACTGGAATACAATATTTAATCGCACTAAGCAACAGCACTTGTTCATTCCGCCTTTGAAAGAATAGACAGGAGGAGGGGCAGGGGCTGGGGGGAGGTGGGGGCTGTTGCAGGGGAGAGAGGTTGGGGATGTCTTCGTCTTGTTTCACTATTCATAGTACAAAAGATACACCCTTAGTTATCGGGGATGTGAATGATAGAAACAGCCTCAGGACAATATGATGGAAATGAAGGACAAAGAGGAAGGCGAGCTGCAGAGGTGAACGATCAGTGTGCAGATCCGAACACTGTTTAAGATAAAGAACGTCTAATTTCTATCCCGTGTGTTATTTTCCATTACGGTTCGCACTCGGTGAAACTAGGTTTGAAAATAATGCGGTTATGGTTTACACCAATTTAACAAGACATTAATGTGTTCAAGGATACATCGATTAATGTGTGTGTGTGTGTGTGTGTGTGTGTGAGGAGATGGAGGGAATATGAAGGAAGGAGGGATGACGGAGAGAGGGAGAGAATGCCAGTGACACAGAGAGAGAGTGGAGGAAAGTTGGAAAATGGATTGATGAAGGTGGTGGAAGGAAAGAGGGAAGTCGGTGGTAAGGGAAGAGGAGGAGAAAGAAAAAAATTATGGGAAAATGGGGAGAAGGAAGAGAGGGAAGGAATGGAGAGGGAGGGAGTAGTAGAATGGGTGGTTGGTTGAGGAGAGATGGAGGAAAGTTGGAGGTGAAGGAGAGGGAAAGGAATGAAGAAGGGAGAGGAGGAGGAATGGTTAGAGGTGAAGAGAAGATAGGAGGTTCGAGAGGTGAAAGAGAACGGAGGGAGGGAGGGGGTCACTTACAATATACACACCACGACTGGTCTCGGTGTTCCCATTATTCTTTTTTTTTTTTTTTTTCCCCTCAGCATTTGCGGTGGGAATCGTGTGCGTTTGTGATATCCAGCCCCTCAAACCTTCCCTCAATGTGACTTTATGGCCGAGAAATATGGCCAGAGGAGAAAGGTAAGGTGAGAGGGATAACATGGCATGCTAATATGTGTGGAAGGTGGTGTGGAGGGGTAGCGCCCATGTAACTAGTGTCGGTATTGGTGGTGGAGAGGGACGCCTGCACGTGGTGGCACTGATATCACAAGTGGAAAGGTTGGGTGGCAGGGAGACAGGTTAGAGCTGGCATTCTTTATTTTCCCTAACGTTTTGGGCTACACAGGACCCATCTTAGAGAAACTGAGGAGAGAAAATTAAGACTTAAGTTGTACCCTGTGTCTCTCCCACTCAACATTTCCACTTGTCGCAATGGACCAGCTGCCTACTTCATCTTAGGGAAGGTGTTAAGCTCTTCAGTACGATGACCCTCTTTGCTTATTTATTCCTGCTACCTCCAGACGTCTGTAATCAACTCCAGGGAGGACCTAATTTAGCCTTAAAGAATACATGATGCCAATATTTAACCCATCCACTGCGGTAAATCTCTCCTGAACTGAATAAAATCGTCTGGAGGCAGCAAGAATAAATGGAAAAATAAGTCACCGAACTGAAGGTGTTACTGGACAGCCTCTCCCTCCTTCTCCTCCATGTTGGTTGTCTCTCTTGCTGAATAAAATCGTCTGCCGCTACCAAGATTGCCTAAACCCCTTCCCCCAGGACGTATCTCAGCTTTATTCTTGCTACCTCCAGACGATTCTGGAGAGAGAGAGAGACCTAGTAGTGACGTAAATGTAGGTTGTATCTGTTGCCTGCAGTACAAAATGTGTCCCCAGGTAACTATAATCAAGTGAAGGCAGCGATAACACAATGAATAAAGGTGTTGTTGTTGTGGCATCGGGTTTATCTGACACAAGAGACAGCTGAACTGCAGGATGAAGTTGTCCTTCAATCATTTCCTGTGGCACCCTCGGGGATGCATAGGGCCTCGATGAACTCACACCACCACATCCTATCTTGTGCTAACTCCTCAAGATCTCCCCAACACTCATCTCCAGCTTCCCGTCTCATTGTCCTCACCCACGTCTCTTTTGGCCTTCCTCTACCTCTCCTACCAGGTGCCACCCACCCTGGTGTACCTCGTACTCGTACTATTCCCTGTCTCCCATACACATGTCCTAGCCACTTCCATCGTGAGAATCTAACATATTCATCGATCGGCTGCACTCCCGTTATTTCTCTAATTCTACTATTTGGTATCCTTTCCCACCACTTAACTCCTAATATTCTTCTAAGTGCTTTATTTTCAAACACCAAGAATTTATTTTCCATAGTCACTGTGCTGTACCAAGACTCGTGTCCATAAATTAAGATACTCCTAACCATTACCTTATAAAGTTTGATTTTTGTATGCACAGAAAAATTGTTATTATTCCAAATATTTTTAAGCATTCCCATTGCCTGATTAGCCTTCTTTAACCTTTCCTTGAATTCAAAGTTCAAAGAACCATCCTTGGCTAAATAAGTACCTAAATATTTAAACCTATCAACTTGCTTTACAACCATACCTCCAATTACACATTCCTGCGCATTTTCCATATTCATATTGATTATTTCAGTTTTTCCACAATTAATAACCAAACCCACCTTGCGACCTTCACTCACCAAACAGTCCAACACTCTCTGCATCTCTTCTGGCCCATCACAAATCAAAACTATATCATCTGCATAATCTAAATCCAAAAGTTTCCTGTTCTCTCCCCAAAGTATACCTGCACCGGTTTCTGTTCCAACACGTTTCATAATGTAATCAATGACCAATATAAATAGTAAAGGCGATAGAACACCACCTTGAATTACTCCGGACTTGACTTCAAACGAATCACTCAGACAACCATCAACCATCACTTTACAAAATGTGTCCTCATGCATGTTCATAATGACCCTCACAAACTCCTCTGGTATTCCATAATGTCTCATGATCTTCCCCATAGACTCTCTCGAAACACTATCAAAAGCCTTTTCAAAATCAACAAAACAAAGACTTAACGGTACTCTCATTTCATTAACTTGCTGCATCAAATGCCTAACTATAAAGATCTGATCATTGCAACCACGTCCCTTTCTAAAACCAGCCTGTTCATCCCTCAGAATACCCTCAACCACCGGCTCCAACCTATTTAACAACACTCTACTAAAAACTTTCAAAGCTATCGGTGACAAAGAGATTCCCCTCCAATTACCACATTCACTCAGGTCTCCTTTCTTCGGAACTTTAACAATTACACCATTCTTCCAAACTGATGGTAGTAACCCCGTCACCCATATCTTATTGAATAGCTTGGTCAAGATCATTATTAATCTATCCCCCTCCACTTTAAACATTTCCGGAAATAAACCATCCTCCCCTGGTGCCTTATTATTCTTTAACTGTTTTACTGCTTTCTCCACTTCTGCAAGCCTCAACTCTCCTGTTTCTATATTTAAATCTTCCTGAGCAGACGGTATATCCTCTTCTGGTGGTATTGGTCTATTAAGAACTGTCTCAAAATGCTCTTTCCATCTATTTTTAATATCTCCATCTTTGGTCAATAAATTTCCTTCCCTGTCTCTAATTGGTATTTCCTTGCGTTTACCTGCATTACCACTCAGTTCTCTAATCGATTCATATGCTATTCTTTGACTCTGTCCATCATTTTTGTTTATTAGGATTTCAGTCTCTGCAACCTTTTCATCCACACATCTTCTTTTATCTCTCCTAGCTAACCTTCTTACTTCTGAATTCAAACTCCAGTACGCAGCTCTTGCTAATTCAATATCTTGTTCATCAACGCATTGCATCTCACTCCTCAATTTAGCCTCACCTCTCTTTTTTATCATATCCCACGTTTCCTCTGATATCCATTTCTTTCTCCTGAATCTATGTCTCCTTCCAATCGTACATTCAGCAGTCTCATGCAAAACTTTGTTCACATCCTCCCACATCTCATCTACACTTCTCTCCCCCTCTTCCAACGTTTCCAACACCAAAAACCTATTTCTGCATTCTAATCTGAATTCCTCCTTTTCTTCTCCTTCTCTTCTAAGCTTAACAATATCGTATCTACCAACACCAGATTTTTCCTTCTTCTGATTTTTAAGTTTAAACCTTATTTTTGCAATGCTGAGTTGATGGTCACTACCAATATCCGCTCCCCGTTTAACATGAACATCTAGCAGAGAACTTCTATGCCTCCTACTGATAGCGATGTGATCAATCTGATTTTTATATTTTCCACACGGCGACACCCAAGTTGTCTTGTGTATATTGCAATGCTGAAAGAGTGTGCCCCCGATGACTAAGTCATTTGCTAGACAGAAGCTTCCAAACCTCACTCCGTTTTCACTCATCCTACTACCAACTCCCATCTTACCCATACATGCCTCAAATCCCTCATTTGAACAGCCCATTACTGCATTAAAGTCTCCAACGCAGATCAAAACATCATGTCTAGGTACCCTTCCTACTCCTTCTTGCAACTTTTCATAAAATGTGTCTTTCCTTTCATCGAGTGCATCATTAGTAGGTGCATAACACACAAACAGACTGATGTTGCCATGATTTGATTTAAACCGTGCGTATAACAATCGCTTATCTATAGGATCCCACTCACATAAAGCCTTATTTGCCTTACAACCCAGCAACAATCCTACTCCCTGATAATGCATTCCATCCTGTCGGCCAGATATCAATAAACGTATACCATCCTCCAAATCCAACTTATCGACTCCAGTTAATCTAGTTTCTGTCAGAGCACACATATCAAGTCCGTAATTTTGAAAAACCTTCACTAACTCATCGATTTTACCGTCATGATTTAGCGTTCTCACATTCCAGTTACCAATTTTAATTGTATTTTTTGCATTAACAAAGGAATTAGATTGTAATTGGGGCAACCGTGAGATTCTTAGCAACCCCTGCCCATTTAAGGGCTGCACGGGACTGGGGGCCATTATTGTTCTTTCAGAGTCCATCAAGGTTTCTTGGCTAACTTCCTGAACACCTCGCCACTGTGTTGCAGTCGCAGTAGGCAGCTAACTTGCCTGATTGCCCACACCCGAAAGACCCAGCTATGCTGTAGCCAGTCACGTGCTGGCATGCTTCCCAGCCATTTCACTCTCAAGTAGTTCCTCTGCCTGGATGTGAGAGGGATGTTTGTAGAGCAAGGAAGAGTGGCTGTGCGTGATAGAAATGAATGGAGAGAAATTGTGAATGAATAAATGATGACGCAGCCTTGGGGGGATATTCTCCTACATTTGTCTGATCAGCTGATCAGGCAGATGCGGGTAAAGGGATGGGTCTATTATGATGTGGCAGGTGTAAACCAGCTCTGCTGTAGGGCCTTGCTGTGGATGTCACTGATTGCACGGCGCAATTGTCCCTCGTGCGGTGAGGAATTGTCCCTTCTCCCCCTTGGGGCTAAGATGCCAATGACCGTGTTAGAGAGGATGGGTAAGTGTCGACCTGTCTCGGCTACACCACTTTCCTTGGGGGAAGCATCCTGGGTATATATATATATATATATATATATATATATATATATATATATATATATGTGTGTGTGTGTGTGTGCCCTAGTCAAAATGACCTGAGTAGGTTATTCCTTGGGGATTGGGAGCCATTCCTCACCTCACCTGTCCTCACTCCCTACATCCACCCCTCCCCTTCTTTCTCTCTCACTCTCTCTCTCTCTATGTCTATTTGCCTCTCTCATATACAGTATATATATATAGATAGATAGATAGATAGATACAGATATAAATAGATAGATAGATAGATAGATAGATATAAATAGATAGATAAATCGACCTACAGAAAAACAGCCAGATAGATATAGGTAGAAATAGACAAGTAGACGGATAGATAGGTGTGTGTGTGTGTGTGTGTGTGTGTGGCCCTGGGAAAATGACAGTTCCACAAGGTGACGTCTCTAGAGGTTGAAAATCAACCGTGCTTTGTCAACCTTTTTTAATTTTCATCTATGTGTGAATTGGAATGTCAGATTCCTGGCCAGATATAAGGAGCCTGCACTGGATGTATATCTCATTCAGTTCGCACTCCAGTTGTTGTAGACGTCTCGGCATCAATTATTTTACTCATCGAAATCCTGTATCATGGAGCATCTGGCCACTGACAGAAAATGCACAAGAAACCGCATCGTAGGAATGGCCATGGCTGGATCAACCCCCTCAGAAATAGCAAGACACCTGGGAATATCAAGAACGACAGTATATTTTTGGTTGAGGCGATATGAAGAAGAAGGAAATGTTGATGCGCGCAAGTCGCCTGAAGGAACAAAGAAAACTACTGCAGAGGAAGAGAGAAGAATTGTGGAAGCAGTTAACCGAAATCCTTTTCTTAAGAGCAGTGAAGTTAAAAGGCAGTTGCAGTTAACGGTGTCGGACAGGACAGTGAGGAGAAGACTTCATTCATCAGGTTTTCGATGCCACGTTGCAGCTGTAAAGGAAAAAATGACGGACAGCCACAAAGAACGCCGCCTTCAGTTTGCCCAGCGATACTGTGACGAAGGGCTCGACTTCTGGGCTAGGGTAATCTTCTCAGACGAAAAGACCTTCTCGTCATGCAGCCATGGGAAAGTGCATTGCTGGAGGATGACCAACACTAGGTAAGACCTGCATTCATTTTGAATCCTTAAACATGTTCTTCCATCATCACATCTATCGTTTATTGTTTTAGAGATAAAATACGCAATTAGAACCATTTTCTTTTCTATTATTATTATTAGATTGAACCGGTGAAGGTTTATATTCAAGGGGTGGTTGGGGTTATTGCTCACGTAATGCCACTCAGGGTTGTGAGGCTTGTCACTCTCATCTTAAATGTCAGGACCAACATGCCTAGCCCCGGGCTCCTACGCTCCTCATGGAGCAAGGTAGGATTGGATGATGATGATGATGATTATTATTATCGTTATTATTATTATTATTATTATCATCATCATTATTATCATCATTCAGACATTCGGGACGTTTATGAAATAACTCGAAATATATTCGGCTTTCAGTGGTTTGGGATATAATCCATATCCAGCCCAGCAGAGACCAATCGATACCTTAATCCTTAATCACTTGATCATCCCCATTGATCATTGTTTTCCTACGACAGATATAACGAGGCGAACATCTTTTACGAGGGAAGGAGCGGCCACGTCACTTGCAATGTGTGGGGGTGGATCCATCTATATGGTGCTGGGGAGTTGGCTCGGATTGAGGGAAGATTCACCGCTGATACTTACTTTGAAATTTTAGAAGAGGTGATGCTTCCTTCAGTACGGGCCTATGCTCTCCCTTACCCAGAGAAGATCCTCTTCATGCAGGACAATTGTAGTGTTCACACGGCAAGAATAGTGAGGAGGTGGTTCGATGAACAAAATGATGTGGACCTCTTGCCCTGGCCCAGTAAGTCATGTGACTTAAATCCCATCGAAAATGTGTGGGGAAACATTGTCAATTCCTGGGAACAGGGAATGGAGAGAACGCCAGCAAATCTGTTCCAGCATACTCAACGGGAATGGGAAGTCATGCGCAGGAAACAGCACATAATCTATAATCATGTCAGCTCTATGCCAAACCGCCTGCAAGAAGTGATTAGAAATAATGGAGGTTGGACACGATACTGATCGAGAGAGAGAGAGAGAGAGAGAGAGGAAGGCAAATGTTGAGAGGCAGAGTGTATGCAGACGCGAGCTTAAAAGCTGGCTACATTTGTCTAACCGCGAACTGTAGTTATCTTTAAATGTGTTAAAATGCTTTGTTTATTTTATAATAACATGTTTTATTTATTTTATAATAATTATATCAATAAAATCATACTTTGTACTGACATTATCATTCACCCTACAGAACCTGAGTGAGAGAGAGAGAGAGAGAGAGAGAGAGAGAGAGAGAGAGAGAGAGAGAGAGAGAGAGGCATATAGACGGGACGGATCTGGTGATGATTATGGGAGCGCGTGTGGTGAAATGAGGGATTGCCCCATGCTCTTGGATACCGGAGCATGTCGATCGCTCATTAATCAAGGAACCTATGAGAATTTGGGTGAGACCAAGCCTGAGCTCAGACCGTATCAAGGACGAAGGTTAGTATCCGCAAGTGGTAATGAGCTTGAGGTGGTAGAAGTGGTTAGCCTGCCTATAGGGTTGGCTGGTCACACCTACGAGAGTGAATTAGTAGTGGTGAGGAACTTACCATGTACTATTTCAGTGATTCTAGGTTCTGATTTTATTTTCGCTCGGAATATATGTATTACACCAGATCCGTTGTGCATAGAGATCGATGAGGAGAAGGTAGAATTACAGTCGGGAGAGGAGAATCTTCGCATAGATGGTGCTTCCTCCTTGCATGTAGTCGAAACCGGCTTATCAGATGACCAGGGGAATAAGCAGATTACATCAGACCCCTTCCCATTGCCAAACATTGCACAAATTCTTTCCCAGTTAGGAGAAAATACTGTATTCAGTAGCTTGGATTTGAGGCAAGGATACCATCAGATCCCTCTGGATGAGGCGTCACGACCGCTGACCGCATTTTCCTCACCAGACGGTCATTGGGAATATAATAGTCTACCGTTTGGCTTAAAAGATGCCCCTGCTGCGTTCCAAAGGATCGTTAACGAAGTCCTGATAGGACTGACAGGGCGTATCAGTCATACTTACCTGGATGACATAATTGTCTATGGTGAGGATTTTGATTCACATGTACAGAACCTAGATGAGGTCCTTGCCAGACTTAAGGAAGCTCAACTTACTCTTAAGTTAGAGAAGTGCAGTTTTTTCAAGGATGAAGTGTCTTACCTAGGACACTTAATTTCTGCAGAAGGCTTGCGGCCCCAACCAGATAAAGTCCGAGCCATAAGGGAAATTGCTGTTCCTAAGACACTGAAGGAACTCCAATCTTTCTTAGGGTTAGTTAATTATTACCGTAGATTCATAAGTGACTATGCTAAGATTGCTCTGCCTCTCACAAAACTGACTCGTGGAAAGAAGGAAGTGAAAAACAGTAAACAAAAAATCGAGTGGAACGATGAGGCTGATCAAGCTTTTAGAAGTCTGAAAAGTAAGCTTACTGACGACATCGTACTCAAGTTTCCCTCCTTTGATAAACCATTCTATCTGACAACTGACGCGAGTGGTACTGCGATAGGTGGGGTATTACAACAGGAAGATGAGGATGGACACCTTAGACCGTTGACATATTTTAGTAGAGCATTAAATAAAGCTGAGCTTAATTATGCCACTATCGAGCAAGAAGCCTTAAGTATTGTGTACGGATTGCGGATAAATCGGCCTCTTGTCTTGGGATACAAAGTGATTGTGCAGACGGATCACCGACCCCTCACGTGGCTCTTTAATGTGAAGGAGCCTTCTGGCAGAATAGCTAGATGGCAGATACCGGTACAGGTTGCCGAATACGACTTAGAGGTATCCTACCTGCCAGGACACCAGAACCGAGTGGCTGACGCCTTGTCACGTCTTCGCAGAGAGCAAAACGAAGATATAGAACTTATAGCTGTTACGAGGTAAGTAGAGAGTGGAGGACACGACACATGGTCTTCTCATAGCCTTCATCAGCCTCTGAACCACGTAGTCTCGTCTGCTTATACTTGCACTCCTCATAGTCCTAATCAGACCTCAGAGCTACCTATCCAAGCCGTATATTACTGTTATCCTGTGTTCTTTTTATCGTTCTTCTTTTTCACTTTTTCTGGCCCCATTCATGCCATTCTGCGTTTTGTTTCAATCTTTTGCTCTCTTTATCTCATACTCTGTTCTTTTTGTTTTTACTCTCTGCTCTTTTTCTCTTATCCCTCCTCTTTTTCTCTAGTATTCCTGCCACGGTTCGCCAATTAAATATTTCACGGTTTATGATGCAGATACGAGGCTGTAAGTAATGACCAGGCAAGATGATATATTGAAGCCGTTGCGAATCAAACAGACATATATGGTAAAATGTCAGACACAGACTTACACATGCACTTCTAAACTGAACTGGAGTAAAGATATATATATATATATATATATATATATAGAGAGAGAGAGAGAGAGAGAGAGAGAGAGAGAGACAAACAGAGTATAAATTTTTCTTTACAGAACACAACTCACACACCGTAAACACACAGACACACACACACACAGACACACACACACACAGATACACACACACACACACACAGACACACACACATAGACAGACACACACACACCATCTTCTACTTGTACACAGAACCGGCGAAACTTGGACTGTTACACCCGTAGACTTTCAGAGAGCATAATTTCTTATATAGCGATTTTATGGGCGACCGAAAGTTAGGTTAGGTCACTTTGGGCAGGGTTTGGTCTGATTAGATAATTTTTGGTTGGGTTGGGTTCAGATCGACTAGATATAGACGGATTAGGTTAGATTGCTTTAGAATAGCTCGGTTTTGATATATTTTGGGTTGGGTTCTATTGGGTTGGGTTAGGCTGGGTTAGGTTTCGGTTGGATTTGGTCATTTGAGGCTTGAGTGGGTTTCGTTAGGTCGGGTATGGTATGGTTAAGTGAGACTGGGTAGGATTAGGCAGGGTTAGATGCAGTTAGGCTGCGTCAGAATTAGTTAGTTTAGGTATGGGGAGGTTACGTGAGATAGTGAGGTTAAATACAATTAGACTGGGTTAGGTGAGGTTAAGTTAGATTAGTTTGGGTTATTTTAGGTTGAATTAGGTCACTCGAGGTTAGGCCAGGTTCAGTTCGAGCAAATATGGATAGGTTAGGCGAGACTGGCCTAAAATAAGATTCAGAAAACGTTATAAACACAACCCCCTCCTCCCATCTGATTCTGTGACCTACGTTTTGGCTTCAGTCTTTCTCTCCCTATTTCACTCTCTCGTAAAAGTCTTGGTCCCTGTCGAAACGCCTAAATTTACTGCATTGTCAAAGTGGTTTATGCATTGCGGTCTTTTGTTGGTCGGTCCTTCCAAAGTCAAGTATCGCACGAGGTGGACGTGGTTTTGTGTGTGTGTGTGTGTGTGTGTGTGTGTGTGTGTGTGTGTGTGTGTGTGTGTGTGTGTGTGTGTGTTCGTGTGCGTGTGCGCTTGAAGCTGTGTGTACTTGAGTAATGCCCACATGCACACACAAAGGCCAGGACAGTAGTGTGTGTGTGTGTGTGTGTGTGTGTGTGTGTGTGTGTGTGTGTGTGTGTGTGTGTGTGTGTGTGTGTGTGTGTGTGTGTGTGCAAACGTGTGTACTTGACTGATATCCACATGCATACACACAAAGGCCAGGACACACAGAGTAGTTGTTTATGTGTGTGGGTTTATGAATAGACTACACTTACACTCAGGCCAGGACAGACATAGGGTAGTGTGTGTGTGCGTATGTGTTTGTATGTGTTAACAGAATACACATACAGAGTACCATGTGTGTGAACAGAATATGTAGAGTAGCATGTGTGTGTGTACGTGTGAATAGAATACACATGTAGACGTGTGTGCTACCCACACTGACACCCTCTAATTCTTTCAGCCAGGATTGGAGACGTAGCGTGTATATGTCAGGACTCCATATTATAATTACAAATCATAATAGATAGCATGATGGATAGATAGATAGACAGACAGACAGATAGAAGCAGCAAGTACGTGTGGACATTCAAGTGCATATACATACATACCAGTTCTCACAAACCACTTACTAAAGTCAGTCAATAATATCTTTACAAACACTCCCGACGCAGTGCCAAGCGACATAGGTTTCATAGCATCTTTTTTTTTTTTTTTAGGGATTTATGTGTATTAAACCTTAAGGATTCTTTAGTATGTTGCGTTTATTGTTTTGATATAAACACAATTTCCATCAGTAACCTTCAGAATGACACCAAGGTGTAATGTACAAAATAATTCGCTATGGAAAACGTGTTAGGAAATCTCAAGAGTCACATATAATATGGCCCAAAAGCTTATGACATCTAACCTTCAATCCGATGACCTAACAGTAATGAGGGGGAAATGAAGACTAAAGCTCACCCTTTCAAGTAAGAAAGTCTGCTTCCTAAATGAATAAAATTGCTTGTCGGTATCCACACTATAATGAACCCCTTCAATACGATGTCTACTAGATTTAATTATTGCAACTACCACGAGATTTTATTCAACTTATGACATCTCAAAACTCTTCACCTTAAGTGGAACTGCCGAGACAGACAAAGAAAGAGACAGAACGGAAGCAGAGACTAACAGAGAGACAGAGGCACAGGCAGAGGAAGATTTAGAGAGAGAGAGATTGGATCAGTTACAAGGACAGGGAAAACTGAGGAGAGGAAATCAGGTAAGGAGAAGGGTAGAAAGACCGAGAGAGAGACTGAGACAGAGAGAAGGAGGCAGAGACAGAGAACATGATGCAGAGGTGAGTGCATGCAACTGAATGAGGTAAACGTGAGAGGATGCGGGGTTTGGAAGTGGAGGAAATGGAACGATTCTTTCAGTCCAAAATGGAAGAGGCTGAAAGAGTGCGCACATATTCATTCACGCAAACACTGATACAAGCACTGATCAGCGCATGCACGCACACTAATACACGCAGGCACTGATACACGCAGGCACAAATAGGCACTGATACAAACAGGCACTGATACACACAGGCACTGAATCACACAGGCACTGATACACTATCTATCTATCCATCTATATACCTAGGCTGCTTCCCCCAAGGAAAGGGAGGTAGCTGTGACAGGAGGACACACTCCCCATTTACTCATCCATTCAAAGACGTTCATTCGCATCTTAGCCCCAAAGGGGAGAACGGACAGATCCTCACCGCACCACACTGCACAAGGGTCAACTGCGCAATGCAATCAGTGACATCCGCAGCAGGGCCCGACAGCAGAGCTGCTTTACCCCTGCCACATCATAACAGACTCATCCCCTTACCCGCACCTGACCTGAAATAGCTGATCAGACCAAATGGGGGAGAATATCCCCTCAGGGCTGCGTCATCACTTATTCATTCACAATTTCTCTCCACCCATTTCTGTCACGCACAGCCACTCTTCCTTGCTCAACAGACGTCCCTCTTGCATCTAGCGCTCTCTTCACACTGTCCATCCATCCTATTTGTGGTCTTCCTCTCAGCCTTACACCTCTCACATCAGATCTAGTTATCTTTTTCACCAATCGATCATTATCCATTCTCTCCATATGCCCAAACCATCGCAACACCCTCTGCTCAACTCTACCAGCCATCTCCCGAACAACTCCAGGTCTCCTTCGCACTTCATCATTCCGCACTCGATCCATACGCGTCACTCCACACATACTCCTCAGACACCTCATCTCCATTACATTCAAACTTTTCCTCTCTGCTACACCCATATTCCATGTTTCAGCCCCATACAATGCAGTCGGTACCACAACACCCTCATACAGCCTTCTCTTTACGTCCATTCTAAGCGAACGACATCTAAACACTTTTTTCATTCCTCCCAGCACCTTTCCTACTTCATTTATTCTAAACTTCACTTCTGCATCTATTCTTCCATCCACAGAAACATGTGACCCTAGATATTTAAAACACTCTACCTCCTCAAGCAACTCGCCATTCAAAACTATATTCATCCCCCTACCATCTACCAACCTCGTACACTTCATCACTTTACTCTTATTCCCATTTACTTTCAATTTCCTCCTTTCACACACCCTTCCAAACTCCTCTACCAACTGTCTCAATCTCTCCTCTGAATCAGCCACCAGTGCAGTATCATCTGCAAACAGCAGCTGCTTCAGATTCCACTCTCCACCATCAACATTCACCAGACTCAGACCTCCACCTAAAACTCTTGCATTCACCTCCCTTACAACACCATCCATGTAAATATTAAACAACCAAGGCGACATCACACATCCCTATCGCAGCCCCACTCTCACAGGAAATCACTCACTCACAGCATTTCCCACTCTTACACACGCTCTACTATTTACATAAAAACTTTTCACCCCTTTTAGTAACCTACCATCAAGTCCATACAATCTTAAAACAGTCCACAAAGCCTCCCTATCAATTCTATCATACGCTTTCTCTAAATCCATAAATGCCCAAAACACATCCTTACCTTTCGCTAAATACTTTTCACACATTTGTCTCACAGCAAACACCTCATCAACGCATCCCCTCCCTCTCCTAAAGCCACACTGCTCATCACCAATCACTCCCTCTGTACCCTCTCTAACTCTCATAATTAACACTCTACCATACACCTTACCTACAACACTCAACAGACTTATACCCCTAAAGCTAGTACATTCATACTTATCACCCTTGCCTTTATACAACGGGACCACACAAGCACTTGCCCAGTCAATTGGCACCATACCTTTCTCAAAGCACACATTCAACAATCTTACTAACCAGTCAACAATAGTCACTCCACCACCCTTCAGGCTTGAGATTTTATTAGGTCTTGTGGTATTATTCTTACAAAACTCATGGCCTCATAGTGCCAGGGATTGATTCCTGGCACTGCAGCATCCTATCCTATCATCATCAGCATCATCATCATTGTCGCTGTTGTCAATGAGCAAGTAATATGAGTACCTAGATTAAGTTAACTGGCACTGTATACTCTAGTGGTGGAAAGATCTACTTAGCCTACTGAGCCTGGCACTGCCACTAATCCTAATTATCATCATTAGGCATTATCATTAGCTCTCATCATTAGGCATTATCATTATCAACAGCTCTGCCTCCTTTTCCCACCCAAGGATGGGGTGAGGAATTCTCAATTAAAATTTCATAAGTAGGGGAGCAACTGTAATACTCTGTACATCTCAACTTGGCTAAGAGTGATTTAGAAAGGATGCAAAGTGAAAGTATTGCCATCCTTGTCTTACTCTGCTTCAGGGCTTTGGGGATTGGCCTGCAAATGACACAAATCTTTGCCAAGTCAAGGTGGACAAACCAAAAATTTTCTAACTCACTTTTCAGAAGGGCGGTAATAGCCGTAGTTGTAGTGGTAGGTGTAGTAGTAGCAGTAGATAAGATTTGAAGACAGATGGCCTAGGGTAACCTCTTCTGACCAGTTAATTTCCCCACAGGTTAAAGGCCACTGTGTTACAAGGAGCCTGCAGCACCAACCCCAATGTAGCATTGTCGCCCATCGCAGCATCGACATCGATTGCTGCATCGCTAACCCCATCACAGCAACGACATCCATTGCAGCATCACTAATCCCACTGCAGCATCGACATCAATCGCAGGATCACTAACCCCATCGCAGCATCGACATCAATCGCAGCATCACTAACCCCGCAGCATCACTAACCCCGTCGGCAGTGGTAACACCAACACAGCAACAACGGAAACATCAACACGAGTTTCACAGGCAGCCCCTGAAAATGTGGCAGGTTTTTAGGAGATAATCTCAGCTCTGTTGATAATTTAACTCTTTGTCTGTGGAGGTGTTCAATACAGATCTTAGTTAACTCTTAATGTATTGGTGCTGGAGTGGCACTACTAGGATGAAAGGGGGAGATTGCCTTCCCTATCCCCCAACAGGAGAAAGGTGGACTACAGAAGGGTAACTCAGCCTGCCATCCACTGAATTCATATTCTGATGGGCCTGGGGTTGCAACTACTACAGCTACTAGTACACGAGAACAAATATGAACAAATCCATTTTACATCATTTGTCTGGCTCAATTCCCTGGTAATAGTCCCTCATGTACTTCCTTATTCCCAGAAAGGAAGATTGTGGACTGCAGCAGAACATGACAATCCTATGGTTCTGCATTATTTACATAATTCTTAATGACTAGTATTATTCTTGTGTTACTCTTTTGTTACTACTCAAGACTGAATATGAAAAGATAGCAGTTTAGATAAATAGGTAGTAGGAAACGGGGTTGTACATAGACTTAATTTCTTCACAGAGAGGGCTGTCTCCTAATATGAATAAAACAGTCTGGTGGTAGCAAGTATAAACTATATGACATCAGCAGAAGGCCCCATACTACAGGTCCCTTTGGCAAAATAAAAGATGTCACAGCCAAAAGAAAAAAAAAATCCTGCACTTTTACCCCTTTTGTAAGATGAGGTACTTTAACTGGTTATAATAATAATAATAATAATAATAATCTATCTATCTATCTATCTATTGCCAGACGCCTCAATCCCGTTTGGGGTGGCCACAAACAAATCGCCTCCAAGTCGCCCTGTCCCCCGCCATTTCACTCCCCTGCTCCCAACTCACACCCCCCTCTCTCATATACCTCTCCACCCCATCTCTCCATCTCATCCTCGGCCTCCCCCTCCCTCTTTCCCCCTCCACCTCACTCACATACACTCTCTTCGTCAGTCTTTCACCCTCCATCCTCTCCACATGGCCAAACCACCTCAGTGTGTTCCTCATAACGCTTCCTATCACATCCACATCAACACCACAACGCTCCTTTATATCCTCATTCGTCAGCCTGTCTCTCCATGTGACTCCACAGGCTCCTCTTAAATAACTCATTTCCACGGCTCTCACTCTTGTCTTGTGTCCTTCCAACAACGTCCAAGCTTCACTTCCGTACGTTAGAGTTGGTATCACAATACTGTCATGTAGTAATTTTTCACTTCCATGCTCACTTCCCTGTTTCTTATCACTGCTTTCAAAGAACCAGCAACCTTTCTTCCCTGCTGTACCCTTTCAAGCACTTCACCCTCCAAACCTCCATCCTTACTCATCACACTACCCAAGTACTTAAACGTACTCACATTTTCTAATTCCTCACCATCCAACCTCGCTGTACATTCACTGACTTCACCTCTCTCAAAGACCATCACTTTACTCTTCCCTACATTCACCTTTAGATTCCGTTTCTTACACACTCTCTCAAACTCATCCACCAAGCCTTGCAGCTCCCCTTCGTCTTCACTCAACAACACAGTATCATCTGCAAACAACAGTACAGGGAGTTTCCAAACACTATCCTCTCTCACCAGGGCCACTCCAACATCCACTACCCTACCTTGTACCTCTTTTATTACCCCATCCATGTACAGATTGAACAACCATGGAGACATGACACATCCCTGTTTCAACCCAACTTTCAAAGAGAAAAAATCACTTAGTTCACCATCCACACGCACTGCAGCCTTCGCACCATCGTACATACTCTTCACAGCATTCAACAACTTCCCATCTACTCCATATATTCTTAACACTTTCCACAATCCTAGTCTATCCATCCTGTCATATGCTTTCTCCAAATCCATGAAAGCCGCATACAACTTCTTTCCCTTCTCTAGAAAATTTTCCACTAAAGATCTGAGAATGAATATCTGATCTACACAACCTCTTCCCTTCCTAAAGCCTCCCTGTTCTTCTCCAACTAATTTCTCTGTTCTTTCTCTAACTCTGTCAATAAGTATCCTACCATACACTTTTCCTATTATACTAAGAAGACAAATGCCCCTATGATTACCACACACTTCTTTTTCCCCTTTTCCTTTATACAAGGGAATAATTATACCTGACTTCAAATCCTCTGGGACTCTACCTTCCTCCCAGGCCAATCTGCACATCTTCCACATCCATTCTACTACTATCTCTCCCCCATGCTTCAGCATTTCACCACACACTCCATCAATTCCTGGGGCTTTCCCTGATTTAACTTTCTTCATTGCTTCCACAACTTCTATCCTACTGATTTCTTCCTGTCTTCTCACCTCCCTCCTTCTCCCAGCCATTCCCCAACCACTTATACTCGCATTACTTCCATCCTCCACGTTCAACAATTCCTTAAAGTGTTCTCTCCATCTGCTCACTTTTTCTCCCTTCTCCACTAGTAATCTACCATTTTTATCTTTCACTCCCCTGCTAACTTCACTTCCACCCTGTCTTACTCTTTTCACCTCTTTCCAGAACATTTTCTTACAGTCCCTCCACTTTACACTCAAATTCCTTCCAAATTCCTCATCCACTCTCTTCTTACTCTCTCGTACTAATCTTTTCACCTCTCTCTTTCTTTCTACATATAACTCTCTCTTCCGCCTCTCAACTTCTTCCACGCCCCTATTTCTCATCCATTCATTGTATGCTTTCTTCTTTTGTGCCACAGCCCGTTTCACCTCTTCAGTCCACCACGCTGTTCCTTGCACCCCCCTCCGTCTTCTCTTCCTTCCACACACCGCATCACATGCTGCACATATTTCTTCTGTAAATATTCTACACACACCTTCAACGTCCCCCATCTGCTCCAATTCATATTTGCCCAATCGTTCCTCCACTTCTCTCTTATACTCTGCCTTTTTCTCATCCTCTTGTAACCTTTCCACTCTCCTTGCAACTACTCCTTCCTCTCGTCTTTCCCTTCTTCTATTCCTCCATCTTACTTGAACTTTAATTCTGGCCACCACCAAGTAGTGGTCAGAAAGTCCACTCCCCCAACCTCTATAAACTCTTGCATCCAATATACATCTTTGCATCCTTTCATCCACACACACATAATCAATCATTGCCTTCCTTTCACTCAGTTCACCACCCACCCTTCTCATCACTCGCCATGTATACCTGTGGATCATTTTATGCCTGAAGAGGGTATTGGCTATCACCAACCCCCTCCCAGCACAAATGTCCACTAACGCACTCCCATTCTCATCTACCTCAGCAGGCACACCCCACTCACTGTCGGAAATTTAGGAATAATTCCTCCCATTTTCTATTTTAGTTGGTGATGGGCAGTCGTATTTTGGAAGTATAATGTATTATACGTAACCCAGGGTGATGGGTATATAGGATTACGTATATTTATACTATGGTTCATAATTTAGTCTTTTTCCCAGCCATGGATGGAATGTGCACATATGCATTTTTAGTTATTTGATTGGTGGATCGCCTCTGTTCTTCTCTCCAGAGGTCTAAGTTTTAGTCTCGGCTAGGCCTCGGTCAATTACGAGTCTCGAGACCTCAGTTGCTCGGACTCTCGACCATGCTCTCAGTCCTAATTCATTGAGTCTTAGTCTGAGATGATCTCGAGTCGAGTCAGAGGCAGTCCCGGTCATGCCTTAGTCACGCTTGGAAGCAGTCTAACCACTCTCGTGGTATTGAGAGAGAATTCGGTTGGGACAGACTGGACTGATTAATTAATTTACGACAGTGCTTCCTCCTAGATGGGAATGAACATTATCAATTCACTTTAATTTATAAATAGTGTAAATAGTAATGCTTACGTAAAAGTACGTATTTGGTCCAGGCCGTAACCTCCAGTAATCCGCCAAGCACTAGCAACAAGCAACATCTTCAACAACTCCGACCATATGGCAACAACCTACAAGCCTCTCCATTGCTACTCTTAAGCTAAGTAACTAAATGACCCTTAGTGGCGAAAGACTGGGCGAATAATATTTCACCAGGGTTTCCAGCTTTTATTTGAGGATCCTTAAATAGATCGTTTAGTTGCTTAGTAGGGAACACAACCTACACGTCATTACGATCCAGGTGAGTCCTGGGAGTAAGACATATATATCCGGACAAATTATGTAGTGTTGTAGGCCTATTTTGTCTTGTTTAGTGCAAGTGATTAGCCAGTTAAATATTTACGACACTACCGGGGGTATATTCTAAATTTTTCTAATTTTTCCCCAACAAAGTGGTCCTTCGAACCGGATTGTTAACACTCCAACATGGCGACTGCTCTGGAATTAAATTATTATCGGGTGGCTTATATAGGCCACTCTTTGGTCACCTGTGACACCTTGATGTCTGTGCCTTCACCATGGCCCTTGGTGACCATGGAGATGATCAGAGTAGGGGTGCCAGAGCAGACAAGTTTTTTGAGTACGAGGAATTTGCAGAAGTACTTAGACCTGGCTATAATTTGGTTATAGTCATGTTGGGGGGAAACGATATTAATGAGTCAACTGACGTGCAGGACTTAGTGGCTACACTACTACAAATTAATGAGGCTATAGAAGATGCAGGTGCTAAATGTGTGATATGCACTGTAGAAAAGAGGGAATATCCACATAATCATCCTCGATATGTGGATCCCATTGTTTACAATAAGATCATGAACGCGGTTAATAAGAAAATAACCAAGGAACTAAAAGGGAAAATTATTTTGCTTGGTGGTAAGACCTATCCTCTGGAGGTACGAGTCATGGACCAAATTCACCCTACTTGGGAAGGAAGACGTAGAATTTGGGCCAAGGTGCGAGGAGCTATTAAATTTCATTATGATCAGTGGGTTGCTAACACAAACTAAATATGGATTAATTTTGTAGTAACCCCTAGAAGGCTTTAATTTGTAATCTAAATTTAATTGTACTATTAATTTAGTTGTTCAGATTTATGTATCATTCTTAGTATTGCTGTTTGATGCTGAATTCTTCTATGTACATTTAGTTAATTTAATTCTAGTGGTTTCATTGCTGTAGGCTACATTTAGTGATTCTATTAATTTTGATTTTCAGACTTGGTTCAATATGTCCTTGTCAAGGAGGATTGCAGGCCATAAGGCCTATGTCACCACTCTCAGTGGTAAAGTAAATGATGAATTCCAATCCTCTGACAAAGACTACACTAAACTTAAGGCCTGGAGCCAGCAATTACAGAACCAGCTGACTGTCATGGGAACACTTTATGATTCTTTATTGGAAGCCACAAAGGACGATGATGAATTTAATGAAATTTTTTATAGCCAAGACTAACGAAGAAGAGAGAATTTGCCTACTAATAGCTCAAATTAATTCCTCTCTGAAAAGTGAGTCTACCCATTTAACTTGTCCAAGGGCTGAGTCGAAGCTGCCCACACTTAAACTACCCGAGTTTGATGGCACTTCGGCTAATTGGAATTCCTTCTGGGATCAATTTGTTGCCAGTATTGATTCCAGAAAAGATCTTAGTCCAGTAGACAAATTAAATTATTTAAGAGGAGTGTTAAAAGGTGACGTGAAGAAACTCATCGATGGTTTCAGTATGGAAAGTGATGGATATAGCAGTGCAGTGCAGCTACTTAAGGCAACTTTTGATAATCCTAAGAGAAAACAGCACGAACTTGCAATGCGACTGCTACACCTTAAAACTCCTATTCATACTTGTAATTCCTTGGCCGAATTTAGGGCTAATCTAGAATGCACCCTTAGGAAATTGGAAAAAATGGGGTGTGATTTAAGTAGTTCCAGTTGGCTTATCTCTCCACTAGTAATGAAAAAGTTACCCAGTAAAACTATTGAGAGAATCCAGCATGTAACAAATGAAGATTATCCCCAGCTACAGGAAATTAGGGACTCATTATTAAAAGTTATTCATCATTTAGAGTCCAAAGGGCCTGAAGCTAAATCAGATTCCAGTACTAAAGGTGCTTTAACTAAAGAGAAGCCTGATAAAGTCAAATTATCTCCTAAATCAATTCCTAAGATTTACCACACTTCAGAACAAGTATCTTCACCCACATCTCCCAAGAATGCTCAGTCACAAACCTCTGCATCGGCTAGTCAGCAGCCAGCTCAGCAGCTGAAGTGTATTTTGTGTGATGGAGCACATCTGTCCAAGAGATGTGAGGCGTATTCAGGTCGTTCTACTCGTGTAGAAAGACTCGAACAGATAGGACGGTGTGGTAGATGTACTTGTAGGCACAAGACTGATCAATGTAACTTCAATTTGAAAAGATGTGACCTTTGTAAAAAGGGGTTTCATCACAATGTCTTGTGTGATAAGCTGAATACACTTAATTCACAAATTTGCTCAGTCACTCCAACAAATCAACATACCATCTCAACTGCTTTACCGGTTGGAGCTGTTCATATTATTAAGAATAAATCTCAAATTAAAGCAAAAGTTCTTTATGACCAAGGATCACAGAGGACATTCATTTCTCAGGACCTAGTAAACAAGCTTAAATTAAAGCCTAGTGGTACGATTAATTTACAGCTGTCCGGCTTCATTAGTGAAGATCAGAGAAGAGAATATCAGCTAGTTAAGATTACTGTTAAAGCTGGCAGGAAGTACACTAGACTAGAGGCTGTGGTTAGAGACACCTTACCTAACAACATAAGAACAGATGGTCTAGAGAAGTGTTTGACCTATTTGAAAGATCAACAAATTAAAGTATCTGATCCTGGTTTGACTGATCACATAGATAAAATAGATCTCCTTATTGGTGCTGATTTCTATCCTAAATTAGTTTATGGTCTCATTAAATTCAAGGGCATAAATTTCCTAAAAGTACAAGGAGGATTAGTTGTATATGGCAATATTCCTGACAAGTTTGTAAGTACAAGGAAAGCAATTCAGGTTGCTATGGTAACGAATATATGCTTGCAGCCCTCACTAAATTCAGAAGAGCCTGACATTTCCAATTTGTGGAAAATGGATAGCATTGGCATTAAACCTGAACAGGTAACTCACGAAGAAGCTTTTGTGCTTGAAAATTATAAAAAGACTGTTCAGTACTATGATGACCAATATTGGGTAAAACTTCCTTGGAAAGTCAATCGACCTAGTTTGCCCACAAATTATAAATTAGCTCTTAATCGCCTAAATTCAAATTTAAAGAGACTTAAAGGTGAAGGAGATTTACTAGATAAATATGATCAGTTAATCAAGAGTCATTTAGAAAAGGGGTTTATCGAGGAAGTTAAGCAGGCACAGGTTGGACAAAATACTCATTATATTCCTCATTTGGCAGTAATGAGAGACAGTAAGACTACACCTGTGCGAATAGTATTTGATTGTAGTGCCAAATTAGGCTCCCACACTAACAGCTTGAACGATTGTTTGTACACTGGTCCAACTCTAACCAAAAATCTATTAGATGTGCTGCTAAAATTCAGAACTAATGAATATGCCTTTACAGCAGACATCAGCAAAGCTTTTTTACGGATAGGACTTCAAGAAGAAGACAGGGATTTCACCAGATTTTTGTGGCCAAGTAATCCTCATGATGATAACAGTTCTCTGGTAACTTACAGATTTAAATCAGTCCTTTTTGGAGCCACTAGCTCACCCTTCTTGTTGCAAATGACGCTAAATTATCACTTAGAGCAGCAAAAAGAAAATATAGAAGTGGCTAACCAAATTAAAGATTCGCTATATATGGACAATCTTCAGGGGACTGTAAATACTGAGGAGGATCTAAAGAAATTTCATCTGATAGCCAACAAGATTATGCAAGAGGCTAACATGCCATTGCAGGAGTGGACATCTAACTCCACTGAAATAAATTCTGATTCTGAAGTCTGTAATAAAATATTAGGATTGTGGTGGGATCCAGACATTGATGTCCTTAATGTAAAAAATGTAGAGTGGGATACAGTTGATAGCAAAAGATCTTTATTAAGTAACATTAGTAAAATTTTTGATCCCCTAGGACTAATTTCTCCCTAACTATTCCTTTAAAAATTCTAATTCAACAAACATGGACCAGAAAATTAGGCTGGGATGACCCTTTACCTACAGACTTGCTGGAGAGTTGGGAAACCCTCTCAAAAGAATGCAACAACCTAGCAAGTGTTAAATTTCCGAGAATGGTGGGAAAAGAAGGTTCTTCCTATGATTTACATCTGTTTTGTGATGCTTCACCCAAGGCTTATGGAGTAGTTGCTTACATCAGTAATTATGAGGATGTTCCTATAATTTTATCTTCTAAGGCAAGAGTAGCTCCTCTAAAAGGTAAAACTTTACCTCAGTTAGAACTAACAGCCATGTATGTAGCAGTCCATTTTGGGGTGTATATCAGGAAGACCTTAAGTAATATAAAGATTAATACCACCTATATATGGTCAGACAGTGAAGTAGCCCTTCAATGGGTAGTGAACAATAAAAGTAACATCTTGTATGTCAAAAATCGAGTACAAGATATGAGAGATGCTGATCCTGACTGTTATTATCTCCATCTCACAACTAAAGATAACCCAGCTGATTTGTTAACTAGAGGCCTAACTTATGATAAATTTATAAATAGTGACTCCTGGTTTCATGGTCCGGAATGGTTGAATAATAAAGATCTTTGGCCAGAACAGAAATTTAAGACGAAGATGGAGCCTAATGCGCTGACTGTCCTAGAAGTTCAGGAAAAAGAACTTGAACCCTTGTTTGATCCAGAAAGAGTTGGTAGTTGGAAGAAGTTAATAAAGATCACCAGTTTGGTTTTCCAATTTTTGCAAAAGATTAGGGGGAACAAAACTCTAAACCTAATGAAACCCCAACAATATTGGTTGCTATACTTACAGAAGAGTAGCTTCCCCGAAGTTTACCAATATTTTCAGAAACCACTTGTAACAAGGATGCCAGATTTGGTTAAGAGTTTAAACTTATTTGAGCACAATGATTTGATCAGATGTAGTGGTAGTCTGGACCAAGCTGGTCTCCCCTTCACACTAAATTTCCACTGTTGTTGCCTAGACAGCAACATTTGACGAAATTATTGGTCCTATATGCTCATGAAACCACTTTGCATGGTGGTGTTTCTGATACATTGTGCAAATTGCGAGAAAACTTCTGGATCCCTAAAGGCCGACAAGTTGTGAAATCTACAGTTAAATCCTGCTATAAATGTAATAGGTTAGAAGGACGACCGTATCATTATCCTTCACCACCACCCTTACCTAAAGAGCGGGTGGAAGAAGCTAGACCCTTTGAAATAATCGGTTTAGATTATACAGGCTATATGGAAGTCTTGAAACCAGACACCCTACAAGAGCAAAAGGTGTATGTGGTACTGTTTACTTGCGCTGTCACCAGGGCAGTTCACTTGGAGTTGGTCACAGATTTAACTGCCGAAACTTTTTTGAATGCTTTTAGGAGATTTCTGTCGAGAAGATCTTGCCCGAAATTAATTATCAGTGACAACGCTTCTAATTTTAAATTAGGATCCGAACTTCTACATCAGGTCCTGCAGAGTGCGGAAGTCCAAGATGAATTCACCAGCAGAGAATGTGAGTGGAAATTCATACCGCCGAGAGCTCCATGGTTCGGTGGTTTCTATGAGAGACTAATAGGCATAGTAAAAGGGTGTCTTAAAAGGTATTATTCAGAAAACCAGTAAACATGGATGATTTACACACTATAATTACGGAAGTGGAATGCCGTGTTAACAACCGCCCCTTAACGTATGTCCTTAACAGCCTCGATGAGCCAGAAGCCCTCACTCCTTCTCATCTTATTTGTGGATATCGATTGGACTCCTTGCCTGCAATAACTACGGCACCCTATGATTTGGATCCCTCTTACGTTGAAGCTGATAAATTAAACACTAAGTACCATCAGTTATCCAAATTGATTAACAAATGGCAGGATTCATGGAAAACTCAATATTTGTCATCCCTTCTCGATAGACATGTACGCCAAAAGTCGGCTAATAAAACGGATGTTGATATTAAGGAGGGGGATGTAGTGTTAATTCACACTGATAAGTCAAGGAATAGTTGGCCATTAGGGAAAGTTATTGAATGCTATCCGGATAAGCAAGGGATAGTTCGTACAGTGAAGTTAAAGACGGCCCAAGGCCTTGTACTCAGGACTATCAATAAATTATATCCATTAGAAACAGCCGTGAGTTCCCGTCCGGAGGCGCTTAATACAGCACTCGGGGACGTTACTCATGGCCGTAGGGATACAGATGCGGGAAGCTCAGATAAACCACAGCGGGGAGCCGCACAACGGTTCCGAGCTCACCTGGGGGAGTTAATTAAACGGGGTGATGTTTAGATTTCTTGGCCCCCAGGATGTCGGAAATTTAGGAATAATTCCTCCCATTTTTCTATTTTAGTTGGTGATGGGCAGTCGTATTTTGGAAGTATAATGTATTATACGTAACCCAGGGTGATGGGTATATAGGATTACGTATATTTATACTATGGTTCATAATTTAGTCTTTTTCCCAGCCATGGATGGAATGTGCACATATGCATTTTTAGTTATTTGATTGGTGGATCGCCTCTGTTCTTCTCTCCAGAGGTCTAAGTTTTAGTCTCGGCTAGGCCTCGGTCAATTACGAGTCTCGAGACCTCAGTTGCTCGGGCTCTCGCCCATGCTCTCAGTCCTAATTCATTGAGTCTTAGTCTCAGATGATCTCGAGTCGAGTCAGAGGCAGTCCCAGTCAGGCCTTAGTCACGCTTGGAAGCAGTCTAACCACTCTCGTGGTATTGAGAGAGAATTCGGTGGGACAGATTGGACTGATTAATTAATTTACGACAGTGCTTCCTCCTAGATGGGAATGAACATTATCAATTCACTTTAATTTATAAATAGTGTAAATAGTAATGCTTACGTAAAAAGTACGTATTTGGTCCAGGCCGTAACCTCCAGTAATCCGCCAAGCACTAGCAACAAGCAACATCTTCAACAACTCCGACCATATGGCAACAACCTACAAGCCTCTCCATTGCTACTCTTAAGCTAAGTAACTAAATGACCCTTAGTGGCGAAAGACTGGGCGAATAATATTTCACCAGGGTTTCCAGCTTTTATTTGAGGATCCTTAAATAGATCGTTTAGTTGCTTAGTAGGGAACACAACCTACACGTCATTACGATCCAGGTGAGTCCTGGGAGTAAGACATATATATCCGGACAAATTATGTAGTGTTGTAGGCCTATTTTTGTCTTGTTTAGTGCAAGTGATTAGCCAGTTAAATATTTACGACACTACCGGGGGTATATTCTAAATTTTTCTAATTTTTCCCCCACAGAGCCCTCAAGAAATATTTCTTGAGAGTTACTGATGTAACATGCGGCTGGACAAGAGGACCACCAAGACATAAAGTAACTTGGTGGTGGGATGAGGGTGTAGAAGCTGCAATTAAGGAGAAAAGAAGGCTTTTCCGGGAATGGAAGAAGGGTGGTAGCAAAGAGGAATATTTGGCTGCCAAGCGTAGGGCTAGGAAAGAGGTATACAGGGCAAAGTCTGAGTCACAGAGACAATTACTTGATAACCTAAATCATGGAGAAAGGAAAAATATATTTAGGGTGGCACGTCAGGTGAAGAGGGATAATCGGGATATCATAGGTGAGCAGTGTGTGAAGAATGATGAAGGAAAGGTAGTGGTGAACAGTGAGGATATTAAAGATGCATGGAGAGAGCATTATAACCGGTTGTTGAATGAGGAGTTTGACTGGGACAGGGAAGGTTTGGAGCCAGCAGATCCAGTGTCTGGCCCTTGGCCTTTGATTGATACTGCTACTGTGAGTGAGGCAATAGGCAGGATGAGGGTGGGGAAGGCAGCAGGTGTGTCTGGGTTGACGCCGAAATGTTGAAGGCCTCAGGCGATATAGGGGTGAGTTTAGTCACTGACCTGATAAATAGGATTATTTATGAGTGTGTTGTCCCAGATGATTGGCTGAAGTGTGTAATTGTAAATGTGTATAAAGTGATGCCCTGGAAAGAGGAAATTACAGATGTATAAAGCTTTTAGATCAGATAATGAAGGTAATGGAGAGAGTTTTAGAAGGTATGATTAGAGAAAGAGTGAATATTGATGAGATGCAGTTTGGGTTTATGCCAGGTAGGGGGACCACTGATGCCATATTCATTGTTTGACAGCTTCAGGAAAAATATATATTGGTAGGAGAAGGGATCTTTATTTCGTTTTTGTTGATTTGGAAAAGGCCTTTGACAGAGTCCCTAGAGAGGTGGTGAAGTGGGCAATGAGAAAGCTTGGCTTGGAGGAGTGGCTGGTTAGGGTGGTTATGGCCATGTATGTGGGTCCTCACACCCAGGTGAGAGTGAATGGAGATTTGAGTGATGAGTTTTCCGTGAATGTTGGTGTGCATCAGGGGTCAGTCTTGAGTCCCACGTTGTTTATCATGGTACTTGAAGCCCTTTCACGTGACTTTAGAAACGGACTCCCGTGGGAGTTGTTGTATGCTGATGATTTGGTGTTGATTGCAGAGAATGAAAGGGAGGCGGAGGAAAGGTTTAGGAAGTGGAGAGATGGTATGGGGCAAAAGGGTTTAAGGGTAAATGCAGATAAAACAAAAGTGATGATATCTAGGGTTGGTGGCGGTACTGTCAAAGACGAGGGAGAGTGGCCATGTGCAGTTTGCCATAAGGGCGTGGGAAGTAATTCCATCTTGTGCGGTGTGTGTGATAAATGGGTGCATAAGAGATGTAGTGGTATCAGAGGTAGACTGCGAGATAATGCTGATTTTATGTGTACGGCGTGTCGGGGTGAGCAGATGGGATTGTCAGAGGTGAAATGATTGAACTTGCTGGTGAATCTCTTGAGTGTGTGGAAGAGTTTTGTTATGTGGGAGACATGTTGTGTGCTGGAGGTGGGGCTGGAGCTAGCTCTGTGGCTAGGGTGAGAAGTGGTTGGAAGAAGTTCAGGGAGCTCTTGCCTCTCCTGACATTGAGAGGGCTCTCCCTACGTGCTAAGGGGTCTTTGTATGCAGCATGTGTTAGGAGTGTAATGCTGTATGGCAGTGAGACCTGGGCAGTGAAGGAGGAAGACATTCGATGGCTCAGACATACAGAAATGACAATGATTAGGTGGATGTGCAGTGCATCCCTGCGTCCAAGGCCTGGAGGGGCTGGGCTTACAATGGAAGAGTTGAGAGGTAGGATGGGACTGGAGTGTATTGGTGTTGTGATGAGGAGAGGTAGCTTGAGGTGGTTTGGACATGTGGAGACGATGGGGGATGATAATTGGGTGAGGAAGGTGAGAAGTGTTAATATTGGGGGTGGGGTTATGAGGGGTAGACCAAGAAAGACATGGGACGAGGTCATGAAGTGTGACCTTAGGGTTAAGGGACTGAACAGGGAGGCTGCAATGGATCGTGCAGCGTGGAGAGCCGCCATTAGGTGACCAAGGCCGACACATGCAAGCATGTTGGAGACTTTAAAAACGAAAACGAAAACGAAACACATGCATTTCATAAAACCCATCCAATAATCCATCCAACTTTTCAAGTTAAATAAGTGCTGTCAACCCTCATCATGTACTCCCCATACAAATGTCATCCAATCATCATCTATCTGCTCAGCAAAAAATCTAACACACACCAAAATGAGATACTGGTCTCTGGTTTGAATAAATCTACACTACCTGTCTACCTATAGCAGGACGCCTTAATCCTGTAAGGGGTGGCCACAAACAAATTGCCTCCAAGTCACCCTGTCTCCTGCCATTTCACTGATCCCCCCCTCTCATATACCTCTCCATTCCTACCTTATCCTCAGTCTCCTCTTCCTTCTCCCTCAACTCCTTATGCCAAATGAGGAGGATGGTGGACCGTAGGAGAAAGGGAACTTCTGGTTTCCAGTCCAGGCAGCTGTCTGGTATTTATGTGGCAGCTGGTTGGTATTAATTTGGCTTTCTTCTCCCCCCCTGCTCCCTCTCTGTAGGCAGTTTCCATGGCTCAGTCAACTCACACACCTGAAAATATACTATACATTAGTTCTTTCCTTTCAAACCTTGATTAACAAAAGTAGCTTGTTGGCAGCAAGAACATTATCATCTGGAGACAACATGAGTTAAATAACTTGGCAATACCAAATGCAAGATGTTTTTAATAATAATTCATCCATCCATCCATCATCCAATCCTACATTGCCCCATGTGGAGCATAGGAGCCCAGGGCTAGGCAATTGGTCCCAACAATTAAGATCAGAGTGACCAGCCTCACTCATCCCTGAGTGGCATTACATAAGCAATCAACCCCAACCACCCCTTGGATATAAACCTTCACCGGCTCAATCCAATTGGAACATCACAATTACCCACTAAATCACCAGGCGCCAAAATTTGGTTATATGGTTACAACCCAGCATAGTAAATGGTTTCCTGGTGCACAGGAAACCATTTGACTTGTCACTCAGTGTAGTCACCCACAGGCTGAAGGAAGGGGAAAGAATGAAGGAAAGAAAGACAGAAGAGGGAATGTAAAGTCACCCGTAGGCAGAAGGACAAGGAAAGAATGAAGGAAAGAAAGACAGAAGAGAATAGAAGGAAAGAAGGATGGAGGAGAGGAAAGGGCAGACACCCGAGAACAGCACTACATCGAGTGAGTGGATGGTGAGCACCCCCACCTACCACAAATAATAATAATAGTAATAATAATAACTACTTTAAGAATAACGAGAACTACTCTAAGTCTCAATGGCATGCCTAATGGGCCACATCCCCACACATCATTCAAGCCCCTGAAATCCTGATACCACAACACAGGCATAACTATCCACACACATGCATTTCATAAAAACCATCCAATAATCCATCCAACTTTTCAAGTTAAATAAGTGCTGTCAACCCTCATCATGTACTCCCCCATACAAATGTCATCCAATCATCATCTATCTGCTCAGCAAAAAATCAAACACACACCAAAATGAGATACTGGTCTCTGGTTTGAATAAATCTACACTACCTGTCTACCTATAGCAGGACGCCTTAATCCTGTAAGGGGTGGCCACAAACAAATTGCCTCCAAGTCACCCTGTCTCCTGCCATTTCACTGATCCCCCCTCTCATATACCTCTCCATTCCTACCTTATCCTCAGTCTCCCCTTCCTTCTCCCTCAACTCCCTATGCCAAATGAGGAGGATGGTGGACCGTAGGAGAAAGGGAACTTCTGGTTTCCTGTCCAGGCAGCTGGCTGGTATTAACGTGGCAGCTGGTTGGTATTAATTTGGCTTTCTTCTCCCCCCCTGCTCCCTCTCTGTAGGCGGTTTCCATGGCTCAGTCAACTCACACACCTGAAAATATACTATACATTAGTTCTTTCCTTTCAAACCTTGATTAACAAAAGTAGCTTGTTGGCAGCAAGAACATTATCATCTGGAGACAACATGAGTTAAATAACTTGGCAATACCAAATGCAAGATGTTTTTAATAATAATTCATCCATCTATCCATCATCCAATCCTACATTGCCCCATGTGGAGCATAGGAGCCCAGGGCTAGGCAACTGGTCCCGACATTTAAGATGAGAGTGACCAGCCTCACTCATTCCTGAGTGGCATTACATAAGCAATCAACCCCAACCACCCCTTGGATATAAACCTTCACCGGCTCAATCCAATTGGAACATCACAATTACCCACTAACCCACCAGGCGCCAAAATCTGGTTATATGGTTACAACCCAGCATAGTAAATGGTTTCCTGGTGCACAGGAAACCATTTGACTTGTCACTCAGTGTAGTCACCCACAGGCTGAAGGAAGGGGAAAGAATGAAGGAAAGAAAGACAGAAGAGGGAATGTAAAGTCACCCGTAGGCAGAAGGACAAGGAAAGAATGAAGGAAAGAAAGACAGAAGAGAATAGAAGGAAAGAAGGATGGAGGAGAGGAAAGGGCAGACACCCAAGAACAGCGCTACATCGAGTGAGTGGATGGTGAGCGCCCCCACCTACCACAAATAATAATAATAGTAATAATAATAACTACTTTAAGAATAACGAGAACTACTCTAAGTCTCAATGGCATGCCTAATGGGCCACATCCCCACACATCATTCAAGCCCTTGAAATCCTGATACCACAACACAGGCATAACTATCCACACACATGCATTTCATAAAAACCATCCAATAATCCATCCAACTGTTCAAGTTAAATAAGTGCTGTCAACCCTCATCATGTACTCCCCCATACAAATGTCATCCAATCATCATCTATCTGCTCAGCAAAAAATCAAACACACACCAAAATGAGATACTGGTCTCTGGTTTGAATAAATCTACACTACCTGTCTACCTATAGCAGGACGCCTTAATCCTGTAAGGGGTGGCCACAAACAAATTGCCTCCAAGTCGCCCTGTCTCCTCCCATTTCACTGATCCCCCCCTCTCATATACCTCTCCAATCCTACCTTATCCTCAGTCTCTCCTTCCTTCTCCCTCAACTCCCTATGCCAAATGAGGAGGATGGTGGACCGTAGGAGAAAGGGAACTTCTGGTTACCTGTCCAGGCAGCTGGCTGGTATTAACGTGGCAGCTGGTTGGTATTAATTTGGCTTTCTTCTCCCCCCCTGCTCCCTCTCTGTAGGCGGTTTCCATGGCAGTCAACTCACACACCTGAAAATATACTATACATTAGTTCTTTCCTCTCAAACCTTGATTAACAAAAGTAGCTTGCTGGCAGCAAGAACATTATCATCTGGAGACAACATGAGTTAAATAACTTGGCAATACCAAATGCAAGATGTTTTTAATAATAATTCATCCATCTACCCATCATCCAATCCTACATTGCCCCATGTGGAGCATAGGGGCCCAGGGCTAGGCAACTGGTCCCGACATTTAAGATGAGAGTGACCAGCCTCACTCATTCCTGAGTGGCATTACATAAGCAATCAACCCCAACCACCCCTTGGATATAAACCTTCACCCGCTCAATCCAATTGCAACATCACAATTACCCACTAACCCACCAGGCGCCAAAATCTGGTTATATGGTTACAACCCAGCATAGTAAATGGTTTCCTGATATAGATATAATTTCCATCAGTAACCTTCAGAATGACACCAAGGTGTAATGTACAAAATAATTCGCTAAGGAAAAGGTGTTAGGAAATCTCAAGTCACATATAATATGGCCCAAAAGCTTATGACATCTAACCTTCAATCCGATGACCTAACAGTAATGAAGGGGATATGAAGACTAAAGCTCACCCTTTCAATCAGGAAAGGTTGCTTCCTAAATGAATAAAATTGCTTGTCGGTATCCACACTATAATGAACCCCTTCAATACGATGTCTACTAGATTTAATTATTGCAACTACCACGAGATTTTATTCAACTTATGACATCTCAAAACTCTTCACCTTAAGTGGAACTGCCGAGACAGACAAAGAGACAGACGGAAGCAGAGACTAACAGAGAGACAGAGGAAGATTTAGAGAGAGAAAGATTGGATCAGTTGCAAGGACAGGGAAAACTGAGGAGAGGAAATCAGGTAAGGAGAAGGGTAGAAGGACAGAGAGAGAGACTGAGACAGAGAGAAGGAGGCAGAGACAGAGAACATGATGCAGAGGTGAGTGCATGCAACTGAATGAGGTAAACGTGAGAGGATGCGGGGTTTGGAAGTGGACGAAATGGAACGATTCTTTCAGTCCAAAATGGAAGAGGCTGAAAGAGTGCGTGGGATGGGAGCAAGAAAGAGGAAGGAGAAAATAAGTTACTTAATGACTAAGTGTAAGATGGTGAATTGAAGTAGGAAATGCAAATGTGGAAGACAGGAAGACAAAAGATTATTAATGAGAAGCAGTGGAAAATAGTGATTTGAAAGCAGGAAATGCATACATGGAAGGCAAGACAATGCTTGATAGTGTCCTGGTACCAACACAGACGTCAGGCAGTGAAATCTGAACAGTGATAGCGAGGTAAACAAAGAATATTTACACTCCCACTATATTTTGCATTCTGAAGTAAGGCGAAGAGCTGTGAAATACAACACTTTCTGTTTAAATTTTAACAACTGAACAGAAGACAGAGCTGTGAAATAACTATGCACCTCACATTTCAAGAAATATATTATATTTAAACTTTTTTTTTAGCATAAACATATATTTTGGCTACTCAGAACTATCATACACGCTGAAATGTATGGGAATATACTGTTTGGTTTCAGTTTCATGGATGGGAGAGAGTTCGTTACCTTTCTGTTTGATTTAGTTCAGGAAGACAGCTGTTCAGGAGAGGAGCATAAACACCCCAAAAGGGAGAGAGAGAGAGAGAGTATATATTTTTCCTTATAGAAAACATCTCACACACCCGAAACACACACATATACACACTCAAACAGACAGACACACACACAAACTCATACTTGTATACCGAACCGGCGAAACTTGGACTGTTACACCCGTAGACTCTCAGAGAGCATAATTTCTTATATAGCGATTTTATGGGCGACCGAAAGTTAGGTTAGGTCACTTTGGGCAGGGTTTGGTCTGATTAGATTTTGGTTGGGTTGGGTTCAGATCGACTAGACATAGACGGATTAGGTTAGATTGCTTTAGAATAGGTCGGTTTTGATATATTTTGAGTTGGGTTCTATTGGGTTGGGTTAGGCTGGGTTAGGTTCGGTTGGATTAGGTTATTTGATGCTTGAATGGGTTTCGTTAGGTCGGGTATGGTATGGTTAAGTGAGACTGGATAGGATTACGTAGGGTTAGAGGCGGTTAGGCTGCGTCAGAATTGGTTACGTTAGGTATGGGGAAGTTACGTGAGATAGACAGGTTAAATACAATTAGACTGGGTTAGGTGAGGTTAAGTTAGATTAGTTTGGGTTATTTAAGGTTGAATTACGTCATTCGAGGTTAGGCAGTGTTCAGTTCGAGCAAATATCGATAAGTTAGGCAAGACTGGCTTAAAATAAGACTCAGAAAGCGTTATAAACGCAACCCCCTTCTCCCATCTGATTCTGTGACCTACGTTTTGGCTTCAGTCTTTCTCTCCCTATTTCACTCTCTCGTAAAAGTCTTGGTCCCTGTCGAAACGCCTAAATTTACTGCATTGTCAAAGTGGTTTATGCACTGCGGTCTTTTGTTGGTCGGTCCTTCCAAAGTCAAGTATCGCGGAGGTGGACGTGGTTTTGTGTGTGTGTGTGTGTGTGTGTGTGTGTGTGTGTGTGTGTGTGTGTGTGTGTGTGTACTTGAGTAATGCCCACATGCACACACAAATGCCTGGACAGTAGTGTGTGTGTGTATTTAAAAAAAAAATTGATAGACAGAGAGGGAGGCGGGGTGAGTCAGCATCCATGTTCTTGAGTATCCCAAGCGTTTTAAGCCAAATTACATGCGCTGGGGAGACAGTTGGACTTTGCACCTTACGTCAGGGATCCATAAGGCCTATTTTCCCTCATCCAGGTCGGCGTTGGTATAGGGAAAAATTACCCTTCAGTCACCGACCCTTAAGGATCGGGATGGGGCCACAGGGGGTAGTTCCACTCTATAAACTTTATCCAAAAACAAGCACCTTTTCCATGCTCTCTTTCTTCTTTCCTTATCCATCCGTTCCTTCCTTTCCCCCCTTCCTTCCTAACCTCCTTTCCTCGCTACCTCCGCCCTTCCTTCCTTCTTTTCGTCTCCACCTTCCCTTTCCTTCCTTCCTTCCTTTCTTCTCTACCATCTCCTTCCTTCCTTCCTTCATTCACTCATTCATATCCTACTTCCCTCCCTCCCACCCTCCCTTTTTCCCTTCCTTCCTCGCCACCACGGCAGGATGCAAGAGGCAGCCACTTTTCCCTGCGTGTGGTTGTAAACGTGGGCGATAATATATATTTATAAGGTAAGTCTTCCCCTGAGGCGGCTTATAGGGACTCACCGATATTGGAAGAAGAGGGACTGGAGGCAAAGTGACGGACGAGATGCGTGTGAAGGAAGAGACGGAGAGAAAAAGTGACCAACAAGATGAGGGGAAGAAGAAAGGAGTGTTGGAGGAAAGAGGGAAGAAAGGATGGGGGGGGGGGGAAGTGGGTGAGGAGATGAAATAAAGTGAGGAAGGATAAACGAAGTGAAGAGAAAAAGAGATGAAACTATAGCCTGCAAGACAAAGTGCTGGGAGGTGGGGTTGCCACGCCCGTACAAAAAACGTTTCATTTCCAGTCCTACACTCCTATCAGTTTCAGTTGCATTATCTGACAGGCGGGCGGCATATGACCCTGGCAGTTGCGCCGCCATGATTATTAGGAAAAAATCTGACAGGCGGGGAACTAGGGGTCAAAAACCAATCTTCCTCTTCCCCATGGATAGCATTATATTCCTACAGGTATATATCTTCATACTTAAGGCTTTCTATTAATTTAAGGTCTGGCCACAGTAAAAAGAAAGCAAAGTCTAACCAGATTGTAAATTTATATGACCAATCTATCTCTCTCTCCTGTTTTGTAAGGCAGCCATCAACTAATTTCCTCTCCTCCTCTTCCTCCTGCTTCTCTGCCGTCCATCATCGGCTTATCTCTCTCCCCTCTCTCTCTCCCTTTTTATCACCCATTATTTTCTCCTTCATCCATTTGCATCCCTCGCATTATCCCCTCATTTGTTCCCCTAATCTCTCTCTTCTCTAATCTCTGTCTCTGTCTGTTTGCCCGTCTGTCTTTCTGTCTATTTATCTACATTGTTACTCTCCCCCACCTCCTACTCTTACATCCCTCCCACCCCCCACCTCTCTCTCTCTCTCTCTCTCTAACACGTCTATATTTTGAAATAGGGAAGCAAATGGTCAAACTGAGGGTTGTACTTTGTAGGCAAACCTAATCGTCTTACATACACATCTCTCTCTCTCTCTCTCTCTCTTAACTGCCTTAACAGAAACGAACGGTAATATTCCTCATACTAATGACGGACTGATATAGACAGATAAATACTGAGAAAGAGAAAGAGAGAGAGAGAGAGAGAGAGAGAGAGAGAGAGGAACAGAAGCACAGCCGGCAAAAGAGCAAGAAGATGAAAGGCCTTCGAAAAGACTATGAATTATGGATACCTGGAATGAATACCGCGATGATGAATGAATGTGATATGAATGTTGTGGAAATTTATGATGTTGAAGGAATGTTAAGTCAATGTTGCAATGTTGTGATGTGGAGGGAATGTTATGATGTGGAGGGAATGTTGTGATGTGGAGGGAATGTTGTGATGTGGAGGGAATGTTGTGATGTAGAGGGAATGTTGTGATGTAGAGGGAATGTTGTGATGTAGAGGGAATGTTGTGATGTAGAGGGAATGTTATGATGTGGAGGGAATGTTGTGATGTGGAGGGAATGTTGTGATGTGGAGGGAATGTTGTGATGTGGAGGGAATGTTGTGATGTGGAGGCAATGTTATGATGTGGAGGCAATGTTATGATGTGGAGGCAATGTTGTGATGTGGAGGCAATGTTGTGATGTAGAGGGAATGTTGTGATGTAGAGGGAATGTTATGATGTGGAGGGAATGTTGTGATGTGGAGGCAATGTTGTGATGTGGAGGCAATGTTGTGATGTAGAGGGAATGTTATGATGTGGAGGCAATGTTATGATGTGGAGGCAATGTTATGATGTGGAGGGAATGTTGTGATGTGGAGGGAATGTTGTGATGCAGAGGGAATGTTATGATGTGGAGGCAATGTTATGATGTGGAGGGAATGTTGTGATGTGGAGGGAATGTTGTGATGTGGAGGGAATGTTGTGATGTGGAGGGAATGTTGTGAGGGAATGTTGTGATGTGGAGGTAATGTTGTGATGTGGAGGGAATGTTGTGAGGGAATGTTGTGATGTGGAGGGAATGTTGTGATGTGGAGAGATTTCAACTTAATGCCATTCCCTTATTCCCCTCTTTTTCACATGCTTGCCTTCTATACACATCCTCTCTCTCTCTCTCTCTTTAATCCCTCCACCCCCGTGTCTTTCCTCCACTCAGCACAAGTCCATTACGACATCTTTAACGGAGTAATTGTGATCCACTATGATTCTCTCTCTCAGACCACGGAGCTGAGCAGACGTGCTGACCTACCACTCTGTCGAGTACTCACACTCACGAGTTTGAGCAATGGATATTTATGTGCTTCAAACACTGATATCTACTCAAGATAAGGCATATCAAGGCGCACTGGAAATTTTCATGAAGCAAGTAAATGAAAAACTGCAAGCATTCCAAGTAACGGTGAATGAACTCACTAAAAGCTTGGAGTTCAAGCAAGGAGAAGTAGCGGACTTGCAACACCAAACAAAGCAGTTGGAAAATGATAAGAAAGGCAAAGAAACCTTGATCAAGAAATTGACAGATGATCTAAATGCAAGTGAGAAAGTAATTCAAGAACTAGAAGAACGCTGCAATTACCAAGAGGATTATAGTCGCCGAAATAATATCAAAATAACTGGCCTAGAGGAAAGTCAAGAAGGTGAAACCTGGGAACAGTCCACCGTTCATGTCTGGAAGTTGTTGGAAGAAAGGCTTCAATTACCCAAGATCAACCTGGAGCGGGTTCACCGAGTTGGACGACGACATGACAACAAGCCTCGGCCAATTATAGCCCGCTTCTTAAGATTCAGTGATCGTGAGGCGGTGCTCCGGAAGGCAGCAAAACTACGAGGTACAGGAATTTACATAAATGAAGATCTATGTCCAGCCTCGCAAGAAATAAGAAGAACGAAGTTACCCTTACTCAAGCAGGCCAGGAGTGAGGGAAAAATAGCATATTTCAATCACACTAAACTAGTCATCAAGGAAAGACCGGTAACGAGCAGGAACGATGGTCCGAATGGTGGTGCTGTTGCTCGCCGTAGTCTTGGTGCTGGCGTTGGTGCAGAGGGAATCATCACTGGTGCCTCGCTTAGTGCAGGTGGCAGTAGAAGTGCTGGTGATCCTGGTGCTGGTGCAGGCTCCTTCATTGCTGATGGAGCAGTCGCTGGTGGTAGCACTGGTGTTAGCACTGGTGTTGGTGAACGGACTGGTGGTGTTGGTGAGGCAGTTGCCACTCGCACAACCATTATGGAGGGAGCAAAAGGCGCCACCGGTACTGCCGATGCTACTGATATACCAGGTGTTGATGGACGTGCCACGGCTGGATTAAGAATGTGGGAGGCCCGGGGCCCGCTTGGAAGGGAGGCCCCCTTTCCAACTCCCCCAATGGCATACACCACAGACTGGTAACCTACATCCTAATATATAAATAGGACACTTTTAGTTAGGAAATACTGAACGGGGACTATTCATCCAATGCTGTAATATGTAATGCATAAACACGAAATGAAATGAACACAAGTTGCTCTGGTGGGAGGCCCCCTCTTGGTGGGTGGCCCAGGGCCCGGGCCCCTTGGGCCCCCCCCCTTAATCCGGCGGTGGGACGTGCTCCTTCGGGCAAGGAGTATGCTACCAGAAAGAATAGAAGAGTATCTAAGAAATAAGTAGCTAAGTAACAGTTACCTGGACATTTTTTTTCCTTTATTTATTTATTTTTTTTTTTCATGTTAGATAACAGTAATTTTTTTTTCATTTTATAGTCTTAATGATGCAGAGCTTGTTAGGCTGTCGACATAATTACCATAACTATCCTCTAACAGTCATCGATAAAATGATGTTTAATCCATTTCACTACAACGAAAGTGACAAAGTAAACAATAACTTGACTGATTATGAATCAGATGAACTTACATGTAACTACTACTTTTCTGAATCTGATTTAAGGTTAAAACTTACTGATACCAGCCTCAAGTTGCTGTCATATAATATCAACAGTGTTCCACTACATTTGGAATCATTATTTGACCAATGCTTAGATTCTCTAGAGATTAAATTTGACATTATTGGATTATGTGAAACAAGATTAACTGGTGTTTTATATGTTATGTATTTGTGTGTGTGTGTGTGTGTGTGTGTATTATATATATGTGTATGTATATGTATATTTATATATATATGTATGTATTTTTTTTTTTAGCTCAGTCACGAATGCTCCTTACTTAACTATTGCATGAGGTCCGTAAGAGAGTCTCGACTCATCGGACCTATATGTGCGTATATGTAAAGTTTTCCAATATTGTACTATCTGTTGTGGACAACACAAAAATATCAATAAAATCTCTCTCTCTCTCTCTCAATTCTTCTTCATTTCTTGAATCCTTCTCTCCCTCACTCCATCTAACCAATCCTTCCTCCCTCTCCTTCCCATCTCTTCAGATATCTTCCCTCCCTCCACTTCACTCTCCTCCACTCTACTTCTCTACACTTCTTCTCCCTCTCTCACTTCTCCTTTCTTTCCTTCCTTCCTTCTTCATTCTACTTATTCTTTCCAACTCTTCATCTTTCCCTCCCACACGTTCCTTCCCTCCATTCCTCTTTCTTTTCCCCCTTCTCCCTCCTTCTCTCCTTCCCAACCTTCTCCTTCCTTCCCTCCTCTTCAGCCTTCTCCATCCTTCCTTCCCTCCATCTTCCTCCAACCTCCCTCCACTTCCTCTCCCTCCTCCACCCCGCCTCAGTGAACCAGCTGGAGCAACAATACGTGAGGAATACCCAGGCTGGCAAGTATATAGGCCAGGAATCATATAAGGTGCCAGGTATATAGGGCAGCAGCGTCATGAGGTCAAGTTACGTTACAGGATGGAGCTGCAGGGCATGGTACTGCAGGTGTGTATAGGGCAGAGGGTTGATGCTATATAGGGCAGGAGTATCACACGGTTGGGTTATGCAGGGTCAAGTTACGGCTAGTGCTGTTACGTATGGTCCAGTTACGCGGGTGTTGTTACAAAGGACTGAATTACATAGGGTACGAGGTACAAAGGGTGTGAGGGATACCCTGTACAGGAGGCGTGACATAGGATATAACAATATGACACGTCACATAGGGTAGAATCATACAGGGCAGTATTACATACATTAGAATCATATAGGACAAGGTTTCATAGGGTGGAATTATACAGGACAGAGTTATATATGGCAAACGTAGGGCACGGTAATATAAACCCGTTACAAAGACGCATCGCGACAAACGAGCCTGTAAAATGTGCAACGGATATTTTAGAATACCAAGTGGCGGTCAGCCACACCAAGTCGTAAGTTTAAAAGGGGAGAAAATAGTGATAAAGTGAAAAATATATACCAATGACGAAAAGGGGAATGAAATTAACACTAACTTAAACCTACAAGAACAAAATCAAGCAAGGTCGAACAGGATTGTCAAACTAGCTCTTGCAGAAGTTATCCTAAAGTTCCAAATGTTAATAATAAAGAAAAGCCAGAACATAAACTAGCCCTTGGGTTGTAAAGCCTCTGGGGGCTTGCAGTAAAGACCTGGCATAAAAATAAAGACAGACTCTTGACACTAATATAACATGTGACATTAGCTAGGGCAATAACAGTGATTCTAAATCAACAATTCTTATAAACAAAAGCAATCTCAAAATAATCTAATAAACCTATCATGTGCTGACAATAAACATTAACTCACGTGTGGCAGATAAACTACTATATTATACCAATATCCCCAGAACAGAGCAGTCCAACACACCGGTCTAGCTCAAGCGGTTAACTAACTCGAGGGTTGTTGGTTGGTTGGTTAGGGCTTTATGGCCATCACCCAAACCTTGGTCATTAGGCCAAACAATATACTATGTAGAAAGACAAAAACAAAACTAACAACACTCGAGGGAGTCCCAGCCCGGCTTAAATAGACAAACTCAAAGAAGCGCAACTCAATGAAGCTAGAAGGGCAGAACAGAAACTCAGGGTCGAAACCGTCAGTCTCTCTCGCAGCTACCATCCACGTCGGTGTAGCCTACGATGAAATTTTGAACTTGCCCGATATTTACCAGGATTATTCGATGTTACATTAAGTGAGAGTAACAGTGATAGAAACCAGAATTATACGGTGTTAAAGTGAGTAATAACAGCAGTGACTGTGAATAGGGTTTTGCAGTGTTACAATCAGTGGTGGTAACAGTAGCCTAACCAGAAAATGCTTGGTTGCTCTTGCAATGGATATCTGACACATCTTTGTGACAGCGTATGATAGGCAGAAGACATAACGTCTGTTAAGAGTTAACTGGACGATAAAAGATGCGTCTGAACGATATATGATTGACTCAGCATGCTGTTTCCTGCACTCATATTTATAAACTCGATTCACAGAATGCTACGCATGGTACTAATAAATGAATATTAAAGATTCTGAATATTACATACGAATATAAGCACTGTGTATCTGCCACACGTAACAAACCATATTGAAGGGGTTCACCTGAAACAGTGGCGGCAACAACACAAACAAATTAAGCTGAACGTCATCGTACCGAAAGGATTTAACGTCAGGGAAATGTAATAATGCACTTAGAAAATTAGGACTACGCGTCACAATATATCCTCAATCAAGTGGATTACACATGGAATACAAACACACAGTACCGTGAAAGGCCTTAATCCCGTCACTACGATGATCTCTATTCATTTTATGCTGGCTAACTCCGGATAATTTTATTCAGAAGAGTTCTCATATTCAGGGTGTTGTATTCTACCTCAATTACCCCATTACCTACGATGTCAATATATACATCAGCCTCTAATGGAGGTGACGTCTCGTGTTTATCTTACCTACGCTACTGACTGATATTCTTCGGCTTAGGGGAGGCAATTTCCATAACCTCTTCCCAATGATGACGTCCTTCATATTTTACTTGTTATTCACACATGATTATACTTTAGGTTTGGGGAGCTCTCACGTAGAAAAGGTGTTAAATTCGGTCTGGCTCTCTCCTGTCGACTTGCTAAGAACTAGTTGATTCCAAGAACTTAACCGCACTCCCTGCTCCTCAAGTGCTCCTTCCCCTCCTCAGCAAACTCCTTGGCATCACTTCTTCCCTTCCCTCAGTTCACCTCCCATTCCTCCTTATAACTCCCCTTTCCTCTCTCCACTAGCTCTTCTTTCCTCCTTCCACTCAAACCATTTCCCTTCCTCCTCCTACCATCACCAAAGACGACTGTGAATCCAACCAAAAGGGCCCAAGTAAGTTAATAAAGGGGAGTGAGTGTTAACTGACAGAATTACCATCATATTAGGCTAACTCTCTTGCCCAAATACATGGGACGGGAGGGATCCAGAGACAGGAACAGGATAGTAAAAGTTAGGAAATCTATCAACAGAGTCCCTTCAAAATCTGCCTATTTTCAGGAAACATTTCGTTTGGTATTTTTCTTTCGATGGGGAGTGAAATGGAGGAGGAGGAGGAGGAGGAGGAGGAGGAGGAGGAGGAGGAGAAGGAGGAGGAGGAGGAGAAGGAGGAGGAGGAGAAGAAGGAGGAGGAGGAGGAGGAGGAGAAGAAGGAGGAGGAGGAGAAGAAGGAGGAGGAGGAGGAGGAGGAGGAGAAGAAGGAGGAGGAGGAGGAGGAGGAGGAGAAGGAGGAGGAGGAAAACAGAAACGAAAATAAAGAAGATGAAAGGAAACAAAACGACAAAGGAGAAGAAATTAGAACGAAGAAAGAGCAAAGGCGAAGAAAAAGAGGAAATGATAAATAAGGAAAACAAAGGAAAAGGAAGAAAGACGAAAGAAAAAAGAAAGTGAAGAATATAGGAGAAAGATGAACGAAGAAATGAGAGAAGAAAGGAGAAAAGAATGAAGAATGGGGAGAAAAGAGAAGAAAGAGAAGGTAAGGAAGATGAATGAAGGAAAATGAAGAAAGGACGACGAAAGGAGAGAAAAAAGAAGAAAGGAGGGAAGAAATAAATGAGAGAAGGAAGGAGAACGGAAGGAAGAAGAGAAGAAAAAAATGGAGAGAAGAGGAACGAAAGAAGAAAGAATGGAGAAGAAAAAGGGAGCCAAAGAGAAAGAGGAAAGAAGAGGAGAAGTAGGAGAAAATAAAAGGAAATGAGATGAATGAAAAAGAGAAAGAAAAAAAAAAGAAATAAAAGACGGAAGGAGAGGAAGAGAAGGAAAGTCAGGAAGAGGAGGAAGATTAGGAAGAGGATGAGGAGGAACAGGAGAAAGAGGAGGAGGAAGGAGAGGCAGAAGGAGGAAGAAAAGAAGGAAGAGGTGTAAGATGAGGAAGAACAGCAGGAAGACGTGGAGGAAGAGGAGGAAAAGGAACAGGATGAAGGAGAGGAAGAGGAAGAGGTAAAAGCAGAGGAGGAAGGAAAGGAAGAGGAGGAGAAAAAAAATGGAAGAAGAGGAAGAGAAAGAGGAGGAGGAAGGACGAAATGAAGGAAAAGGGAGAGGAAAATGAAGAGGAAGAACAAGAGGAAGAGGAACAGGAAGACGAACAAATGGAAAGGGAAGAGAAAGATGGGGTAGAGGAAATGAAAGAGGAAGAGGAAAGGGAAGAGGAAGAAGAGGAGGGAGAAAGAGGAAGAAGAGGAACAGAAAGACCGAGGAAAAAATGGAAGCAGAAGAGGATGAGACAGAGGGAGAAGGGGAAGAGGAAAGAGGGAGAAGAAAGATGAAGAAGAGGAAGAACAGGTAGAGGAAGAAGAGGAAGAGGAAAAGGATGAAGAGGAAGAAGAGGAAGAGAGAGAAGAGGAAGAGGAAGAAGAAAAGGAAGAGGAAGAAGAAGAAGAAGAGGAAGAGGAAGAAGAAGAGGAAGAGGAAGAGGAAGAAGAAGAGGAAGAGGAAGAAGAAGAGGATGAGAAGAGGAAGAAACAGGAAGAGATGGATGAGGAAGATGAGGAAGACGAAGACGAAGAAGAAGAGGACGAAAGTGAATATAAGGGAGGGGGAAGAAAATATATAAAATCCAGCTAATCATTTCTAAATTGTCATTATCACATTTAGAAAATAACATGCACGACACAAGCCGGCAGGTAGGTAAGCGTTAACTATCGTAATTGATGATTTAACTGTACAGCAATAATTATAATAATACCTCCCCTATTCCATAGAACATCCAGATAATAACGACATGATGAATGCAATCAGTTTAAACCGGTAAGGAAGTTACAGTAAGAGGTAATTATCAAGAAGCCTGCGCTTACAAAATGTAGGACGATCAAAATGGCTGACCTTGCCGGTGGTGTCGGGGTGGCGGCCGGGCAGTTCACCTTAGAGTCTTCAGGACCTCAGTCAGGCCCCGTCTCTTCACACCAGAGCGAGGCTATCAGGTCCACAGTCACTCTTGTTCTCGAAGTTCACGACAAGACGCATATCACACACAAATTAAAGAATACTTTCTTCTGCGATGCCACCTGCGGGAAGAGACGGGAACAAGAGTTTAGGAGCAGGGCAGCTGGCACGTGGTGGGCAACGCAGGTGTGCCAACCGTCTCGTGTCACAAGTCAGTTACCTCACCTGCCACAATCCAACGTGCTACGTAATCCACAAGCATCAAACACAACCACACAGGCTACTGACTAATCTATCTGCATTTCGGGATTAATACAAAGTGGTTCTGAGAGTTTCACAAGCCTAGACAACTAATATTAGAAAATAAAATTAAATATCACCTCTCAATCACTGAGTGCATCGGAAGCATTGGTACACTTGATGCAACAGACATGCGCGATGCACAAGCTCAACTGAAGTTGCTACCGATCAGATTTACAGCACGACTAATTACAGTCAATAAGCCACTTTTTACGGCTCAGTTATGTGTAGTTTTTAGCTATATTTAATTATAACACGATGAGTTTGTTAAGAAAAGATGATAAGAATTACTGGAATACAATATTCAATCACACTAAGCAACCGCACTTGTTCATTCCGCCTTTGAAAGAATAGACAGGAGGAGGGGCAGGGGCTGGGGGGAGGTGGGGGGGCTGTTGCAGGGGAGAGAGGTTGGAGATGTCTTCGTCTTGTTTCACTATTCATAGTACAAAAGATAAACCCTTAGTTATCGGGGATGTGAATGATAGAAACAGCCTCAGGACAATATGATGGAAATGAAGGACAAAGAGGAAGGCGAGCTGCAGAGGTGAACGATCAGTGTGCAGATCCGAACACTGTTTAAGATAAAGAACGTCTAATTTCTATCCCGTGTGTTATTTTCCATTACGGTTCGCACTCGGTGAAACTAGGTTTGAAAATAATGCGGTTATGGTTTACACCAATTTAACAAGACATTAATGTGTTCAAGTGATACATCGATTAATGTGTGTGTGTGTGTGTGTGTGTGTGTGTGAGGAGATGGAGGGAATATAAAGGAAGGAGGGATGACGGAGAACATAAGAACATAAGAAGAGAGGATAACTGCAGTAGGCCGGTTGGCCCATGCTAGGCAGCTCCTAGAAGAGTAACTGAACTACTAGAATGAGATAAGGATAGCAATAAAGAAGGCTCTCCCCCGCCCTCCAAACCCTCCAGCCGAAGCCGGCAGGAAAAAGTCAGAAAGAACACCACGCCGTATAGAAAAACTGGCGTGGACATTTTACAGGAAAGTGTGAAAGGAGAATAGAGACTATCATAGTGTAACCTGAAAAGAAAATTTTTTTGAATTAGTATTGGTTATAAGATTTTCTTTATTCTATATCCACCCCTTATTTGTCATATGCTTATCTAGCCTATGCTTGAAACTCTCAATGGAAGAGGCAGCAACTACTTTACTAGGTAGCTTATTCCATTCGTCTACTACTCTATTACCAAACCAATTTCTACCGATTTCCTTACTGAAACGGAATTTTTCTAGTTTGAAACCATTATTTCTAGTTCTATCCTGTATGCTCACTTTAAGTACCTTGCTAATATCTCCCTTATTTATACCATTCATCCACTTAAACACCTCAATTAAGTCTCCCCTTACTCTACGCCTCTCTAGCGAATGCAGACTTAGTCTTTTCAGTCTGCCTTCATATGACAGGTTCCGGACGTCATGTATCATTTTTGTCATTCTTCTCTGTACATTTTCTACCGAATTAATATCCATTCTATAGTATGGACACCAGAATTGTACTGCGTAGTCTGAATGTGGCCTTACTAATGCTAGATAAAGTTTTAGTATTACTTTAGATGATCTATTGCTCACGCTTCTCGAAATAAATCCTAGGACCCTATTTGCTTTATTTCTCGCCTTAATGCACTGTTGCCTTGCTTTAAGGTTATTAATCATAACTCCTAGATCTCTCTCGCATTCCGATTTGCTAATTTCTTTGTTATCTAAGCTGTATTTTGTATCTCCAGTGGTCTTGCCTACGTTAAGTACTTTACAGCCCCTGGCCCCATCCTCCTCATCCTGCCGCAACACGTCACATAAGACATATAGAACAACACCTTCACACCATCCACGAACATATCACACCAGACGCAAACATACACATAAACAATCTAGACATACATAACCCCCTCACTGCTCCCATACTAGTCGAAGAAGTCAAGTCTATGCTCGCTAGAACTCCAAAGAAGGCGCCGGGTGCCACAGGCATCGGACATCACATACTCAAACACCTCCCAGACACATTCATAAATGCACTTACACACTTATACAACGCTGCCTTGGCATCCGGCTACTTTCCGGATACGTTTAAGACCGCGACAGCAACTCTAATCCCTAAAAAAGACAAGACAACAACAGACCCTTTAAACTTCAGGCCCATCAGTTTACTCGAAGTGCTAGGAAAAACGTTCGAACGAATCATTAACATTAGATTACGCCAATACTTAGAAGACGAAAACCTTCTTTCCCCCAGACAGTTTGGTTTCAGACCTAGACGATCCACACAGGACGCCCTAAACATCATCACCAATTACCTACATATCAACCAAAACATCCGCAATGCATACAAGACAGCCCTTATTACTCGTGACGTAAAACGTGCATTTGACTCTGTTTGGCACGCAGGCCTGAAGTACAAAATCTGCGAACAATTCAACCTTCCTTCACTCATTAAAAAACTACTTTGCAATTTTCTAGACAACCGCACAATGCCCATTAAATTTAAAAATAATTACTCAGACTTTTTCCAGCTTCATGCAGGTGTACCTCAGGGCTCCGTCCTTGCACCCACCCTCTACACACTCTACACAAATGACATCCCCACCCCACTACATGACGATTCACTCACCATTCAATACGCAGACGACATTACTCAACTTGTACGTTCAACGACAATTGACGGAATTACGAACAAAGCGAGCATAGAGCTAGACCGAATTGCACGATGGGAGCAGAAGTGGCGGATTCAAGCGAATCCCTTGAAATGCACAGTAACATATTTTCGTATTAAATCAGCCAACCCCCGCCCACTTTTTCTAAATTCGCGTGATCCCGATCGCGTTCCCATTCCTATTAGGAATACTTGCACCGTACTTGGTCTTACATACGACAAAAACTTCAAATTTCATCATCATATACGAGGCAAGGCAGGCGTGGCTGGCACTGCACTAACACAGATATACCGGTTCCGTAGTGCAGCATCTTCAACTAAATTTCATCTGTATAAAGCACTGATCAGACCACTGCTCACGTATTCACCGTTAAGTCTATCTCTTTCGGCCAAAAGCAACATTCTAAATTTACAGAGAGTTCAAAACAAAGCCATACGTTGGGCACTGAGCATACGGTGGGATGATTTTGTCACCAACATACACTCTCATGAACGCGCCAACATTCCACCCATCAACACTTACCTTCACCACCTACAACAAAAACAGATCACCAAACTCACCGACGTTCACACTGACTTCATCGACTTTTTCACCCGGATCACACCCCCCACACGACCTCTAGCCAACCTCTTCCACCCTGACGCAAGACCTGCACCAACCCCATTGTTCACTTAAGTACCACTAGTTCATTTATTATTGACCCATTCATTAATTAACTACTTAGTTCACCCCCTGCAATTCACTTAAGACTCTAAACCACCCCTACACCTATTACCAAGATCACGGCAGCCACGTAATAACCCGCCATCCTCATATCCAGCACCCCCGCCTCAGACCATGACCCCTCCATACTCCCCTTCCTCCACCCCTCCTCTTTCCTTATCCCCCTACCCAAGCCCCCTAGGGCTACAACACCTTACCCCAACACCCCTATCCTACCATCCTATCCCAGGCTCCTGGAGCCGGAAAATCAGATGAACCTGAGAGGCAGCCAATAAGCCAATGCTTGGCAGAGAAAGCCGTAGCTATTCACTCCTCCCTCCCTTAAGTAAGTAACAACACTGTGCACGTGCGAGACCCCCCCCCCCTTCCCAACACCAAACACACGCACGTTGGGTTAAGCTCCGACACTCTTTCTCTTCGTCTAAATTCTTCCTCTCCTACTTTAAAAAAAAACAAAAAAAACAAAAAAAAAACACGCACCTTACACAATGCAACCAGGAACCTGATCTCTCAGTAAGGCCGGGAGATAAAACTAAGGCCTAGTTCTGCCACGTGTCGTCGTCCTGGTTGCATTACACTCATCACATATACACAATCATTCTTTACCTTCCTTCCTTTCCCCCCCTTTTCTATACGTCATTGTTGTTGTTGTTGTTGGCCCCATCCCCTCCCCCTCTCCTACCAGTCCCCCTCCCCCTCAATCGTGTGCTCCGGTAATGTACAAAACATACTGACCCTCCTCCTCCTTTCCTCCCCTTCCCCCTCCTTGCCTTCCCACTTTTATTCCTCCATGTTCTACAAACTCTCCCCCCCAACCCCTTCGCCCCCTCTATGTTTCCTCTCTTTTTGCCCCCACTTTCCAGTCTACCCTTCTCCTTTCCTTCCTTCTTCTGTTCTCTTCTTCCTACCTTTCACCCCACCTTCCTTTCCCCAACCCCACTCCACAAACCGTCTCCCCAACCCCAAACCTTCCCCTCTCCCCCCGCCCCGCCAGGTTCATCTACATATACGCTCGACTGTCTCTGGCTGGGGTAGGGGTGGTCGTGAGTGAGTCGGGAGTTTGATGGCGAGAGAGAGAGAGAGAGAGAGAGAGGGGTACACACAAGGTATCGTACGTAGTTACACGGATACACCGAACACACAGACTTTACTACCCTTTTTTTTTTTTCACATAACTTGGCTTTAAACTTAAATAAACAACTTACTTTTCAATTTAAGCTTAAGAATGGGAGAGAAAAGCAGATGAAAGGAGGAAAATGGAGCAAGGAGACGAGAAGAGAGAGGGGAAGAAGACAGGACAAAACATGAAAAGAAGAGGGAAAGACATGAAGGAAAAGAAGAGGAAGAGGGAGACAGAGGACTAGAAGAGAGACAGGAAGAAGAGAGGACAACGGAAGAAAGGAAGATGGAATGACAAAGAGGAAAAGAAAAGGAGGGAAACAGAAGAGAAACAGAGAAATAGCAAGGAGATAGGACAAAGGAAGAAGGAGAAGGCAGTAGAAAGAAAGAGGAAGAAGAAGAGGGGACAAGGAGCAAGCAGGGGTGAGACAGGGAATGGCCAGTTCAAGTAGTTTATGGCGCAGTGAGGAGAGAGGAAGGACGAGGAAGTGGCGAAGAAGTGGATAAAAGGTGAAGGAAGAGAGAAAGAAAGAAGGACAAGAATTATGAAAGACGAAATAAGAGAGACAGAGAAAGAGAAGAAGATGAAAGATGAAGGAAGGGATGAGGATAAGACAGAAGAAGAGGAGGGAAAGTGAAGGAAAAGAGACACAGGGAGTGAAATGAAGAGGATGAAAGGTGAGGGAAGGGTTGATGATAAAGGAGAGTAAGAGGACGGACGATGAAGGAAGATATGAGGATAAAGGAGAAGAGGGGAGGATAATGGGCGATACACTGTCTTGCATATCCAGCTCGAAATTACAAGAATCTCTCTCTCTCTCTCTCCCTCACACACACACACACACACACACACACACACACACACACAATTTATATACTATTCTTGGCATAAAAGTTGCATATATCCTTCAGTATTTAATCAGTCAGCATTTCACAACACACATAACTTGGTGAATCAGGTATATAATGTCTGAGATGCACTTTTCCCAACCCTGTCCCTTGCCAACACAATTAACATTATTAGGTGTCAGAGCTGCACATGTAATTGCACATTTTACACAGGTCGCATTACACCAACAACCATGCCCTTGAAAAACTTGTGATATTTGGGGGATCATCACACACACACACACACACACACACACACACACACACAGAATACTACTGCTTTAATGTATATCTTCAGTATTTCCTTTTCCCTCATCCTTCCACCCTTTGTGCATTTTTTCCAACTATGCCATTATTTTCTTCATTCTTGTTGCCTACGGACCATTTTATTTATCTTCCATGACTCTTTTCTGTCTGGCTGGGTTTGATGCAGCCTTCATTAACCCCTTCACTACCAAAGGCCTCTCATGTACTGAATATCATCGTGTGAAGGCAGCGAGAATACACCCAAACAACACGGCATTGTAGTGAATGGGTTGGGTGTATTCATTATCTGTACTACTTTATTTAACCTTTCATTCTTCCCTACACTTTGTCGTTCTTTTATTCTTCCCTGCATTTTGTCCTTCTTCCATTCTTCCCTTCACTTTGACGTTCTTTCATCCTTCCCTTCATTTTCATTTTTTCATTCTTCCCTACAGTATGTCCTTTTAGTTTTCCATTCATTTTGTCATTACATTCTCCCCTTCATTCATTTTCCCCTTTATTCTTTCACTCTTCCTTCAGTACATGTCAGCGTCTCTCCCAGTAACATTCTAAGGGTTCTAACACTCACTCTTACTGAATAAAATCCCGTGAAGTCAGCTGGGGTGAAACACCGGAAATGCCTCACGTTGTTATGTTTACATCATCTCATTTCTTAACACATACTAAATTCCTTAAATTCTACCAGATTATATTCCACCATATAAGTTCAGCAGTAAAAATATTAATACATGTTGATCAAGGGTCCAGAGGGATAACAATGATTAGTATTCATTTTCTGCTAAAAAATATTGTTAAGAAATTCTTTCGGCAGATGTCGATTCCTTTACACCATAATACAAGCTTTGATAATCTGGTTCACTGGGAGGGAATATCTGATGTCGTTATTTATCACAACACTTTTAAAAATATCTTGAAACAGAAATGTGGTGTAATGTGTGAAAATTCACTTGATCTAATGGAAAAAATATATATAAACATCAACACAAGGAGGCCATCCGAACACTGTCCATAAATCACAAGAGTTGTTCGTCGGGAAGAATGTGTTTATGTGCCGTCTGAAAATTACCACAAAAACCTCTAGGAATAAGCTATTTTCACCATTAAAAGTGTACGCTATAACGAAACATTAGTATCTAGAGTACCCGAACGAAGACTGATAAGGAAATAAATGTATAAACACTGATTTAAAAGTTTGTTTACGTTCTCATTCGTCAACCTTCTCCTTTAAATGCCTCATCGTAACATGTGAGAAAAGGACTGCAGCTGCTAGTGACTTAACTCTGGCCGTGTCCACCTCTTCACCAAGTTATCTACCATCCATGACTGAACTGCTACACATTCTTGTGGCTGGGACTCTCGGCAGTACACATTAACATGCCATAGTGGAATCAAGGTTGGTACTGCTGTTTTTTTTTTGTTTTTTTTAGTACACATTAAACTTAAGCCATAGTGGAATCAGGGTTGGTATTGCTGTGGTTTTTCATTAATTCATTACCAAACACGCGCGGCCTTTTCATATTTTCCATCGAAATGAGTCTTTCACAGGTTATTTGTTATTTTTCCTGGAGTACCGTGCCATAGCTACTGGGCATTTTTATAAAGACAATGAATGCTGAGGATTTAGAATGAATAATTATTCCACTGACGTCTACCAGTAGCTGGCCATATCTTGCGTCCCCAACACTTGCTTTTAAAATTGAGAGATTGCTGTCATAGGTTGGATTAGGTTTGGTGGTAGGTGGTGGCGACCGTCATTCGCTCACGTGATCTTTCCTCTCACTTTTCATTACCGGTACTCATTCCATTTTAGGCGACTTTACATTGAGCGTCAGCCTAATGGTTTCCTGTAAGCCAGGAAACCATTTACAGCGCTGGGTGGTAACCATATAACCAGCCTTTATGTGTTCCCTATGTGTTAACAGGTGGGTTGGCGTAGGATTAGTGTTCCTCCTCGTAAAACCGCTAACTCAGAGACAAACGGCTACCCTTTACGGAATTATGGCGTCTAGCTATAGATAAACAGATTAACTCTGCTAATATCAATCAGTATTTAAATATGCACTAATACGTACTAATTCTGCCCTTACTGTATCATGTCACGCCTTTATTTACCCAATTTAGTGTAGTTATGTTGTATGTATATATAAAGCAGTGAATTAGTGACGATTACCGTAGATTTAAAAAATCTCTCTCTCTCTCTCTCTCTCTCTCTCTCTCTCTCTCTCTCTCTCTCTCTCTCTCTCTCTCTCATCAGTAATTCCTTGTAATCTTGTGAATCCATCTAAATTCTTTCTTCCCTCCTTCCTCCTCTGTTCCTCCTCATCTTCCTCATTCACTTGTCTGCAGTGTCCCTTCCCTTCCCTGTATCTTTCACTTTCGTCCTGATTTCATTCTCTCTCTCTCTCTCTCTCTCTCTCTCTCTCTCTCTCTCTCTCTCTCTCTCTCTTCCACTTAACTTGTCTTGATAGGGAAGATAGGCTTTGATCTCTTCTTCAGATGAGATCCAGAATATTGATAATGGAAGAGGATAAGGGTGAACTGTCCCCCCCATCTCTCTCTCTCTCTCTCTCTCTCTCTCTCTCTCTTATCCCAAGCTCATTAAAACGCCCAGAGAATTCATAAAGGCCTAAGAGTACAAGAGAATGAGAAGGTACTCGTGCGTAGGTGGGAGGCGTAGAAGGGTACCTGGCGTATGACACTGTAGAGGAGGAGGAGGAGGAAGAAGAGAAGTAGAAGAAGAAGGAGAAGGAGGAGGAGGGGATGAAGAAGGAGGAAGAGGAGGGAATTAGTTAGCTAATGATGAAAGGAAATTATGATGATGATGATAATTATGATGATGATGGGAGGGGGAGAAAATCCAAAAGAGGTTCAGGAAGAGGAGGTGGGAGGAAATACTGAAGAGTGGAGGAAGTAAGAGCAGAGAAGGGTGGAATAAGTACGGACGAGGAGGAAAGGTATAAAAGTACTCATGATACGTAAATCACCTGAGCGTAAATGAGAAGCGTAGGAGAAAGACGAAGAGGAGGATGCCTAAAGGGTGAAAATGAATGAGGCACTGCTTGAGATGGAGAGACGGCAACTTTACGCCTAGCTGAAGTGAACAGGGTGTTGTGTTGGTTAAGGGTAAAGACAGGGATGATATCAGGTAACCGGTATTGTGTAAAGTGTAGGGAAGTGTAGTGTGGTGTTGTGAGGCGGACAGGGAGACGCATACATCCACTTGAGCTCCTATGACTCGCTATCATCTCCATATTATCGTCTGACATTACACGTAGCTAGAATGTACTGCTAGAGGAGACGCGGCCATGTGAGGGTCTGAGGTAGAATATCAGGCAACTGGTGTGGTGTAAAGTGTAGTGTGGTGGTGTGAGGCGGGCAGGGAGACGCATGGTGTGGTGTAAAGTGTAGTGTGGTGGTGTGAGGCGGGCAGGGAGACGCGTGGTGTGGTGTAAAGTGTAGTGTGGTGGTGTGAGGCGGGCAGGGAGACGCATACGTCAACCTTAGGACGCACGCTAAGACGCACACCATAAATCCTCGTACCAGGTGAAGAGCAGGGAAGGGGGGTGGGGGAAGGGGAGAGGAAGACAAAGGGATAGGAAGCTGAGGAAGATTGAGAGTGAGAGAGAGAGAAGGGGGAGTAGTGTTGGAGGGCGAAAAAGTGTGAAATTATACAGTACAAACAAGAAGAGAGATGAATCAGATCGCCTGGTGGTAGAAAGAATAAAAGAAGCAAGCCAACACTAACATGCCAACACCATCATGCTGAAGCGATTAATTCAGATGTGAGGGACGAATCTTACACGTTACTCTTGGTATTTACAGACGATTTTTACTCAGCCGTGGCAGTAAAGGAACGAGGTAAAGAATGACCCCTGAACGTGAGATAAATTAATTCAGATGTGAGGGACGAATCTTACACGTTATTCATGGTATTTGCAGACGATTTTTACTCAGCCGTGGCAGGAAAACGACAAAGTAAAGAATGACCCCTGAACGTGAGATAAATTAATTCGGGGACGGGAATGGATTTCTTCTTCAGGTTATCCATGTTAACTACAAACGGTTTTATTCAGCTTAGGAAGGACTGCTGGTACTGACAGGATCGAACACTGTTTATTGCATTACGGTAGTCTCTTATTATACCTGTATATTATAGGATCGAACACTGTTTATCCCATTACTGTAGTCTCTTATTTTACCTGTATATTATAGGATCGAACACTGTTTATTGCATTACGGTAGTCTCTTATTTTATCTGTATATTATAGGATCGAACACTGTTTATCCCATTACTGTAGTCTCTTATTTTACCTGTTTATTATTCTGGCTACCTGCAGACGGTTTTATTCTGCTATAGAAGGAGTTGACGTAAACACCTCAGCTTACTCCAGTACTCTTGCATGTACTTCGTATTATTCTTATTATCTACAGAAAGATTTACTCAACTCGCCAACAAAAGAACCGGGAGGGTAAAGAATGATCCCCGAACGTGAGATAAATTAATTCAGGTACGGGGCCGGGTTTTTGTGGACGCAGCAGCAGCCGCCAAGAGAGGCCAAGACAGCCACACGGAAAAAGGCCCCTCGCCCTGCCCAGGAAATGTGCGGGTAAAGAACATCCTGAATTCTGGACGGGTGGCCGCGAATTTGGCGATAAGGAGTTTGCGAAAAGAAATCAAGGGGCTGAGATAGAGGTTAAGAGGTTGAGACAGGAGTTGTTAGGGGTTGAGAGAGGGGTTACTGGGAGTTGAAGGGTTGTGAGAGCGGGGTTGTTGGCGGAAAAGTAGGTGGAGCAACGGGCAGGGGATTTGTGTGTTAATGGTGAGAAAAATGTGTTGAGAGAGAAAACGAATGAGAAAAAGGCTGGGCCTGGGAGAGTAGTTATGGGGGTTAGAGAGCGTTATTAGGGGATGGAGTGAAGGGTTATTAAAAAAAAAAATGAAAAAGAGGTTACAAGATTAAGGAGGTTGAAAGAGGGGCTGAGGAGGAGAGAAAGAGACTGAGAGATAAAGGAAGTGCTGAAATCTGGACGGGTGAGTTGAAATTTGGCCGAAAGGAGATTGAGAGATTGGTCATTAGGGGATTGAGAGAGGAGTTATTTTGGGGATTTTAGAGAGAGAGAGGGGGGGGTATACGTCTTGATGGTGAGTGTGTATCAAGTAAGCAGATTGCATACCGTGGGAGTGGCATCCTTCCCTAAGTGTATGGCACCACCAACACAAAAATGCCGACCAGATTTCAATAACCTAAGTGCTCGGGCTGGGGGGAGAGGGAGGAGGATATAATAGGGAGAGGGAGAGAGAACGGAGTGTGGGGAGGGGAGAGGGGTGTGGGAGGTTGTGATGGTGATGCGAGGGGGTGTAAGGGTAGGGAGAGGATAGGGCAAGGAGACGAGGAAGACTGAGGGATTTATAAGAATGTGAGGTGGGGGAATGACGAGGAAGGAAGGAGAAGCAGGATGAGGATGAGAGAGGAAAGAGAGAGGGGAGGCTGTGGGGGAGCAAAAAAGGGAAAGGGGTGTGGGGGAAGGGGTCGAGAAGGGAAAGGGAGGAGGAAGCTGAGGGAGCGATAGGAGGGAGAGAAGGAATAGGGAAGAGAGGGGAGTGGGGAAGTTAGAAAAGTTGAGAGAGGATGAAGAAGGAAGAGGGAAGAGAGGTGGAGAGAGGGAGATGAGTATAGGGGAAGGGAGAGGGGGAGAGGAGGGGGACAAAGACAGGTGATACAGAGATAGAGGAAATTAGTTGACATGGCAAAATAAAAACAGGGGTGAGAAAATAAAAATATGCAAATGAGATGGATTGTCATTACGTGGAGTGACTACTGGTGGAGAGAAAGGCGAAGTACAAGAGGAGGGATGGAGGGCAGGAAGGAAAGGAGGAGAGGAAAAGTGCAGGAGGAAGAAAGAAGGGTGGGAGTCTTTACGTGGGAATTTTGTAAGAAGGTAGGCAGGGGAAAATACTACTGGTTGATGGGCCTGTGAAAAGTAGATAGTTAGGTTGGCCAGTAGGTAAGTAGGCTGGTAGGTAAAGAATCACTATGTATATGCATGAAGGAAGGCGTCGTGTGTGTGTGTGTGTGTGTGTGTGTGTGTGTGTGTGTGTGTTTTCATAGTGATAGCCGAGTAGCCTAGGGAAGAGGAATTGAATTTGATACATTTATTGAGATACACAATACTGTACATATAAAAATAGTAGTTGTACAATATCTCAAAAGGAAGATGATACTTAGGTAGTCATCTTCCCGAGCCTATTAATGTATTATTTTAGATTACAATATACTGTACGTGTGATTGGTCAATAATTTTAAAGTGGACTAATTAGTAATCTTATATACAGTAATACATGTATTAAACTGTACAGTGAGTATAAAGAGTGCTGTTGTATGTAGTTACATGGAATTTGTTTGAACATTCAGGTTACACTATGATAGTCTCTATTCTCCTTTCACACTTTCCTGTAAAATGTCCACGCCAGTTTTTCTATACGGCGTGGTGTTCTTTCTGACTTTTTCCTGCCGGCTTCGGCTGGAGGGTTTGGAGGGCGGGGGAGAGCCTTCTTCTTTGCTATCCTTATCTCATTCTAGTAGTTCAGTTACTCTTCTAGGAGCTGCCTAGCATGGGCCAACCGGCCTACTGCAGTTATCCTCTCTTCTTATGTTCTTATGTTCTTATATGTATATACATATTCACGTACACAAGATCGGTGAATGGAATAGGAAACAGAGGTCACAAACAGTAATACATTTGTACACACATAAAACTTATACATAGTGATCTACATATACATCCAGGAAAAACGCATTGTAAATACAAGTGTGAGGCTACAGAGTGTGGGTGCGGGAGAGGGAGGCTGCGGCGACCGGAGTCCCCAGATTATCGGGGAAGGGTTGGGATTAGCAGGTCACCACCAAACCTTACTCCCTCCCCTGGGTCCCCAACCACCAACCGCCACCACACCGCTCCCACGCTGTGCCCTTGGTGTATAGCATAGGGAAGAGGAGGGATCGGATTAACGGGATGGGGGGAGGGGGAAGGTTTAGATGAGGGAGACATGAATATCGAGTGACTGAGAGAGAGAGAGAGAGAGAGAGAGAGAGAGAGAGAGAGAGATTGTATTTTCAATGTAAATTTTAGAATATAATGAATATTTATAAAGGAAATGCTACTGTTGATCCTTCGATCAGTAATACTATTGTAAATCAGTTTATGTTTTTTTCATAAAGAATAGTAATAAAACAATAAAATAAAATAAAATAATTTTTCTTCATCTTTCATGGCTATTTCATTGCTTCCTTACCCAACCCCTCCCCACATTCCGACCCGGGCCACTCCCATCCTCCATCCCTCCTCATATGGACCGATATCAGGACACTGACAGATAAATAGAGGCTACACATTGTTTTATTATTTAAGCGTCGTGTGTGTATGTGTGTGTGTGTGTGTGTGTGTGTGTGTGTGTGTGTAGAGGAAAGAAAACTGAAGAGGGAAGGAGGAAGGTCCAGAATCCCGAGGGGCCCTCTTAATCCTTCACACGGTCACTCGTGTTCCGAATTTGGCAAAGGCTTTGTAAAATTCTTTCCTTCATGTTTGCTTGCTTGCTCTCTACGCTCGCTTGGTTGAACAATAAATCACTGAAGAAAAGTGGTATAAACCCCCCTAAGCCGCCGTAGTATTACACCCTCGGTATGCAGTTCGTTCCCTGTGGCCTTGTAACTTTGTGTACCCGAAGCTCTTACAAAATAACATGAAATAATTTTCCTTTCGTACAGTCATGGACAAAGAAACCTGGACACTCAGGGGCTGAGCTGATAGTTTCTTTTTCCTTTTCGATTTTTCCACTAAATCTTCGTCCATATGAACCGTACCCCCCCATCCCCTTCCTTCCCTCACCTCCTCTCCGTCCTACCCATATGACCCGGGAAGGCTGGCCATTCCCAGGGGACAAGTAGACACTTCTCACCTCTCTCTCTCTCTCTCTCTCTCTCTCTCTCTCTCTCTCTCAACCCCTGATATATATATATATATATATATATATATATATATATATATATCTGTGTGTGTGTGTGTGCAATTATTATCATGACTTTCATGACTATTGGCATGATCTGAATCGGAAAGTAAAGATGAGGAGAAATATAGTGGAGTCTTTGGCGAAAATGGTGGCAACTCTCTCTCTCTCTCTCAAACTAAGCACTTGCTTCCATCCTTTCTTCTCCCCCTCCTTCCTCCCCCATCTACCATCTCTCTGTCTCTGTCTTATATATATATATATATATGTGTGTGTGTGTGTGTGTGTGTGTGTGTGTGTGTGTGTGTGTGAGTGTTTGTGCAATTATTATCATAACAAATGACATGCTCTGAATTGGAAAGTAAAGATGAGGAGAATTGGCGAAAATGGTGGCAGAAGGGAGTAGGCAAGTATGAAGGTGGACGTTAATTGGCCCGCAGGGAAATAATGACAGTTCCATATGCTGACGTCTCGAGAGGATTTCCTGCAGTTGTTTCCTCTAAATATGTTCCAGTGTTTTAATTTGTAATGCTTATATCACAGTAAAGGCATGCTTTGCACTGACATTATTATTCACTGCTACAGATTATTGAGAGAGAGGGAGAGAGAGAGAGAGAGAGAGAGGGACAAGTGATCACTCCTCATCTCTCTCTCTCTCTCTCTATCTCTCTCTCTCTCGTATGCAGATCCAAAATCAGGAGGAGTTGCCTCTCATGGGCCAACCAGCCTACTGCAGTTGTTTTCTTTAAATATATTCCTAAGTTTTATTTTATAATACTTATATCACAATAATAAAGGCATACTTTGCACTGACATTACTATTCACTCCTACAGAATCTTGAAAAACAGAAAGAGAGAGAGTGAGAGAGAGAGAGAGAGAGAGAGAGAGAGCAGCTGCGTATACGAAGAATGAAGACGAGCTTCTCTTGTGTGTGTGTGTGTGTGTGTGTGTGTGATAGCAGAGTAGCCGTAGGGAAGAGGGAGGGATGGGTTGTGATAAAAAAATGTAGGGAGTTGCTTGTGTCAAGGATGCACACACACACACACACACACACACACACACGGTTCAAGGTCGGCGGATTAGCGAACTGGTGTGTATGGGGGCAGGGAAGGGGGTATGGGGAGGGCAGCCTGGGAGGTGCTATGAGGAGAGGGTAAACGGGATGGGGGGTGGGGGGGATGGGGGAAAGGAGTCGTGAACGAAGAGTGACGGACAAGCCGGGGGAATAGAGAGAATATAACATTTACCTCGCCTCACCTGTCCAGGTTTCTCTGTCCATGACTGAACTCGTTTATTCACGTGAAAAATTTACAATGGTAAAAGAAGAGTTACTACAAAAGAAACGTATGTAGTGACATCTGAAATCTGGCATAATTTATTATATATATATATATATATATATATATATATATATATATATATATCTATATATGTATATCATATACGTATTGGGGCTGTTATATTGGAGGTATATTGGGGTTGTTATATTGGTGGTATATTGCGATGTTATATTGGTGGTATATTGGGGCTGTTATATTGGTGGTATATTGCGATGTTATATTGGTGGTATATTGGGGCTGTTATATTGATGGTATATTGGGGCTGTTATATTGGTGGTATATTGCGATGTTATATTGGTGGTATATTGGGGCTGTTATATTGGTGGTATATTGGGGCTGTTATATTGGTGGTATATTGCGATGTTATATTGGTGGTATATTGGGGCTGTTATATTGGTGGTATATTGCGATGTTATATTGGTGGTATATTGGGGCTGTTTTATTGAACATAAGAACATAAGAAGAGAGGATAACTGCAGTAGGCCTGTTGGCCCATGCTAGGCAGCTTCTAGAAGAGTAACTGAACTACTAGAATGAGATAAGGATAGCAAAGAAGAAGGCTCTCCCCCGCCCTCCAAACCCTCCAGCCGAAGCCGGCAGGAAAAAGTCAGAAAGAACACCACGCCGTATAGAAAAACTGGCGTGGACATTTTACAGGAAAGTGTGAAAGAACATAAGAACATAAGAAGAGAGGATAACTGCAGTAGGCCGGTTGGCCCATGCTAGGCAGCTCCTAGAAGAGTAACTAAACTACTAGAATGAGATAAGGATAGCAAAGAAGAAGGCTCTCCCCCGCCCTCCAAACCCTCCAGCTGAGACCGGCAGGAAAAAGTCAGAAAGAACACCACGCCGTATAGAAAAACTGGCGTGGACATTTTACAGGAAAGTGTGAAAGGAGAATAGAGACTATCATAGTGTAACCTGAAAAGGAGAATAGAGACTATCATAGTGTGGTATACTACAATATATAGTGGTATATTGTAATGTTATATTGGTGGTATACTGCGATATTATATTGGTGGTATATTGTGGATGTTATATTCGGGTGCTATATTGCTGGTATTACATTGGGGTGTTATATTGGTGGTATATTGGGGTGTTACATTGGTGGTATATTGGGGCTGTAATATTGGTAGTATATTGGGGTGTTGTACTTAGAATCTTACTGTGTATTGGGGTGTTATATTGATGGTATACTGAAGGTATTATATTGGAGATACTAAATACAGCTTAGATAACAAAGAAATTAGCAAATCGGAATGCGAGAGAGATGTAGGAGTTATGATTAGTAACGACCTTAAACCAAGGCAACAGTGTATTAATGCGAGAAATAAAGCAAATAGGGTCCTAGGATTTATTTCGAGAAGCGTGAGCAATAGATTATCTAAAGTAATACTGAAACTTTATCTAGCATTAGTAAGGCCACATTTAGACTACGCAGTACAATTTTGGTGTCCTTACTATAGAATGGATATTAATTCGTTAGAAAATGTACAGAGAAGAATGACAAAAATGATACATGACGTCCGGAACCTGTCATATGAAGACAGACTGAAAAGACTAAGTCTGCATTCGCTAGAGAGGCGTAGAGTAAGGGGAGACTTAATTGAGGTGTTTAAGTGGATGAAGGGTATAAATAAGGGAGATATCAGCAAGGTACTTAAAGTGAGCATACAGGATAGAACTAGAAGTAATGGTTTCAAACTAGAAAAATTCCGTTTCAGTAAGGAAATAGGTAGAAATTGGTTTGGTAATAGAGTAGTAGACGAATGGAATAAGCTACCTAGTAAAGTAGTTGCTGCCTCTTCCATTGAGAGTTTCAAGCATAGGCTAGATAAGCATATGACTAATAAGGGGTGGATATAGAAAAAAGAAAATCTTATAACCAATACTAATTCATAATTTTTCCTTTTCAGGTTACACTATGATAGTCTCTATTCTCCTTTCACACATTCCTGTAAAATGTCCACGCCAGTTTTTCTATACGGCGTGGTGTTCTTTCTGACTTTTTCCTGCCGGCTTCGGCTGGAGGGTTTGGAGGGCGGGGGAGAGCCTTCTTCTTTGCTATCCTTATCTCATTCTAGTAGTTCAGTTACTCTTCTAGGAGCTGCCTAGCATGGGCCAACCGGCCTACTGCAGTTATCCTCTCTTCTTATGTTCTTATATACGGGGTGAACAAGGTAATGCAGATTTCGTTTGAATTCGATTCAGTTTCTTTATAGAGGAAAGCTGTGGAGATATGTAGGAAAAATGAAGGGTTATATATTCCTCTCTTATCCAGCTCCAGCCACGTGTGTGTAATGGCTTTGGTCCTACACCCTAGCATGGCTAAGGCCTCATTTTTCTTATATTCAGTACAACTACGATGACTTAAAGCTTCTCACTGTACTCTCTACACTTTTCTGATAATAATGAACAGAAAATAATGTTGTACTTACCCTGCTGTTGCGATTTGGAGTGAACTGGTCGCGCTTAATGGCACGTAGCCACGTGGAGGCAAGTTCTTTATCTTGCGGGAAGGAAAATACTTTTGGTCCATTTTTATAATTTCCCTTACATCTGGGAACACAACACATGTAAGGCATTATTACCTTAATAAAACATACAAATAATGTAAATATCAATATATAATACAATGTTTTTCCGTCCTTATTGTTATTGAACACACAGCGTGACCTCTCCCGACCATAGCTGACCCAACACTACCTAGACCGACCTGGCTATAAGTACGTCACGCTCACCGTCCCCCCCACCGACGAGGCGAGGCCTTCTAATTTTAGAAGGCCTTGGCTGGGGACGCGCCAGACGAGAGAATAGGATACGTCAGGCGCGTCCCCAGCCCGTCTCTTCTGGCCTCTCGTCCCCAGCCACTCTGTTTGTCTGTCTGTCTGTCTCTGTTCTTTCTGTCCATCTGTCTGTCTGTCTGTCTGTTTCTGTCTGTCTGTCTGTCTGCCTGTCTGTCTCTTTCTGTCTGTCTTTCTGTCTGTCTGTCTTTCTGTCTGTCTGTCTCTGTCTGTCTGTTTCATTCTGTCTGTCTTCCTGTCTCTCAGTCTGTCTCTGTCTGTCTGTGTCTGTCTGTCAGTCCCTCTCTCTCTCTCTCTCTCTCTCTCTCTCTTTGTCTCTGTCTGTCTGTCTATCTGTCTGTCTGTCTGTCTGTCTGTCTCATCAGTGCCACCACGTGAAGGCCTGTCTATAGTGTTTGTGATAAAAGTCTCCGTAGACAGAGGCGAATGGGAGAAGGCTGTGGTATTGGACTGTTGGGGGTACTGTTGATATTTTCTCTGCCTTTTATTCTCATATACAGAGTGAAACTAAAGCTTTATTAATCCTCAGATACGCACAAACGTGATCTGGTACGAGTATGGCTGATAACAAAATATGTAATCAGAATAGCGGCCAGAAAAAAAAAATCGTTGCTTCTGCTACTAGTGGATGTTATTACAGTCAACCGAGAAAGCCCGATGAAGCTATGTGTTTGGCCAGGTTTATATATCTGTCTATCAGTCTGTCTGCCTGCCTGACCGCCTGCCTGTCTGCCTTTTCTGCTTCCCTGACTGCCTGTCTGTCTGCCTTTCTCTGCCTGCCTGTCTGTTAGCAAGATTATAAGGAAAAGTCAGCAGAAGAAGCGTGGCGTTCTTTTGAGTGAAGTTGACTTTATAGCACATTATATTTGTGCCGCAGCTTTAATAGCATGTCTTCTTATGTATAACCAAGGTCCTTTGACGAATAGTGAGCTAACACACACACACACACACACACAATACTCTCTAACGGAAGGTGGTGGTAGGGAACTGTGTGTATGTAACTGTGGTGGTGTGGGGAGGTTGCCATGGTAACACACTGGCCGCACACACACACACACACACACACACACACACACACACACACACACACACACACACACACTAATAAAGATGATTTGGCTCAACTGAAAGAATAGGCAGTATCAAAGAACTGATGAACAATATCCTCGCTTACCTTTGTTTATCTCGTATAGATGGGGAAGCTGTTTAAACACTATCAACACTGAGAATAGACACACAGCTCGAGCGTCCTCCCCCTCTCACGGTTAGAGGGTGACTGACGGGATTCGAAGCTCCTTGTTTTTTTTTTTTTTTAATGCAAGAAAGAAGGAATCAAAGGCCAGGAGGCCGCAAACCGTTCCTTCCAAGAAAAAAACAAAAACAATACAAAAGAGAGCCAAATTCACGATCCGTTTATTTCGAGATGCCTGGACACACTGCGTCTGAAACACCGGAGATCATAGGGAGTAGGGAATACAGACAGAGGGAGACAGTTCCAGAGTTGACCTGTTGCATAAATGAAGGACTGGAAGTAACGGTTAACTCTTGGATTAGAGAGCTGGACAGAAAAGGGATGAGAGTTTGTTGCTAGATCGTAGAGGTGGAGGGATGCAAGCAGACAGGTCAGAGGAGCAGTGACCATTGAAGTAGCGATAGAAGAGAGATAAAGATGCAACAGTGCGGCGAGGAGACAGAGGTTGAAGGGAGCCAGTAAGAGGTGGAGAGTTTATGAGACGAAAGCCTTTGACTCTACCCTACTGAGTAGAGCTGTATGTGGGGAGCCTCCCCGCACATGAGAGTTGTACTCCACACAGGGGCGAATAAAATTGAACTCTAGTTCGAAATAAAATGCTTGTTTTTATTATGCTGATTAATATTTATCTTTAATATTAATCCTTTCTATATATCTATCTATGGACGCCTTCATCGGGTAAGGAGTGACCACAAACAAATCGTCTCCATGTTGCCCTGCCCCCTGCCATGTCGCTACCCTCCCCCAACTTACACCCCCCCCTCTCATATACCTCTCTCCTCCATCCCTCCATCTCTTCCTCGGTCTCCCCCTCCCTCTCCCCCCCTCCACCTCACTCACATACACTCTCCTCGTCAGTCTCTCACTCTCCATCCTCTCCACCTGGCCAAACTACCTCAGTGTGTTTCTCCTAACGCTTCCTATCAAATCCACATCCACACCACAACGCTCCTTCACTTCCTCATTTGTCAGTCTGTCACTCCACGTAACTCCACATGCTCCTCACTCACATACACTCTCCTCGTTAGTCTTACACTCTCCATCCTCTCCACATGGCCAAACCATCTCAGTGTGTTTCTCCTAACGCTTCCTGTCACATCCACATCCTCACCACAACGCTCCTTCACATTCTTATTTGTCAGTCTGTCACTCCACGTAACTCCACATGCTCCTTTCAAATTATATACAGTATGCTTGAATACAAATAAATGGCTTAAATACCCTTTGTTTTCATCTAAGGGAACTGGACAAGAGGAAGGGAAGTTATTGGATTTAAACGTATAAAGACGAGTTATTTCTATCTTTCTTTTCACCCGAGGGGACTGGGCAAGAGTAATTTCCATGGCAATTACTACTGAAATATAAGGTATTTTCACTGGGTCAAATAATCTATTGTTAGGCCAAATAGTTTAGAAGAAATTGTTATAAATGCTGAAATAAATATACACAACTTAAAGATGTGTTTCTTTCACCTAAATTGGGTATGGATTTCTTGGGGGGTGTTTATGTAGGGTGGTTTATATATTACGGTACTGGATGGACTACTACTACTAATGATGATGATGATGCTACGGCTGCTGCTGCTGTTGCTACTGCTACTACTACAACTGCTACTACAACTACTACAACCGCTGCTACAACTACTACTATACTTAGTTTTTTTTTTTTTTTTTTTTTATCGAGGCAAAGATGCACTTGATGGGTTGGTGATGACTGAATGCAACATGTCCAAATAACATGGTATTTCTGAGAATTACTGGTAATTATTTGAAATACAATGATGTTCTTTGGATGTGTTGCATTCAGCCAAACATCACCAACCTGCTGAGTGCATCTTCTGATTTAAAAAAAAAAATCTACCACTGTTACTACTACAACTACCACTTTTAGAAATAATACAACCAGCAAATCAGCTCCATCCATTTGGGAATTATACCGTGCAGCTCAGCAGCCAGCCTCATAATACAGTTCACCATTGGAGTTGTAATGTGAAGGTTATCACTAACCATAATACAATCTGTTGGCCCCAAACACACCAGCCACTGTCCTTACCAACCATATGCCAACACTTTATCATCATTCATTCATTCATTCATCATCTAATCCTGTGTTGCCCCATGAGGAGCATAGGAGCCTGGAGCTAGGCAAACTGGTCCTCACATTTATGATGAGAATGACCAGCCTCACTCATCCCTGAGTGACAATACCTGAGCATTAAACCCTAACCATCCCTTGGATATTAACTTGCACAGGCTCAATCCGATTGGAGCGCCTTAATTGCCCACTAAACCATCAGGCTCCATAAATTGGTTATATGATTACCACCCAGCGTAGTAAAAGGTTTCCTGGTGTACAGGAAACCATGTGGCTTGTCACTCAGTATATAGTCACCCGTAGACAGAAGGAAGAGGAAAGAATGAAGGCGAAAAAGACATGAGGAAGGATGGAAAGAAGGAAGGAAGGGAGGAAAGGGCAGGCACCAGAGAGCAGCACTACATCGAGTGAGTGGATGGGGAGTGCCCCACCAACCACAAAAGACTTTATTACTACTAGATTTTTTAGTATTACAGTGTCAACAAAAACTTTAATCTATTGGAGTTGCTGGTCACAGTAGCTTCGTAATCCATACCTGCCAGAGAGACAGGCCTGAGGGCTGATGATTTGGTGCCCCTGAGGCATAGCAGTGCACACCTCACAAGGGAGTAGGACAGTTGACACCTCATCCAGGCCATAACAGAACTCTTTATGTTGACGCTTCTTAGAAAGAATCTCTGCCAGTCTCGAGAGAACCTGCTCGCCTCTGGACCCATCCCACCTGATGTTGTGAACATAAGGGCAGCGAATCCACCGTGGTGCACAAGAAATGCACAAGCTAGATCCTTTCTTGTGCACCACGGTGGATTCACCGTGCAATATTCTAGCACAATAGGACAAAATCAGTTCACGTTTAAGAACACTGTACGTAGGATGAATAAAATGTTAGTTTATGAAATACAGGAGTCTGCCACAACGCTCCATTCGGGGAAAAAATGGTTAAAGGAAAAAACCCAGGCAGAGGCGAACGGGAGAAGGCTTTGGTATCAGACTGTTAGGGGATACTATTGGTGTTTTCACTGCCTTTTTCTCTCATATACAAAATGAAACTAAAGCTTTATTAATCCCCAAATACGTATATCATTGTTAACTGACGTGATCTGGTACGAGTATGGCTGAAAGCAAAATGTGTAATGAGAAAAGCGACGAGAAAATTATCCTTTTTTCTGCTACTAGGGGGTGTTATTACACCCAACAGAGAAAGCCCGATGAAGCTGTGTTTGGCCCGGTTTATATATCTGTCTACCAGTCTGTCTCCCTGTCTGCTTGCTATCTGTCTGCCTTTGTTTGCCTACCTGTCTGTTAGCAAGATTATCGGAAAAAGTCAGCAGATTATCCTATTATTTAATTTAGATTTCGAATAAACTATTCCGTACAAGCCCTTACAATCAGAGAAACGTTGTCGCTGGAAAGCAGAACAGGAAGAGTCAGCGGACAGTGATCAATTTTTCGCAGTTACCCATCCATTTTACTGCTTTTCTCTGAACTGAAAGACCACCCCAACTTAGTCTGTGGCGTCACAAAAGGTGCGCGGGTAAGTCATGTAACCAGATCATCTCTGTCATTAGAACCTGAATTAGGTTAGGATGAAGTAATTCAACATTTGCAGCATTCAGTAAAAGGTCAGGGGTACAAGACAAGGATAAAGGTTCAGTCAGCCGTCGTGTCCGAGCGAGAGACTCATCATTCTCGAAGTAATGTGACGAATAAGCTATAAACAGTAGGTGAGAGGTAGACTCCGTGGAGAGAGTGCATCAATACATCACGTCTACACGATTATTTCATTTTCTCTTGTCATACTTCAGAACCACAGGTGTTTAGTGATAAAGTGGACGGGCGTTTGAACAGTGTGAGACACAAGTGTTGTTGGCGTCACTTCATAGGCTGTTGCTTGGATTTGCTGGATTTCCCTCCATTGTCCTCCTTCCTGCGATCTCGCCATGTTCCCGCTGCACCCTCCAAAGGTATGCTATTTGGCTTCTGCTAATTCTGTACTCGTTTTACTCTAACTTGGCCCAAATTTTCCATCCCTCCAACCTGAATGCTGAGTTGTATCAATAGATTAATGCTAGAAAATGTAAGTCACAAAAAAGTGGTATGGAAAGGAAGCCGTAGCGTTGTCCGTTTCTGCCAATGACCCATGTGAAGTAAGCTGCAAAAGGACGAAAATTTGGGCTACTTTACAATGAAAAAATAATATACTACGTGTTACAAGGCTAATCTAGGACGTTGTGGACAGTTGAGAAGTTTGTGGTTTGCAATAGAGGGACAGGAAGACAGAGACAGACAGATAGAAGACAGACAGACGCAGGGTAAGGAGACAGACAGAGGAGACGAAGCGTCGTGTTATTATGAGTGTAGTTGACTTCATAGAACATTGCATTATAGTTGTGCCCAAACTTTAATAGCACGTCTTCTTATGTACAACCAAAGTCGTTTGACGTGTAGTGAACTAACACACACACACACACACACACACACACACACACACACACACACACACACACACATGCAACTACATCAAACCGTTCATGCCTTACTCCACCGTGAACACAACACATCCACATACCCAACAACACTCCCCCCCACACACACATACATAACCACACACAACCACATACTCGTATAACCACACACACACACACACACACACACACACACACACACACACACACACACACACACACACACACACACACACACACACACACACATACATAACCACACACAACGACATACTCGTATAATCACACACACACACACACACACACACACACACACACACACACACACACACTGCAACCACATCAAACCGAACACTCCTTACCCCACCGAACACACAACACATCCACATACCTAACCACACACACACACACACACACACACACACACACACACACACACACACATACACAAACACAAGTATTCTATGATGGGCCTTGCTGATAGAGGTGTGTGTGTGTGTGTGTGTTGTGAGGTGGGCAGGTTGCCATGGTAACACAGATGCCCTGCACCAGCCAAGCTAACACCATACGTATTGCCCACTGAGTCTCGCACTTTATATAAAACATCTCTGTACTCATATCTGATCCCAATATTGCAGTTTTTTTTTTTTTTTTTTCATCACAATACGGTAAAACATACTCGAACTTGATTTTTGAAAATGATCCATGAATATTAAAGTTTTCTGTGGCAAGAAATGAAGAAGGTGTTTGGTGGTGGGGTGGAGTGGGTGTCTAGCGGTGCATTGTGGTGAGACACATACACCCACAGGCACATAATTACACAAACTTACACACACACATACAAATTCACACACGTACAAATACACACACGTACACTGAGGAAGGGTGAGGCAGAGACTGGCAGGGAGAGGCAGAAACGGGTGGGAAAAAGCAGGGAGAGGGAGGCAGAGCCAGGGTGAGGAGGGAGAAGCACTGTAGTGAATATAATGTGTCTGTGTTTTTGTCTTTAGCTATAGGCAATGACGGAGAGAGCGAGAGAGGGGGAGGGGGATCACACAGACGTTACGATCCAGAAAAGCTGGTCAAACCTTAGCAGAAAAAATTATATCTTGGCCATAAGAAGGGATTTTTTTCATGACAGTTTTTTTTTTAATACACACACGATTGTGAACAGGCATAAGAGTAACTACGTACACACACACACACACACACACACACACACACACACACACACACACACATTCTCTCTCTCTCTCTCTCTCTCTCTCTGCTGCTCCAAGGAAAGTCATCAAACGTCACTATAGCTGTGGTACCCTCCGTCTGAACCTACATTCTACCCACTGACCTACTCTCCCCATTCCTCTCTCATTTTCCGCAGTCTCTTCCCACTCCCCTTCCACTGCCACTCTCCCCACTCCCCTCTCATTCTCCCCACTCTCCCCATTCCCCTCTCACACTCCTCACACCCTCTCTCATTTTCTGCAATCCTTTCCCACGTCCACTCTGCCTACTCCCCCCACTCCCCTCTCACTTTCCCCACTCCCTTTCCCGTCCGACTCTCCCCATTTCAATATAGTCTTGTGTGTGTGTGTGTGTGTGTGTGTGTGTGTGTGTGTGTGTGTGTGTGTGTGTGTGTGTGTGTGTGTGTGTGTGTGTGTACGTGTGTGTGGGGGGGGATGAAGGGTGGCATACGGATGTGGGGGGGGGTGTTGTAGAAATGCGTGTTCATGGGCGCCTACGTGTGTGTGTGTGTGTGTGTGTGTGTGTGTGTGTGTGTGTGTGTGTGTGTGTGTGTGTGTGTGTGTGTGTGTGTGTGTGTGTGTGTGTGTGTGTGTGTGTGTGTGTGTAGAGGGTGGTTGAAGGGTGGCATACGGATGTATGGGGGGGTGTTATAGAAATGCGTGTGTTCATGGGCGCCAAGGGTGGCAGTACGGTACGGTACGGAAAAAATATCATAATTCCGATAGTTTAAAAATACCGCACCGTAGTTTCGTTGTATACATAAAGAACCGTACCGTACTGGTGCGATAAAATGAAATTTCGTTCCGAACTTTCGTACCTAATTTCGTACTGTACGTCTGCCATTACGTTTCTGTGAAAATTAATCAATAATATAAATTATTTTTGCAAGCAATTCCTCGTCCAGTTTCAGTACTCACTTATTATATTTGTGTTTTTTGCTGTTAGTGGAAATTATATATTAAGTGTGTGTGTGTGTGTGTGTATGTGTGAGGTAATTGACCTAACATTTGATTTACATTCATATGGCAATGGGATTAAATAAAATTAAGGATTACTGACTTGGATTGTACTAGAATTTTCTGTGAAAAATTGTGTTTAAATCAGACTGATAAAAATCAACCACTTAACGGGTCAAGTAGCAATGCTGCAGCCGGCCCTACAGTAAATACCTAATCCAAATCATTATTTATATACTATTGTATAAACCAATCTATAAATTAATCACTTAACTCTGTAGGCCTACAGTGGGCAAGGAATATACGAGATACGCACAGCAAAACAAATGTCAAATAATAGAAATATCTATCTATCTATCTATTGCCAGACGCCATAATCCCGTAAGGGGTGGCCACTTGACTTTGAGTTATCTATTTTACAGGGAGGGGCACTAACCCTCCACCAACCCACTTGTTGACACGTAGGAAGCACGTATGGGTTGGTTATATGGTAACCACCCAGCGTTGTAAATGGTTTCTTGGCTTACAGGAAACCATTTGGCTTGTCACTCAATGTAAAGCCACCTGTGAAGGAAAGAAAAGCAATAAGAAGTGACAGGAAAGATGGGAGAAATAGGAAGAGAGGAGGACAGACAGAAAAAGAATGATAAAGGCTAAGGAAGAGGTAGGTAGCACTACATCAAGTGAGTGGATGATGGTCGCCACCACCTACCAGATAATTACCCAAGTGCTAAAATATGGTGCTGATCTCAGTGACGTGCTTTTGGAAATGATGCTGGTAGCGGATTCTGAGAGGTGTCTGGATTACGAGAAAATCTGCGAGAACTTTTGCGATGTGCATACGAGGTTTTGATAAGTGGTATTCTGGAGAGTGTTGTACGACAATCTTAAGACCAACACCAGGTTGCGCCAGGGCAAGTGTTGGTCAATCAAGGAGAGGAAGGTTTCTCTATTTAAACCTGAGTAACCGATCACAGTACACCGGAGTATGACGTCATAGTGGCAGCAGACGATGTTTCCACACCGCCAATCATAATTTCCAAGACAGTATTGAAGCAGTGGAAGACCACCAAAATATTATGTACAGAAGGGCAGTGAACTTCTCAAAGGAAGAAATAAGTCCGCTGATTCATAATTTTTTCGACATTGTGTCATGTAGGCTATCACCATACTTTAGATGAGTTTCTTCTTAACACTGGCTTGTTTAATCGAATTTTTGTGAACATTATATCAATAGGCTATAATTTGTTTGTAGTAAAGGCAATATTGGTCGACAATGCCAGTTTTACCACATATGTCGAAGTAGTACTTGCTCCGATATGGTATTCTGGCATCGTCTTCAACGGTCTTCTGCCACTTGTACTTATTATTTTTTGAAAAATCGCAACAGTTGTATGCACTTAAGGATTAATTGATGCATGATTTAATTCTCAGGATTTGGGGGATGTTTGAGCTACAACATTTGTAAAAATAAGAGAGTTATAAGGCTTACGATGTACTTAGGGCTGCCCCTCACATGGCGCAACTACGAGGAGAATTGACAACGCCGCATAAGGTTTGCGCTCGTTTTCTAGGTCTCCAGAACATGCATTTAAGTGAAAAGTTGCTCTTACGCCCAAAGATGGTGGATTTGCGAGGATTTCTGAGCTTTCAGAATCCGCCCCCTGGGCAGTAGTACTGTACTTTTGTCTTACCAAGTTTAGGAAATATCATTCATCCATCCATCACCCAATCCTACGTTGCCCCATGAGGAGCGTAGGAGCCCGGGCCCAGGCAGATGGTCCTGACATTTAAGATGAGAGTGACCAGCCTCACTCATCCCTGAGTGGCATTACATGAACAATAAACCCCAACCATCCCATGGATGTAAACCTTCGCCAGCTCAGTCCGACTGGAGCGCAATAATTACCCACTAAACCACCAGGCGCCAAAATTTGGTTATACGGTTACCACCCAGCACTGTAAATGGCTTCCTGGTGTACAGGAAACCATTTGGCTTGTCACTCAGTGTAAAGTCACCCACAGGTAGAAGGAAGAGGAAAGAATGATGGAAAGAAAGACGGAGGAGGGAGTGTAAAGTTACCCAACGGCAGAAGGACGAGGAAAGACTGAAGGAAAGAAAGACAGAAGAGGATGGAAGGAAAGAAGGATGGAGGAGAGGAAAGCGCAGACACCCGAGAGCAGCACTACATCGAGCGAGTGGTACTGTATATAATAACCATTATCATATGCTTCTCGTAATTACTTATGTCTCCCATCAAAAAGTATACACTATTCTATGTTCATTATGGCTTGACCAGAAATATTACCTTATAAGTCTGTAACACACACACACACACACACACACACACACACACACACACACACACACACACACACGCTAAAACATAAGGTTATATCTTAAAACATTGGTCAGGGAAACAATTAGGTTATCCTATCTACAAGTCAGTATTTGTCATCTGGATTATTCTGGACAGTGGACAGTCACATTGGAATAATTAAGCACGGCAATGGGTACGGAAAAGGCACGGAAAAAAAAGTAATTTCGTACCGTACCGTACTTAAAGAAATGTCGTACCGTAATTTGGCACCGTTCTTATTGGTGAAAAAAATACCATACCGTACCGTACTTCCCTACAGTACCGTCCCGTACTTTTGGGGCGCCTACGTGTGTGTGTGTGTGAAGAGGAAGAGGAGGAGGAGGAATTATAGAGGAAAGAGTACATAAAGAGAAGAATGCAAGGAAGGTGGAAGGAAGAATGTGGAAAGGAGCAGAGAGGAGAAAGAAAAGATGAAGTTAAGGGGTATATGGAAAAGAGAATGGAACAGAGAGGGATACATGAGAGAGAGGGGAGAGAGAAAGAGAAACAACAGGAAAGGGAAGGAAAAGAAAGCAAAAGGGAAAAAAGAGGAGATGAAAGGGGGACAGGAGGTAGGATACAGGAAAGAACACAGACGACATAAGAAAGAGGAAGTGTAAGGAGATGTCGAAAAGAGAAGAAGAGGGAAAGAAATACACGGGGAAAAGGGAAAGAAGGGAGAGAAAGAGAAGTGAGAAAGAAAAGAGAAAAACGTGAAAGAAAAGATAAAGGGAAAAAAGGAGGGAAAGGAGAGAGGAGAGGAAAGGAGAGAAGAAAGAAGAGACACGAAAGTGGGAGGAGAGAAGAGAAAGAGAGGAGAAAAGAAGAAAAGAGAAGGGTGGTGAGAAAATTGATTGAGATGTAAAGTGGGGAAGCGATTAGAGAGAAAGGAAGGGGAGAGAGGGTTATGGGGGGGGGAAGGATTACAGGAGAGAGAGGGGGGGGGGAAACAAATAAAGACACTGAACAATAAACACGGGCACAGAGACGAAGGCATGAGAGGAATTGCAGAACCTAAATTCTTTACATCATTTCGTTCTGTTTTTTAAATCACTTTATCGTCTTTTTTTCTTGTCTCAGTCAGCTCCAACCTTCTCCTTGCTTATCTCTCTCCTCTCCTCCTCCTCCATTAACCTAGTAAGCATTCTCTATTTTCAACTCTCTCTTCTTTCATCGTTCCTCTACGCCCCTGTACACCTCAAGGTCAGCTGGGTTGCCAGGCATCGCGTAATTTTTCACATTTGTTTATACTTTTCTTATTTCTGGCCTTATTTTTCGTGCTACATTATTCATTTACGTATCATATTGTTCTCAGTGTGATTTTCTATAAGGCTACATGCATTTAAGGTTGAACGGAATACAGCATTACCAATACAATAACAAAATGAACAATAACATGTGAAAAACATAGGCAGCTGGTGTAAATGTGTATACTGTATTTTCGACGTTATTTTTTGTGCTATTTTATTCATTTTAGTCTCTTTTTCTTCGTAAGTGTTTGTCCTGCAATAAAATGAGTATAAAATAATGAGCAAACAGCCAACATCACGATTACTAACACCGTATACAGCGTAAAAAAGACCAGGCGCGCTCCATCAGCGCGCCTTCTCGTAAATATTGATACTCATGTTTTATTTTATTTCAGACGATATTTTGAGTGCTATTTCGTTCATTTTAGTCTTTAACTGTTCGTACGAGTTTGTTCTACAGTAACAAGGCATTCAAGAATGAACAGAACACGAACATCACTGGTACTAACACAGTACATGCAGCAAAAGGATAAATATACTGTACTGTTTAAGCATACGTTAGAAAAATAAAGAACCTCTATACAGTACGTATATCTCATGTAGAATGGGAAGACATTGGCGCGCATTTAAACCTAGTCCTATGAACAGTGAACATCAAATGTTTTTGACGACTCACCACCAAATATTTAACTTTCTACAGAGTGGGTGTTAGCGCCGAAGTGGTGACATGTGGAGGTGTAGGAGGACTACTGGGCCTTGGAATAGGTCACTGCCTCCAAGAAATAGGCCCTGAAGCCTTTGCCCAGAGTCGGACACGTAAAAAAAAAAAAAAAACGTGAGTGGCACTTAAGTGGAACCTAATTAGCACTTAAGTGGCACTTAAGTGCATACGCCATTGAATATACATTTGTGTGTGTGTGTGTGTGTGTGTGTGTGTGTGTGTGTGTGTGTGTGTGTGTCTTAACCTTGCCGTCATTAGTGAAGATTTAAAGAACACTATATAATCCCTCCAGCTAGAAGAACAGGGTGTGAATCAGAAACAACAGGAAGATTTTTAGCTCAAAAACAGAGGCAGTTGGGGAAGGTGAGCCGAAGAGTGCACAAAAGGGCAGCTGAGTACGTATGGTGGGGCTTGGTGTGATAGAATGTATGTAGGGAGACAGGAGTACAGGATAAGGTAGTGCAGCAGCATACGAATTATGAGAGTACGTGAGGCTAGCAGTGTGGTGGTAGACAGAAGGGTACTGCAGGGGCCAGGTAAAGGGACTACTGTTTGTCAAAGGTACTGCAGGGGCCAGGTAAAGGGACTACTGTTTGTCAAAGGTACTGCAGGGACCAGGTAAAGGGACTACTGTTTGTCAAAGGTATTGCAGGGACCAGGTAAAGGGACTACTGTTTGTCAAAGGTACTGCAGGGACCAGGTAAAGGGACTACTGTTTGTCAAAGGTATTGCAGGGACCAGGTAAAGGGACTACTGTTTGTCAAAGGTACTGGTGGGGCCAGGTAAAGGGACTACTGTTTGTCAAAGGTATTGCTGGGGCCAGGTAAAGGGACTGCTGTGAAAGGTACTGTGGGGACCAGGTAAAGTACTGTAAGGGCCAGGTAAAGGGAGTACTGTTTGTCAAAGGTACTGCAGGGGCCAGGTAAAGGGACTGCTGTGAAAGGTACTGTGCGGACCAGGTAAATAATGTACTGTAAGGGCCAG
>NW_027641999.1:0-7500 GCF_032717465.1 Coenobita brevimanus | reverse complement strand
CAGGAAAAAGTCAGAAAGAACACCACGCAGTATAGAAAAACTGGCGTGGACTGTTTATAGGAAAGGGTGAAAGGAGAAAGAGGGACTTTTATAGTGTAACCTGAGAAGGGAAAAGAATGAATTAGTACTGGTTATGAGATTTTCTTTTTTCTATATCCACCCCTTATTTGTCATATGCTTATCTAGCCTATGCTTGAAACTCTCAATGCAAGAGGCAGCAACTACTTTACTATAGTGTTCCTCCTCGTAACATAGGGTTTGGGTGGAGTCACCCCCTCCCTACACTATTGCCATGTTTCCTAACCCTACGATGTATAACGCCTGTGGTTTGTGTAGTAGGAATGATACATAAACATAACTCATACTAATATAACTGTAATGAAAGTGCTGACATGTATCAAGGAAGAATAAAACTATTCTGCATACTATATTATACGATAATAGAGAAACGTGGCATAAAAATTTGGCAGTGTTGCTCTAAAAATATTCTAATTATTATTTACTTCCCCAACACTTCTAACATTGCTAATTAATTTAGCAAGTATAATTGCAAGAAAATTTGAAGGGATAAAAGTGGGAAGAGGCGATCCTTTCATAATTAAAATAAATATATCAAACAGCTCTGGGGTGGCAGCACTCACGCGACACGTGTTTGTGTGTACGCTGTGGGAGGTCACCAACCCCCTACAGGATTTAGGCCTATTGGGGAAACCTCTATAAAAAAAACGCGCCGTGACTTTTACCTCAAGGGTGGTGCGGAAATAAAGTCAAAATTATAATCCATACATAAAAATGGAAGTAAAAAACCATGGATGACACATAACAAAATCTAGCGAGAGAGAGAGAGAGAGAGAGAGAGAGAGAGAGAGAGAGATAATAATAATAATAATAATAATAATAAAACTTTATTTCCACTAAACAGTGGGTATTCTTATACATTATACAGTAGTACAGCATACAGTATGAAAGTTCTATACACAATATAATACAAGTTGATACATATGGTGGAGAATAGTGACAGAGAGGTAAATGGTTTAAAAGGTGTGGGGACACTTAGGTTAAAAATAGATCAATTAAGGGATTTAGGAACGAAGGCAGTGGGAAGGATTAAGACAGATGGGATTGTAAGATTAGGGAGTTTGAGCAATAGGGTAGAATGTATGCTCTCAATAAAAGTATAGCAATTATCAACGGCTAATTATTATACAGGTGTTGATGGTGGGGGTCTATATTTATAGGAGGTGTTGGTGGTGGAGGTATAGCGGGTGTTGTTGATGGGGGTGTTGTTGGGGGTAGGGGTATAGGGGGTGTTGGTGGCAGGGGTTTAGGGGGTATTAGAAAAACGGAGATCACAAGAGGGAAACAGTGTCAAGGTCATCGCTGATGGAGAGGTCAGCTCGGAAACGTGGCAACAGTGCAGGGAGGGGGTGACTCCACCAAAACCCTACGTTTCGATCTGTCAGACTATAGGTAGCTTATTCCAATCATCTACTACTCTATTGCAAAACCAGTCTCTACCCTGTTCTTAACTAGCATTAGTAGGGCCACATTTGGACTGCGCAGTGCAGTTTTGGTGTCCTTGCTGTGGAGTGGATGTTGATTCGTTGGAAAATGTGCAGAGAGGAGTGACAGGAATGATGAACATAAGAACATAAGAAGAGAGGATAACTGCAGTAGGCTGGTTGGCCCATGCTAGGCAACTCCTAGAAGAGTAACTGAACTACTAGAATGAGATAAGGATAGCATGACGTCCGGAACCTGTTATGTGGGGGAGGACTGAGCAGACTGTCTGCATTCGCTGGAGAGGCGTGGAGTGGGGGGGGGAGGGGAGGACTTGATTGAGGTGTTTGAGTGGATGAAGGGTTTAAATAGGGGAGATGTCGGCAGGGTGCTTGAGGTGAGCATACAGGATGGAACTGGAAATGGTGGTTTCAAGCTATAGACAGGTTCCGTTTCGGTGGGGAAATAGGTAAAGGTTGGTTTGCTAATGGAGTGGTGGACGAGTGGAGTAGGCTACCTAGTGGAGTAGTTGCTGCCTCTTCCATTGAGAGTTTCAAGCATAGGCTAGATAAGCATATGACTAATAAGGGGTGGATATAGAAAAAAGAAAATCTTATAACCAATACTAATTCACAATTTTTCCTTTTCAGGTTATACTGTGATAGTCTCTATTCTCCTTTCACACTTTCCTGTAAAATGTCCACGCCAGTTTTTCTATACTGCGTGGTGTTCTTTCTGACTTTTTCCTGCCGGCTTCGGCTGGAGGGTTTGGAGGGCGGGGGAGAGCCGCCTTCTTTACTATCCTTATCTCATTCTAGTAGTTCAGTTACTCTTCTAGGAGCTGCCTAGCATGGGCCAACCGGCCTACTGCAGTTGTCCTCTCTTCTTATGTTCTTATGTTCTTCTGTACACACATACATGCATATAAATACATGCAGACATCCATACGTACAGACAGGTAAAAATCAGGAGGAAAATTGACTAGTAAATATTTTTCTATTCCATCTATCCATACATACATACATAAACATACAGACATAAACCAACTCGATCTCTGTCTGCATCTGCGGTTTCTCTGATGCATCAGTCCTTACATAACCATCCAGCCTTCCATCTCTTCACCATCCATCAGATCAGCCACACACACACACACACACACACACACACACACACACACACACACACACACACACACACACACACACAAACTCGTCAATATCCTTCAACCCGCAATAAAACTCACATGTCGAGGAAACAGTTCAACCTCCTCCTTTTCGGAATTGAAAGAGAGAGAGAGAGAGAGAGAGAGAGAGAGATGCAATTTGGATTTTTTGGTATAAGATGGATTGTTCTTTCGTCTCTCTCTCTCTCTCTCTCTCTCTCTCTCTCTCAGTCAGTCAGTCCATATATCTATCTATCTATCTATCTGTGTATAACTATTTGTCTATTAATCTACCTTTCTTCATTGTTTCTCACTTCTTCCTTCTTCGTTTATACTCTGGCTATTTCTTAATTTTTTTTCCCTCCTCTCTTCCCTCCCCCTCTCCCTCCTCCATACCTCCCTCTCCCTCTCTTAATCCTTCTTGTTGTCTTAATCTCTCTCCTCCTCCTCCTTGGCCTCTCTCTCTCCTTCACTTTCTCCTTCCTTCCTTTCTCTTCATTCTTTTCTTTTCATTTCGTCTCCCTCTTTCATCCATCCTTTCTTCCTTCGGTAATTTGGTTTGCTGTTCTCATTCGTCTCCATAATCTCTCTCTCTCTCTCTCTCATTATTCCATTCTCCATTTCTTTCTTTTTCTTCCTTTCACCTCCTCCCAAACCTCCCTTTCTCACATACCCTTCTCTCTCACACCCTTCCATTTCACCATCCCTCCATTTTGCCTCCTTCCCTCCACTACCCCTCCTTCCCTCCACTTCCTCCTCCTCTCCTTCCCTCCCCCCACCCTCCTAATCCCTCCCCCACCTCCCTAATCCCTCCCCCACCCGGTCAGTACCCAGAAATGAAAGGAATGTTACACAGACTCTATTTTCCTTTTGTGTACCTGAGATGTAAAGAAAAATGGGTGACAGGCCTAAACCATCAGAGAGAGAGAGAGAGAGAGAGAGAGAGAGAGAGAGAGAAGTACCGTGAACCATTTAGCATTCACATAAGAACATAAGAAGAGAGGATAACTGCAGTAGGCCGGTTGGCCCATGCTAGGCAGCTCCTAGAAGAGTAACTGAACTACTAGAATGAGATAAGGATAGCAAAGAAGAAGGCTCTCCCCCGCACTACAAACCCTCCAGCCGAAGCCGGCAGGAAAAAGTCAGAAAGAACACCACGCCGTATAGAAAAACTGGCGTGGACATTTTACAGGAAAGTGTGAAAGGAGAATAGAGACTATCACAGTGTAACCTGAAAAGGGAAAATTATGAATTAGTATTGGTTATAAGATTTTCTTTTTTCTATATCCACCCCTTATTTGTCATATGCTTATCTAGCCTATGCTTGAAACTCTCAATGGAAGAGGCAGCAACTACTTTACTAGGTAGCTTATTCTATTCTTCTACTACTCTATTACCAAACCAATTTCTACCTATTTCCTTACTGAAACGGAATTTTTCTAGTTTGAAACCATTATTTCTAGTTCTATCCTGTATGCTCACTTTAAGTACCTTGCTGATATCTCCCTTATTTATACCCTTCATCCACTTAAACACCTCAATTAAGTCTCCCCTTACTCTACGCCTCTCTAGCGAATGCAGACTTAGTCTTTTCAGTCTGTCTTCATATGACAGGTTCCGGACGTCATGTATCATTTTAGTCATTCTTCTCTGTACATTTTCTAACGAATTAATATCCATTCTATAGTAAGGACACCAAAATTGTACTGCGTAGTCTAAATGTGGCCTTACTAATGCTAGATAAAGTTTCATTATTACTTTAGATGATCTATGTGGCCTTACTAATGCTAGATAAAGTTTCATTATTACTTTAGATGATCAATTTCATTATTACTTTAGATGATCTATTTCATTATTACTTTAGACCCGACCACCACCACCCCCACTGTCTTAAACGTAGATAAGACCTCATTTGACCTTTGTTACGCCTCCCCTGACCTTTGTTCCGCCTGAGACGCTGAAGGGGACGCTGTAGGAGGGCAAGATTTATAGGGGGGGTGAAGCGAAAATGACCCTAGGGAAGACAAATTACTTGGAGGTGAAAAGACTGAAGGTGTTGAGATTGTAAAGTTTTGAGAGAGAGAGAGAGAGAGAGAGAGAGAGAGAGAGAGAGAGAGAGAGAGAGAGAGACAGATAAAAGAAATACTGGGTTAACAGAGAGAGAGAGAGAGAGAGAGAGAGAGAGAGAGAGAGAGAGAGAGAGAGAGAAGGTCATTGGTGTGGACACGAAAACAAACAATGAGTGTGAAGTGGTGGACCTTATCTGGGGCCTCATCTGTGTGTGTGTGTGTGTGTGTGTGTGTGTGAGAGAGAGAGAGAGAGAGAGAGAGAGAGAGAGAGAGAGAGAGAGGAAGCAAAAGACTTTAACCTGCTGACGAAGCCACAGGTGAACGTGGGTTATCAGGAAGTGAGAGAGAGAGAGAGAGAGAGAGAGAGAGAAAGAGAGAGAGAGAGAGAGAGAGAGAAAGGAAGCAAAAGACTTTAACCTGCTGACGAAGCCACAGGTGAACGTGGGTTATCAGGAAGTGAGAGAGAGAGAGAGAGACAGACAGACAGACAGAGAGACAGACAGACAGAGAGACAGAGAATTAAGCAGTAAAATCTAAACAAATACTTTAATAATAATAATAATAATAATAATAATAATAATGCGTTTAAGTCTTTCAGCTAGATTTGTAAATGTATGTAGCGCTTTATGTATTTATGTAGCGGGTTTGTTTCTCCATAAATCCCATTACTGTAAATTAACGTTGATATTGTTGTAGTAATATTATTTTGGCAACTCACAAGGGAATATTATTATTGCTTAGGATATTCGCACATATTTGTAGACGCACACGTATACACACAAAGGCGTACACACAGGCATATTGTAATAGTGTACATATGATGAATTACACATACATTTTCTTCACACACACACACACACACACACACACACACACACACACACACACACACACACAGGTAAAACAGGTGAGGTAGGCAAGGTACACGTGGGTTATCAGGTAAATCTCAGGGACGGTCTTCCTCCCCTGGGGTGTTGGGTGGGGGGAGGCCCTGGGGGTGTTTGGAAGGGGGTAGTTGAGGAGGAAGGAGGGATAGAGAGGGAGGGGGGGGGAGAGAGGTGAAGTGGAGGGAGTGGAAGACAAAATGTGAGGTAGAGGTGGGGAGGAAGCTAGGGAAGGGAAGTGGGGAGAGATTGTGGGGGAGAGAGAGAAGGAGAAAATGTTATAGAACTACAGATAGATAGATATACAGATAGGTAGACATGGATAGGTAGATAGATAGATAGATAGGTTTAAAAATAGCTAGATAGATAAATAAATATAGATATTAATAGACAGCCTGGAGCACTATAATCACATGGGGTTCAGCCTCACACCTTACCTCACACCTGCCTCCACCCCACCCCACCCCCGGGAATACCTCTCATTAACACCTCGCACGGCGTAGTCTAAATGTGGCCTTATTAATGCTAGATAAAGTTGCAAAATTGCTCCTCGATATAAATCGTAGGACCCTATTTGCTTTATTTCTAGCATTAATACGCTTCTGCCTAGGTTGAGGTCTTACTAACCATAACACCTATATATCTCTCGCATTCCGATTTACTAATGACTTTGTTATCTAAGTTGTATGTAGTATCTCCCATGGTCTTGCCTACGTTCAGTACTGTACAGTTTTCAAAATCTGATAGTGAATTACCCACAAAATTTGTACAAGTGGCACCATTGGATTGTCAAGGCCAACGTCAGTCGTCATCGCCGCTCGAGGGCAGCACATACAAGGTTGACTCCACGCTGCTTGCCTGTCACCATCACGCGAGGCTGATGCAGTGACATGGTGATTTTCAACACGTTGCGCAACTTGATGGCCAGTGTGTTCGGGGCTTAACATGGAGGCAACGCAAGAACAAGACAGAGAGAGAGAAAAAAACGAAAAGACAATGATCAGTATAAAGATTCGTCGAAGTTACATAAGGCTTCCCTCTATTTTATGGGAGTGTCCCTTGTTGCAAGCCCCGCCCCCAATGCGGCGCCCATCAGTCTGCCTCTACCTATAAAACCCCCATGCCAGCAGCCCAGAGTCAGTGAGCCTCAGTGTCGCTCTTGCTGGGGTAGGGTGTATATCTCCGACGGCTAGCCCATGGCGCCAAGCCGTCTACACTCGCATGATCGCATCTGCCGCACCAACCGTTACCTTACCCCCTCCCTCGCCTTCAGTCACCTAATGTCGGGTGGGGAGTGTGCACGTGTGACAGGCTCATTGCAAATGAGAAATATGTTTCGCTGAGGGTGGGGGGATGGAGAGAGGATTATTGAAAGGAGCATGTGTAGTTAAAAGGAAAGACAGACTGACAAATGAGGAAGTGCAGGAGCGTTGTGGTGACGTGATAGAAAGCGTTGGGAGAAAATACACTGAGGTGGTTTGGCCATGTGGAGAGGATGGAGAGCGAGAGACAAGCGAGGAGAGTGTATGTGAGTGAGGTGGAGGGGGGGAGGAGAGGGAGGGGAGGCCTAAGATGAGATGGAAGGATGGGATGGAGGTATGTGAGAGAGAGGGGGATGAGCCAGTGGCGTATCCAGGAAATTTGCCAGGGGGGGCAAACACTTGGAATATTTCCCCATAATGTCACCACAAATTTTCCTAGATTTGATATTTTATGTCATCAGAAATAAGTTGACATCATTACTGTCGCATTTGTTCCAGTGTCTTAAAGAAAAACTATCTTTTCCCCACATATTCACAGCTTTCTTGAAGTTACTTTAAGTTAATAGCTAATAATCCTTTCAGAGGACAAGTATGTAAAAACACTCAGTACATAATGTTACCAG